>NW_027363814.1:0-446701 GCF_046119375.1 Phyllobates terribilis | reverse complement strand
AGGAAAAAGCAAAAAATTTCAGAATTGCACCTTGCAATGTGGAGATATTACTGTTTGTGCATTTACAATATTCATTGATTTTTGCCATTGAAAAACATGTTTTTCATATACCAGAAATGTTTGAAGCTACTGACTGAATGAAAGGAGCTGGCATCTCACTCTCTTTGAATCTTCTTTATCATGCTAGGATTAACAGGAAAAAGCAAAAAATTTCAGAATTGCACCTTGCAATGTGGAGATATTACTGTTTGTGCATTTACAATATTCATTGATTTTTGCCATTGAAAAACGTCCAGAAATGTTTGAAGCTACTGACTGAATGAAAGGAGCTGGCATCTCACTCTCTTTGAATCTTCTTTATCATGCTAGGATTAGCAGGAAAAAGCAAAAAAATTCAGAATTGCACCTTGCAATGTGGAGATATTACTGTTTGTGCATTTACAATATTCATTGATTTTTGCCATTGAAAAACATGTTTTTCATATACCAGAAATGTTTGAAGCTACTGACTGAATGAAAGGAGCTGGCATCTCACTCTCTTTGAATCTTCTTTATCATGCTAGGATTAGCAGGAAAAAGCAAAAAATTTCAGAATTGCACCTTGCAATGTGGAGATATTACTGTTTGTGCATTTACAATATTCATTGATTTTTGCCATTGAAAAACATGTTTTTCATATACCAGAAATGTTTGAAGCTACTGACTGAATGAAAGAAGCTGGCATCTCACTCTCTTTGAATCTTCTTTATCATGCTAGGATTAACAGGAAAAAGCAAAAAATTTCAGAATTGCACCTTGCAATGTGGAGATATTACTGTTTGTGCATTTACAATATTCATTGATTTTTGCCATTGAAAAACGTCCAGAAATGTTTGAAGCTACTGACTGAATGAAAGGAGCTGGCATCTCACTCTCTTTGAATCTTCTTTATCATGCTAGGATTAGCAGGAAAAAGCAAAAAATTTCAGAATTGCACCTTGCAATGTGGAGATATTACTGTTTGTGCATTTACAATATTCATTGATTTTTGCCATTGAAAAACATGTTTTTCATATACCAGAAATGTTTGAAGCTACTGACTGAATGAAAGGAGCTGGCATCTCACTCTCTTTGAATCTTCTTTATCATGCTAGGATTAGCAGGAAAAAGCAAAAAATTCAGAATTGCACCTTGCAATGTGGAGATATTACTGTTTGTGCATTTACAATATTCATTGATTTTTGCCATTGAAAAACATGTTTTTCATATACCAGAAATGTTTGAAGCTACTGACTGAATGAAAGGAGCTGGCATCTCACTCTCTTTGAATCTTCTTTATCATGCTAGGATTAGCAGGAAAAAGCAAAAAATTTCAGAATTGCACCTTGCAATGTGGAGATATTACTGTTTGTGCATTTACAATATTCATTGATTTTTGCCATTGAAAAACATGTTTTTCATATACCAGAAATGTTTGAAGCTACTGACTGAATGAAAGAAGCTGGCATCTCACTCTCTTTGAATCTTCTTTATCATGCTAGGATTAACAGGAAAAAGCAAAAAATTTCAGAATTGCACCTTGCAATGTGGAGATATTACTGTTTGTGCATTTACAATATTCATTGATTTTTGCCATTGAAAAACGTCCAGAAATGTTTGAAGCTACTGACTGAATGAAAGGAGCTGGCATCTCACTCTCTTTGAATCTTCTTTATCATGCTAGGATTAGCAGGAAAAAGCAAAAAAATTCTGAATTGCACCTTGCAATGTGGAGATATTACTGTTTGTGCATTTACAATATTCATTGATTTTTGCCATTGAAAAACATGTTTTTCATATACCAGAAATGTTTGAAGCTACTGACTGAATGAAAGGAGCTGGCATCTCACTCTCTTTGAATCTTCTTTATCATGCTAGGATTAGCAGGAAAAAGCAAAAAATTTCAGAATTGCACCTTGCAATGTGGAGATATTACTGTTTGTGCATTTACAATATTCATTGATTTTTGCCATTGAAAAACATGTTTTTCATATACCAGAAATGTTTGAAGCTACTGACTGAATGAAAGGAGCTGGCATCTCACTCTCTTTGAATCTTCTTTATCATGCTAGGATTAACAGGAAAAAGCAAAAAATTTCAGAATTGCACCTTGCAATGTGGAGATATTACTGTTTGTGCATTTACAATATTCATTGATTTTTCCCATTGAAAAACGTCCAGAAATGTTTGAAGCTACTGACTGAATGAAAGGAGCTGGCATCTCACTCTCTTTGAATCTTCTTTATCATGCTAGGATTAGCAGGAAAAAGCAAAAAATTTCAGAATTGCACCTTGCAATGTGGAGATATTACTGTTTGTGCATTTACAATATTCATTGATTTTTGCCATTGAAAAACATGTTTTTCATATACCAGAAATGTTTGAAGCTACTGACTGAATGAAAGGAGCTGGCATCTCACTCTCTTTGAATCTTCTTTATCATGCTAGGATTAGCAGGAAAAAGCAAAAAATTTCAGAATTGCACCTTGCAATGTGGAGATATTACTGTTTGTGCATTTACAATATTCATTGATTTTTGCCATTGAAAAACATGTTTTTCATATGCCAGAAATGTTTGAAGCTACTGACTGAATGAAAGGAGCTGGCATCTCACTCTCTTTGAATCTTCTTTATCATGCTAGGATTAGCAGGAAAAAGCAAAAAATTTCAGAATTGCACCTTGCAATGTGGAGATATTACTGTTTGTGCATTTACAATATTCATTGATTTTTGCCATTGAAAAACATGTTTTTCATATACCAGAAATGTTTGAAGCTACTGACTGAATGAAAGGAGCTGGCATCTCACTCTCTTTGAATCTTCTTTATCATGCTAGGATTAGCAGGAAAAAGCAAAAAATTTCAGAATTGCACCTTGCAATGTGGAGATATTACTGTTTGTGCATTTACAATATTCATTGATTTTTGCCATTGAAAAACATGTTTTTCATATACCAGAAATGTTTGAAGCTACTGACTGAATGAAAGGAGCTGGCATCTCACTCTCTTTGAATCTTCTTTATCATGCTAGGATTAACAGGAAAAAGCAAAAAATTTCAGAATTGCACCTTGCAATGTGGAGATATTACTGTTTGTGCATTTACAATATTCATTGATTTTTGCCATTGAAAAACGTCCAGAAATGTTTGAAGCTACTGACTGAATGAAAGGAGCTGGCATCTCACTCTCTTTGAATCTTCTTTATCATGCTAGGATTAGCAGGAAAAAGCAAAAAAATTCAGAATTGCACCTTGCAATGTGGAGATATTACTGTTTGTGCATTTACAATATTCATTGATTTTTGCCATTGAAAAACATGTTTTTCATATACCAGAAATGTTTGAAGCTACTGACTGAATGAAAGGAGCTGGCATCTCACTCTCTTTGAATCTTCTTTATCATGCTAGGATTAGCAGGAAAAAGCAAAAAATTTCAGAATTGCACCTTGCAATGTGGAGATATTACTGTTTGTGCATTTACAATATTCATTGATTTTTGCCATTGAAAAACATGTTTTTCATATACCAGAAATGTTTGAAGCTACTGACTGAATGAAAGAAGCTGGCATCTCACTCTCTTTGAATCTTCTTTATCATGCTAGGATTAACAGGAAAAAGCAAAAAATTTCAGAATTGCACCTTGCAATGTGGAGATATTACTGTTTGTGCATTTACAATATTCATTGATTTTTGCCATTGAAAAACGTCCAGAAATGTTTGAAGCTACTGACTGAATGAAAGGAGCTGGCATCTCACTCTCTTTGAATCTTCTTTATCATGCTAGGATTAGCAGGAAAAAGCAAAAAATTTCAGAATTGCACCTTGCAATGTGGAGATATTACTGTTTGTGCATTTACAATATTCATTGATTTTTGCCATTGAAAAACATGTTTTTCATATACCAGAAATGTTTGAAGCTACTGACTGAATGAAAGGAGCTGGCATCTCACTCTCTTTGAATCTTCTTTATCATGCTAGGATTAGCAGGAAAAAGCAAAAAAATTCAGAATTGCACCTTGCAATGTGGAGATATTACTGTTTGTGCATTTACAATATTCATTGATTTTTGCCATTGAAAAACATGTTTTTCATATACCAGAAATGTTTGAAGCTACTGACTGAATGAAAGGAGCTGGCATCTCACTCTCTTTGAATCTTCTTTATCATGCTAGGATTAGCAGGAAAAAGCAAAAAATTTCAGAATTGCACCTTGCAATGTGGAGATATTACTGTTTGTGCATTTACAATATTCATTGATTTTTTGCCATTGAAAAACATGTTTTTCATATACCAGAAATGTTTGAAGCTACTGACTGAATGAAAGAAGCTGGCATCTCACTCTCTTTGAATCTTCTTTATCATGCTAGGATTAACAGGAAAAAGCAAAAAATTTCAGAATTGCACCTTGCAATGTGGAGATATTACTGTTTGTGCATTTACAATATTCATTGATTTTTGCCATTGAAAAACGTCCAGAAATGTTTGAAGCTACTGACTGAATGAAAGGAGCTGGCATCTCACTCTCTTTGAATCTTCTTTATCATGCTAGGATTAGCAGGAAAAAGCAAAAAAATTCTGAATTGCACCTTGCAATGTGGAGATATTACTGTTTGTGCATTTACAATATTCATTGATTTTTGCCATTGAAAAACATGTTTTTCATATACCAGAAATGTTTGAAGCTACTGACTGAATGAAAGGAGCTGGCATCTCACTCTCTTTGAATCTTCTTTATCATGCTAGGATTAGCAGGAAAAAGCAAAAAATTTCAGAATTGCACCTTGCAATGTGGAGATATTACTGTTTGTGCATTTACAATATTCATTGATTTTTGCCATTGAAAAACATGTTTTTCATATACCAGAAATGTTTGAAGCTACTGACTGAATGAAAGGAGCTGGCATCTCACTCTCTTTGAATCTTCTTTATCATGCTAGGATTAACAGGAAAAAGCAAAAAATTTCAGAATTGCACCTTGCAATGTGGAGATATTACTGTTTGTGCATTTACAATATTCATTGATTTTTCCCATTGAAAAACGTCCAGAAATGTTTGAAGCTACTGACTGAATGAAAGGAGCTGGCATCTCACTCTCTTTGAATCTTCTTTATCATGCTAGGATTAGCAGGAAAAAGCAAAAAATTTCAGAATTGCACCTTGCAATGTGGAGATATTACTGTTTGTGCATTTACAATATTCATTGATTTTTGCCATTGAAAAACATGTTTTTCATATACCAGAAATGTTTGAAGCTACTGACTGAATGAAAGGAGCTGGCATCTCACTCTCTTTGAATCTTCTTTATCATGCTAGGATTAGCAGGAAAAAGCAAAAAATTTCAGAATTGCACCTTGCAATGTGGAGATATTACTGTTTGTGCATTTACAATATTCATTGATTTTTGCCATTGAAAAACGTCCAGAAATGTTTGAAGCTACTGACTGAATGAAAGGAGCTGGCATCTCACTCTCTTTGAATCTTCTTTATCATGCTAGGATTAGCAGGAAAAAGCAAAAAATTTCAGAATTGCACCTTGCAATGTGGAGATATTACTGTTTGTGCATTTACAATATTCATTGATTTTTGCCATTGAAAAACATGTTTTTCATATACCAGAAATGTTTGAAGCTACTGACTGAATGAAAGGAGCTGGCATCTCACTCTCTTTGAATCTTCTTTATCATGCTAGGATTAGCAGGAAAAAGCAAAAAATTTCAGAATTGCACCTTGCAATGTGGAGATATTACTGTTTGTGCATTTACAATATTCATTGATTTTTGCCATTGAAAAACGTCCAGAAATGTTTGAAGCTACTGACTGAATGAAAGGAGCTGGCATCTCACTCTCTTTGAATCTTCTTTATCATGCTAGGATTAGCAGGAAAAAGCAAAAAATTTCAGAATTGCACCTTGCAATGTGGAGATATTACTGTTTGTGCATTTACAATATTCATTGATTTTTGCCATTGAAAAACATGTTTTTCATATACCAGAAATGTTTGAAGCTACTGACTGAATGAAAGGAGCTGGCATCTCACTCTCTTTGAATCTTCTTTATCATGCTAGGATTAGCAGGAAAAAGCAAAAAATTTCAGAATTGCACCTTGCAATGTGGAGATATTACTGTTTGTGCATTTACAATATTCATTGATTTTTGCCATTGAAAAACATGTTTTTCATATACCAGAAATGTTTGAAGCTACTGACTGAATGAAAGGAGCTGGCATCTCACTCTCTTTGAATCTTCTTTATCATGCTAGGATTAACAGGAAAAAGCAAAAAATTTCAGAATTGCACCTTGCAATGTGGAGATATTACTGTTTGTGCATTTACAATATTCATTGATTTTTGCCATTGAAAAACGTCCAGAAATGTTTGAAGCTACTGACTGAATGAAAGGAGCTGGCATCTCACTCTCTTTGAATCTTCTTTATCATGCTAGGATTAACAGGAAAAAGCTAAAAATTTCAGAATTGCACCTTGCAATGTGGAGATATTACTGTTTGTGCATTTACAATATTCATTGATTTTTGCCATTGAAAAACATGTTTTTCATATACCAGAAATGTTTGAAGCTACTGACTGAATGAAAGGAGCTGGCATCTCACTCTCTTTGAATCTTCTTTATCATGCTAGGATTAGCAGGAAAAAGCAAAAAAATTCAGAATTGCACCTTGCAATGTGGAGATATTACTGTTTGTGCATTTACAATATTCATTGATTTTTGCCATTGAAAAACATGTTTTTCATATACCAGAAATGTTTGAAGCTACTGACTGAATGAAAGGAGCTGGCATCTCACTCTCTTTGAATCTTCTTTATCATGCTAGGATTAGCAGGAAAAAGCAAAAAATTTCAGAATTGCACCTTGCAATGTGGAGATATTACTGTTTGTGCATTTACAATATTCATTGATTTTTGCCATTGAAAAACATGTTTTTCATATACCAGAAATGTTTGAAGCTACTGACTGAATGAAAGAAGCTGGCATCTCACTCTCTTTGAATCTTCTTTATCATGCTAGGATTAACAGGAAAAAGCAAAAAATTTCAGAATTGCACCTTGCAATGTGGAGATATTACTGTTTGTGCATTTACAATATTCATTGATTTTTGCCATTGAAAAACGTCCAGAAATGTTTGAAGCTACTGACTGAATGAAAGGAGCTGGCATCTCACTCTCTTTGAATCTTCTTTATCATGCTAGGATTAGCAGGAAAAAGCAAAAAATTTCTGAATTGCACCTTGCAATGTGGAGATATTACTGTTTGTGCATTTACAATATTCATTGATTTTTGCCATTGAAAAACATGTTTTTCATATACCAGAAATGTTTGAAGCTACTGACTGAATGAAAGGAGCTGGCATCTCACTCTCTTTGAATCTTCTTTATCATGCTAGGATTAACAGGAAAAAGCAAAAAATTTCAGAATTGCACCTTGCAATGTGGAGATATTACTGTTTGTGCATTTACAATATTCATTGATTTTTCCCATTGAAAAACGTCCAGAAATGTTTGAAGCTACTGACTGAATGAAAGGAGCTGGCATCTCACTCTCTTTGAATCTTCTTTATCATGCTAGGATTAGCAGGAAAAAGCAAAAAATTTCAGAATTGCACCTTGCAATGTGGAGATATTACTGTTTGTGCATTTACAATATTCATTGATTTTTGCCATTGAAAAACATGTTTTTCATATACCAGAAATGTTTGAAGCTACTGACTGAATGAAAGGAGCTGGCATCTCACTCTCTTTGAATCTTCTTTATCATGCTAGGATTAGCAGGAAAAAGCAAAAAATTTCAGAATTGCACCTTGCAATGTGGAGATATTACTGTTTGTGCATTTACAATATTCATTGATTTTTGCCATTGAAAAACGTCCAGAAATGTTTGAAGCTACTGACTGAATGAAAGGAGCTGGCATCTCACTCTCTTTGAATCTTCTTTATCATGCTAGGATTAGCAGGAAAAAGCAAAAAATTTCAGAATTGCACCTTGCAATGTGGAGATATTACTGTTTGTGCATTTACAATATTCATTGATTTTTGCCATTGAAAAACGTTTTTCATATACCAGAAATGTTTAAAGCTACTGACTGAATGAAAGGAGCTGGCATCTCACTCTCTTTGAATCTTCTTTATCATGCTAGGATTAACAGGAAAAAGCAAAAAATTTCAGAATTGCACCTTGCAATGTGGAGATATTACTGTTTGTGCATTTACAATATTCATTGATTTTTGCCATTGAAAAACGTCCAGAAATGTTTGAAGCTACTGACTGAATGAAAGGAGCTGGCATCTCACTCTCTTTGAATCTTCTTTATCATGCTAGGATTAACAGGAAAAAGCTAAAAATTTCAGAATTGCACCTTGCAATGTGGAGATATTACTGTTTGTGCATTTACAATATTCATTGATTTTTGCCATTGAAAAACATGTTTTTCATATGCCAGAAATGTTTGAAGCTACTGACTGAATGAAAGGAGCTGGCATCTCACTCTCTTTGAATCTTCTTTATCATGCTAGGATTAGCAGGAAAAAGCAAAAAATTTCAGAATTGCACCTTGCAATGTGGAGATATTACTGTTTGTGCATTTACAATATTCATTGATTTTTGCCATTGAAAAACATGTTTTTCATATACCAGAAATGTTTGAAGCTACTGACTGAATGAAAGGAGCTGGCATCTCACTCTCTTTGAATCTTCTTTATCATGCTAGGATTAGCAGGAAAAAGCAAAAAATTTCAGAATTGCACCTTGCAATGTGGAGATATTACTGTTTGTGCATTTACAATATTCATTGATTTTTGCCATTGAAAAACATGTTTTTCATATACCAGAAATGTTTGAAGCTACTGACTGAATGAAAGGAGCTGGCATCTCACTCTCTTTGAATCTTCTTTATCATGCTAGGATTAACAGGAAAAAGCAAAAAATTTCAGAATTGCACCTTGCAATGTGGAGATATTACTGTTTGTGCATTTACAATATTCATTGATTTTTGCCATTGAAAAACGTCCAGAAATGTTTGAAGCTACTGACTGAATGAAAGGAGCTGGCATCTCACTCTCTTTGAATCTTCTTTATCATGCTAAGATTAGCAGGAAAAAGCAAAAAAATTCAGAATTGCACCTTGCAATGTGGAGATATTACTGTTTGTGCATTTACAATATTCATTGATTTTTGCCATTGAAAAACATGTTTTTCATATACCAGAAATGTTTGAAGCTACTGACTGAATGAAAGGAGCTGGCATCTCACTCTCTTTGAATCTTCTTTATCATGCTAGGATTAGCAGGAAAAAGCAAAAAATTTCAGAATTGCACCTTGCAATGTGGAGATATTAATGTTTGTGCATTTACAATATTCATTGATTTTTGCCATTGAAAAACATGTTTTTCATATACCAGAAATGTTTGAAGCTACTGACTGAATGAAAGAAGCTGGCATCTCACTCTCTTTGAATCTTCTTTATCATGCTAGGATTAACAGGAAAAAGCAAAAAATTTCAGAATTGCACCTTGCAATGTGGAGATATTACTGTTTGTGCATTTACAATATTCATTGATTTTTGCCATTGAAAAACGTCCAGAAATGTTTGAAGCTACTGACTGAATGAAAGGAGCTGGCATCTCACTCTCTTTGAATCTTCTTTATCATGCTAGGATTAGCAGGAAAAAGCAAAAAATTTCAGAATTGCACCTTGCAATGTGGAGATATTACTGTTTGTGCATTTACAATATTCATTGATTTTTGCCATTGAAAAACATGTTTTTCATATACCAGAAATGTTTGAAGCTACTGACTGAATGAAAGGAGCTGGCATCTCACTCTCTTTGAATCTTCTTTATCATGCTAAGAGGAGCAGGAAAAAGTAAAAAATTTCAGAATTGCACCTTGCAATGCGGAGAAATTACTGTTTGTGCATTTATAATATTAAATGATTTTTGCCATTGAAAAACGTCCAGAAATGATTGAAGCTACTGACTGAACGAAACGAGCTGGCATCTCACTCTCTTTGAATCTTCTTTATCATGCTAAGAGGAGCAGGAAAAAGCAAAAAATTTCAGAATTGCACCTTGCAATGCGGAGAAATTACTGTTTGTGCATTTACAATATTCATTGATTTTTGCCATTGAAAAACATCATGTTATTCATATACCAGAAATGTTTGAAGCCACTGACTGAATGAAAGGAGCTGGCATCTCACTCTCTTTGAATCTTCTTTATCATGCTAAGAGGAGCAGGAAAAAGCAAAAAATTTCAGAATTGCACCTTGCAATGCGGAACAATTACTGTTTGTGCATTTACAATATTCATTGATTTTTGCCATTGAAAAACGTCCAGAAATGATTGAAGCTACTGACTGAATGAAAGGAGCTGGCATCTCACTCTCTTTGAATCTTCTTTATCATGCTAAGAGGAGCAGGAAAAAGCAAAAAATTTCAGAATTGCACCTTGCAATGCGGAGAAATTACTGTTTGTGCATTTACAATATTCATTGATTTTTGCCATTGAAAAACATCATGTTATTCATATACCAGAAATGATTGAAGCTACTGACTGAATGAAAGGAGCTGGCATCTCACTCTCTTTGAATCTTCTTTATCATGCTAAGAGGAGCAGGAAAAAGTAAAAAATTTCAGAATTGCACCTTGCAATGCGGAGAAATTACTGTTTGTGCATTTAAAATATTCAATGATTTTTGCCATTGAAAAACGTCCAGAAATGATTGAAGCTACTGACTGAACGAAAGGAGCTGGCATCTCACTCTCTTTGAATCTTCTTTATCATGCTAAGAGGAGCAGGAAAAAGCAAAAAATTTCAGAATTGCACCTTGCAATGCGGAGAAATTACTGTTTGTGCATTTACAATATTCATTGATTTTTGCCATTGAAAAACATCATGTTATTCATATACCAGAAATGTTTGAAGCTACTGACTGAATGAAAGGAGCTGGCATCTCACTCTCTTTGAATCTTCTTTATCATGCTAAGAGGAGCAGGAAAAAGCAAAAAATTTCAGAATTGCACCTTGCAATGCGGAGAAATTACTGTTTGTGCATTTACAATATTCATTGATTTTTGCCATTGAAAAACATCATGTTATTCATATACCAGAAATGTTTGAAGCTACTGACTGAATGAAAGGAGCTGGCATCTCACTCTCTTTGAATCTTCTTTATCATGCTAAGAGGAGCAGGAAAAAGCAAAAAATTTCAGAATTGCACCTTGCAATGTGGAGAAATTACTGTTTGTGCATTTACAATATTCATTGATTTTTGCCATTGAAAAACGTCCAGAAATGATTGAAGCTACTGACTGAATGAAAGGAGCTGGCATCTCACTCTCTTTGAATCTTCTTTATCATGCTAAGAGGAGCAGGAAAAAGCAAAAAATTTCAGAATTGCACCTTGCAATGCGGAGAAATTACTGTTTGTGCATTTACAATATTCATTGATTTTTGCCATTGAAAAACATCATGTTATTCATATACCAGAAATGTTTGAAGCTACTGACTGAATGAAAGGAGCTGGCATCTCACTCTCTTTGAATCTTCTTTATCATGCTAAGAGGAGCAGGAAAAAGCAAAAAATTTCAGAATTGCACCTTGCAATGTGGAGAAATTACTGTTTGTGCATTTACAATATTCATTGATTTTTACCATTGAAAAACGTCCAGAAATGATTGAAGCTACTGACTGAATGAAAGTAACTGGCATCTCACTCTCTTTGAATCTTCTTTATCATGCTAAGAGGAGCAGGAAAAAGCAAAAAATTTCAGACTTGCACCTTGCAATGCGGAGAAATTACTGTTTGTGCATTTACAATATTCATTGATTTTTGCCATTGAAAAACATCATGTTATTCATATACCAGAAATGTTTGAAGCTACTGACTGAATGAAAGGAGCTGGCATCTCACTCTCTTTGAATCTTCTTTATCATGCTAGGATTAGCAGGAAAAAGCAAAAAATTTCAGAATTGCACCTTGCAATGTGGAGAAATTACTGTTTGTGCATTTACAATATTCATTGATTTTTGCCATTGAAAAACGTCCAGAAATGATTGAAGCTACTGACTGAATGAAAGTAACTGGCATCTCACTCTCTTTGAATCTTCTTTATCATGCTAAGAGGAGCAGGAAAAAGCAAAAAATTTCAGACTTGCACCTTGCAATGCGGAGAAATTACTGTTTGTGCATTTACAATATTCATTGATTTTTGCCATTGAAAAACATCATGTTATTCATATACCAGAAATGTTTGAAGCTACTGACTGAATGAAAGGAGCTGGCACCTCACTCTCTTTGAATCTTCTTTATCATGCTAAGAGGAGCGGGAAAAAGCAAAAAATTTCAGAATTGCACCTTGCAATGCGGAGAAATTACTGTTTGTGCATTTACAATATTCATTGATTTTTGCCATTGAAAAACGTCCAGAAATGATTGAAGGTACTGACTGAATGAAAGGAGCTGGCATCTCACTCTCTTTGAATCTTCTTTATCATGCTAAGAGGAGCAGGAAAAAGCAAAAAATTTCAGAATTGCACCTTGCAATGCGGAGAAATTACTGTTTGTGCATTTACAATATTCATTGATTTTTGCCACTGAAAAACGTCCAGAAATGATTGAAGCTACTGACTGAATGAAAGGAGCTGGCATCTCACTCTCTTTGAATCTTCTTTATCATGCTAAGAGGAGCAGGAAAAAGCAAAAAATTTCAGAATTGCACCTTGCAATGCGGAGAAATTACAGTTTGTGCATTTACAATATTCATTGATTTTTGCCATTGAAAAACATCCAGAAATGATTGAAGCTACTGACTGAATGAAAGGAGCTGGCATCTCACTCTCTTTGAATCTTCTTTATCATGCTAAGAGGAGCAGGAAAAAGCAAAAAATTTCAGAATTGCACCTTGCAATGCGGAGAAATTACTGTTTGTGCATTTACAATATTCATTGATTTTTGCCATTGAAAAACATCATGTTATTCATATACCAGAAATGTTTGAAGCTACTGACTGAATGAAAGGAGCTGGCATCTCACTCTCTTTGAATCTTCTTTATCATGCTAAGAGGAGCAGGAAAAAGCAAAAAATTTCAGAATTGCACCTTGCAATGTGGAGAAATTACTGTTTGTGCATTTACAATATTCATTGATTTTTACCATTGAAAAACGTCCAGAAATGATTGAAGCTACTGACTGAATGAAAGTAGCTGGCATCTCACTCTCTTTGAATCTTCTTTATC
Organism: Phyllobates terribilis; assembly: GCF_046119375.1. Taxonomy (NCBI): domain Eukaryota; kingdom Metazoa; phylum Chordata; class Amphibia; order Anura; family Dendrobatidae; genus Phyllobates; species Phyllobates terribilis. The sequence continues at coordinate 433,437 of NW_027363814.1, read as the reverse complement.
ATGCTAAGAGGAGCAGGAAAAAGCAAAAAATTTCAGACTTGCACCTTGCAATGCGGAGAAATTACTGTTTGTGCATTTACAATATTCATTGATTTTTGCCATTGAAAAACATCATGTTATTCATATACCAGAAATGTTTGAAGCTACTGACTGAATGAAAGGAGCTGGCACCTCACTCTCTTTGAATCTTCTTTATCATGCTAAGAGGAGCGGGAAAAAGCAAAAAATTTCAGAATTGCACCTTGCAATGCGGAGAAATTACTGTTTGTGCATTTACAATATTCATTGATTTTTGCCATTGAAAAACGTCCAGAAATGATTGAAGGTACTGACTGAATGAAAGGAGCTGGCATCTCACTCTCTTTGAATCTTCTTTATCATGCTAAGAGGAGCAGGAAAAAGCAAAAAATTTCAGAATTGCACCTTGCAATGCGGAGAAATTACTGTTTGTGCATTTACAATATTCATTGATTTTTGCCACTGAAAAACGTCCAGAAATGATTGAAGCTACTGACTGAATGAAAGGAGCTGGCATCTCACTCTCTTTGAATCTTCTTTATCATGCTAAGAGGAGCAGGAAAAAGCAAAAAATTTCAGAATTGCACCTTGCAATGCGGAGAAATTACAGTTTGTGCATTTACAATATTCATTGATTTTTGCCATTGAAAAACATCCAGAAATGATTGAAGCTACTGACTGAATGAAAGGAGCTGGCATCTCACTCTCTTTGAATCTTCTTTATCATGCTAAGAGGAGCAGGAAAAAGCAAAAAATTTCAGAATTGCACCTTGCAATGCGGAGAAATTACTGTTTGTGCATTTACAATATTCATTGATTTTTGCCATTGAAAAACATCATGTTATTCATATACCAGAAATGTTTGAAGCTACTGACTGAATGAAAGGAGCTGGCATCTCACTCTCTTTGAATCTTCTTTATCATGCTAAGAGGAGCAGGAAAAAGCAAAAAATTTCAGAATTGCACCTTGCAATGTGGAGAAATTACTGTTTGTGCATTTACAATATTCATTGATTTTTACCATTGAAAAACGTCCAGAAATGATTGAAGCTACTGACTGAATGAAAGTAGCTGGCATCTCACTCTCTTTGAATCTTCTTTATCATGCTAAGAGGAGCAGGAAAAAGCAAAAAATTTCAGACTTGCACCTTGCAATGCGGAGAAATTACTGTTTGTGCATTTACAATATTCATTGATTTTTTGCCATTGAAAAACATCATGTTATTCATATACCAGAAATGTTTGAAGCTACTGACTGAATGAAAGGAGCTGGCATCTCACTCTCTTTGAATCTTCTTTATCATGCTAGGATTAGCAGGAAAAAGCAAAAAATTTCAGAATTGCACCTTGCAATGTGGAGAAATTACTGTTTGTGCATTTACAATATTCATTGATTTTTGCCATTGAAAAACGTCCAGAAATGATTGAAGCTACTGACTGAATGAAAGTAACTGGCATCTCACTCTCTTTGAATCTTCTTTATCATGCTAAGAGGAGCAGGAAAAAGCAAAAAATTTCAGACTTGCACCTTGCAATGCGGAGAAATTACTGTTTGTGCATTTACAATATTCATTGATTTTTGCCATTGAAAAACATCATGTTATTCATATACCAGAAATGTTTGAAGCTACTGACTGAATGAAAGGAGCTGGCACCTCACTCTCTTTGAATCTTCTTTATCATGCTAAGAGGAGCGGGAAAAAGCAAAAAATTTCAGAATTGCACCTTGCAATGCGGAGAAATTACTGTTTGTGCATTTACAATATTCATTGATTTTTGCCATTGAAAAACGTCCAGAAATGATTGAAGGTACTGACTGAATGAAAGGAGCTGGCATCTCACTCTCTTTGAATCTTCTTTATCATGCTAAGAGGAGCAGGAAAAAGCAAAAAATTTCAGAATTGCACCTTGCAATGCGGAGAAATTACTGTTTGTGCATTTACAATATTCATTGATTTTTGCCACTGAAAAACGTCCAGAAATGATTGAAGCTACTGACTGAATGAAAGGAGCTGGCATCTCACTCTCTTTGAATCTTCTTTATCATGCTAAGAGGAGCAGGAAAAAGCAAAAAATTTCAGAATTGCACCTTGCAATGCGGAGAAATTACAGTTTGTGCATTTACAATATTCATTGATTTTTGCCATTGAAAAACATCCAGAAATGATTGAAGCTACTGACTGAATGAAAGGAGCTGGCATCTCACTCTCTTTGAATCTTCTTTATCATGCTAAGAGGAGCAGGAAAAAGCAAAAAATTTCAGAATTGCACCTTGCAATGCGGAGAAATTACTGTTTGTGCATTTACAATATTCATTGATTTTTGCCATTGAAAAACATCATGTATTTCATATACCAGAAATGTTTGAAGCTACTGACTGAATGAAAGGAGCTGGCATCTCACTCTCTTTGAATCTTCTTTATCATGCTAAGAGGAGCAGGAAAAAGCAAAAAATTTCAGAATTGCACCTTGCAATGTGGAGAAATTACTGTTTGTGCATTTACAATATTCATTGATTTTTACCATTGAAAAACGTCCAGAAATGATTGAAGCTACTGACTGAATGAAAGTAGCTGGCATCTCACTCTCTTTGAATCTTCTTTATCATGCTAAGAGGAGCAGGAAAAAGCAAAAAATTTCAGACTTGCACCTTGCAATGCGGAGAAATTACTGTTTGTGCATTTACAATATTCATTGATTTTTGCCATTGAAAAACATCATGTTATTCATATACCAGAAATGTTTGAAGCTACTGACTGAATGAAAGGAGCTGGCATCTCACTCTCTTTGAATCTTCTTTATCATGCTAAGAGGAGCAGGAAAAAGCAAAAAATTTCAGAATTGCACCTTGCAATGCAGAGAAATTACTGTTTGTGCATTTACAATATTCATTGATTTTTGCCATTGAAAAACATCATGTTATTCATATACCAGAAATGTTTGAAGCTACTGACTGAATGAAAGGAGCTGGCATCTCACTCTCTTTGAATCTTCTTTATCATGCTAAGAGGAGCAGGAAAAAGCAAAAAATTTCAGAATTGCACCTTGCAATGCGGAGAAATTACAGTTTGTGCATTTACAATATTCATTGATTTTTGCCATTGAAAAACATCCAGAAATGATTGAAGCTACTGACTGAATGAAAGGAGCTGGCATCTCACTCTCTTTGAATCTTCTTTATCATGCTAAGAGGAGCAGGAAAAAGCAAAAAATTTCAGAATTGCACCTTGCAATGCGGAGAAATTACTGTTTGTGCATTTACAATATTCATTGATTTTTGCCATTGAAAAACATCATGTTATTCCTATACCAGAAATGTTTGAAGCTACTGACTGAATGAAAGGAGCTGGCATCTCACTCTCTTTGAATCTTCTTTATCATGCTAAGAGGAGCAGGAAAAAGCAAAAAATTTCAGAATTGCACCTTGCAATGTGGAGAAATTACTGTTTGTGCATTTACAATATTCATTGATTTTTACCATTGAAAAACGTCCAGAAATGATTGAAGCTACTGACTGAATGAAAGTAGCTGGCATCTCACTCTCTTTGAATCTTCTTTATCATGCTAAGAGGAGCAGGAAAAAGCAAAAAATTTCTGACTTGCACCTTGCAATGCGGAGAAATTACTGTTTGTGCATTTACAATATTCATTGATTTTTGCCATTGAAAAACATCATGTTATTCATATACCAGAAATGTTTGAAGCTACTGACTGAATGAAAGGAGCTGGCATCTCACTCTCTTTGAATCTTCTTTATCATGCTAAGAGGAGCAGGAAAAAGCAAAAAATTTCAGAATTGCACCTTGCAATGCGGAGAAATTACTGTTTGTGCATTTACAATATTCATTGATTTTTGCCATTGAAAAACATCATGTTCTTCATATACCAGAAATGTTTGAAGCTACTGACTGAATGAAAGGAGCTGGCACCTCACTCTCTTTGAATCTTCTTTATCATGCTAAGAGGAGCGGGAAAAAGCAAAAAATTTCAGAATTGCACCTTGCAATGCGGAGAAATTACTGTTTGTGCATTTACAATATTCATTGATTTTTGCCATTGAAAAACATCCAGAAATGATTGAAGGTACTGACTGAATGAAAGGAGCTGGCATCTCACTCTCTTTGAATCTTCTTTATCATGCTAAGAGGAGCAGGAAAAAGCAAAAAATTTCAGAATTGCACCTTGCAATGCGGAGAAATTACTGTTTGTGCATTTACAATATTCATTGATTTTTGCCATTGAAAAACGTCCAGAAATGATTGAAGCTACTGACTGAATGAAAGGAGCTGGCATCTCACTCTCTTTGAATCTTCTTTATCATGCTAAGAGGAGCAGGAAAAAGGAAAAAATTTCAGAATTGCACCTTGCAATGCGGAGAAATTACAGTTTGTGCATTTACAATATTCATTGATTTTTGCCATTGAAAAACATCCAGAAATGATTGAAGCTACTGACTGAATGAAAGGAGCTGGCATCTCACTCTCTTTGAATCTTCTTTATCATGCTAAGAGGAGCAGGAAAAAGCAAATAATTTCAGAATTGCACCTTGCAATGCGGAGAAATTACAGTTTGTGCATTTACAATATTCATTGATTTTTGCCATTGAAAAACATCATGTTATTCATATACCAGAAATGTTTGAAGCTACTGACTGAATGAAAGGAGCTGGCATCTCACTCTCTTTGAATCTTCTTTATCATGCTAAGAGGAGCAGGAAAAAGCAAAAAATTTCAGAATTGCACCTTGCAATGTGGAGAAATTACTGTTTGTGCATTTACAATATTCATTGATTTTTACCATTGAAAAACGTCCAGAAATGATTGAAGCTACTGACTGAATGAAAGTAGCTGGCATCTCACTCTCTTTGAATCTTCTTTATCATGCTAAGAGGAGCAGGAAAAAGCAAAAAATTTCAGACTTGCACCTTGCAATGCGGAGAAATTACTGTTTGTGCATTTACAATATTCATTGATTTTTGCCATTGAAAAACATTATGTTATTCATATACCAGAAATGTTTGAAGCTACTGACTGAATGAAAGTAGCTGGCATCTCACTCTCTTTGAATCTTCTTTATCATGCTAAGAGGAGCAGGAAAAATCAAAAAATTTCAGAATTGCACCTTGCAATGCGGAGAAATTACTGTTTGTGCATTTACAATATTCATTGATTTTTGCCATTGAAAAACGTCCAGAAATGATTGAAGCTACTGACTGAATGAAAGGAGCTGGCATCTCACTCTCTTTGAATCTTCTTTATCATGCTAAGAGGAGCAGGAAAAAGCAAAAAATTTCAGAATTGCACCTTGCAATGCGGAGAAATTACTGTTTGTGCATTTACAATATTCATTGATTTTTGCCATTGAAAAACATCATGTTATTCATATACCAGAAATGATTGAAGCTACTGACTGAATGAAAGGAGCTGGCATCTCACTCTCTTTGAATCTTCTTTATCATGCTAAGAGGAGCAGGAAAAAGTAAAAAATTTCAGAATTGCACCTTGCAATGCGGAGAAATTACTGTTTGTGCATTTATAATATTCAATGATTTTTGCCATTGAAAAACGTCCAGAAATGATTGAAGCTACTGACTGAACGAAAGGAGCTGGCATCTCACTCTCTTTGAATCTTCTTTATCATGCTAAGAGGAGCAGGAAAAAGCAAAAAATTTCAGAATTGCACCTTGCAATGCAGAGAAATTACTGTTTGTGCATTTACAATATTCATTGATTTTTGCCATTGAAAAACGTCCAGAAATGATTGAAGCTACTGACTGAATGAAAGGAGCTGGCATCTCACTCTCTTTGAATCTTCTTTATCATGCTAAGAGGAGCAGGAAAAAGCAAAAAATTTCAGAATTGCACCTTGCAATGCGGAGAAATTACTGTTTGTGCATTTACAATATTCATTGATTTTTGCCATTGAAAAACATCATGTTATTCATATACCAGAAATGTTTGAAGCTACTGACTGAATGAAAGGAGCTGACATCTCACTCTCTTTGAATCTTCTTTATCATGCTAAGAGGAGCAGGAAAAAGCAAAAAATTTCAGAATTGCACCTTGCAATGCAGAGAAATTACTGTTTGTGCATTTACAATATTCATTGATTTTTGCCATTGAAAAACGTCCAGAAATGATTGAAGCTACTGACTGAATGAAAGGAGCTGGCATCTTACTCTCTTTGAATCTTCTTTATCATGCTAAGAGGAGCAGGAAAAAGCAAAAAATTTCAGAATTGCACCTTGCAATGTGGAGAAATTACTGTGCATTTACAATATTCATTGATTTTTACCATTGAAAAACGTCCAGAAATGATTGAAGCTACTGACTGAATGAAAGTAGCTGGCATCTCACTCTCTTTGAATCTTCTTTATCATGCTAAGAGGAGCAGGAAAAAGCAAAAAATTTCAGACTTGCACCTTGCAATGCGGAGAAATTACTGTTTGTGCATTTACAATATTCATTGATTTTTGACATTGAAAAACATCATGTTATTCATATACCAGAAATGTTTGAAGCTACTGACTGAATGAAAGGAGCTGGCATCTCACTCTCTTTGAATCTTCTTTATCATGCTAAGCGGAGCAGGAAAAAGCAAAAAATTTCAGAATTGCACCTTGCAATGCGGAGAAATTACTGTTTGTGCATTTACAATATTCATTGATTTTTGCCATTGAAAAACGTCCAGAAATGATTGAAAGTACTGACTGAATGAAAGGAGCTGGCATCTCACTCTCTTTGAATCTTCTTTATCATGCTAAGAGGAGCAGGAAAAAGCAAAAAATTTCAGAATTGCACCTTGCAATGCAGAGAAATTACTGTTTGTGCATTTACAATATTCATTGATTTTTGCCATTGAAAAACGTCCAGAAATGATTGAAGCTACTGACTGAATGAAAGGAGCTGGCATCTCACTCTCTTTGAATCTTCTTTATCATGCTAAGAGGAGCAGGAAAAAGTAAAAAATTTCAGAATTGCACCTTGCAATGCGGAGAAATTACAGTTTGTGCATTTACAATATTCATTGATTTTTGCCATTGAAAAACATCCAGAAATGATTGAAGCTACTGACTGAATGAAAGGAGCTGGCATCTCACTCTCTTTGAATCTTCTTTATCATGCTAAGAGGAGCAGGAAAAAGCAAAAAATTTCAGAATTGCACCTTGCAATGCGGAGAAATTACTGTTTGTGCATTTACAATATTCATTGATTTTTGCCATTGAAAAACATCATGTTATTCATATACCAGAAATGTTTGAAGCTACTGACTGAATGAAAGGAGCTGGCATCTCACTCTCTTTGAATCTTCATTATCATGCTAAGAGGAGCAGGAAAAAGCAAAAAATTTCAGAATTGCACCTTGCAATGTGGAGAAATTACTGTTTGTGCATTTACAATATTCATTGATTTTTAACATTGAAAAACGTCCAGAAATGATTGAATCTACTGACTGAATGAAAGTAGCTGGCATCTCACTCTCTTTGAATCTTCTTTATCATGCTAAGAGGAGCAGGAAAAAGCAAAAAATTTCAGACTTGCACCTTGCAATGCGGAGAAATTACTGTTTGTGCATTTACAATATTCATTGATTTTTGCCATTGAAAAACATCACGTTATTCATATACCAGAAATGTTTGAAGCTACTGACTGAATGAAAGGAGCTGGCATCTCACTCTCTTTGAATCTTCTTTATCATGCTAAGAGGAGCAGGAAAAAGCAAAAAATTTCAGAATTGCACCTTGCAATGCGGAGAATTTACTGTTTGTGCATTTACAATATTCATTGATTTTTGCCATTGAAAACATCATGTTATTCATATACCAGAAATGTTTGAAGCTACTGACTGAATGAAAGGAGCTGGCATCTCACTCTCTTTGAATCTTCTTTATCATGCTAAGAGGAGCAGGAAAAAGCAAAAAATTTCAGAATTGCACCTTGCAATGTGGAGAAATTACTGTTTGTGCATTTACAATATTCATTGATTTTTACCATTGAAAAACGTCCAGAAATGATTGAAGCTACTGACTGAATGAAAGTAGCTGGCATCTCACTCTCTTTGAATCTTCTCTATCATGCTAAGAGGAGCAGGAAAAAGCAAAAAATTTCAGACTTGCACCTTGCAATGCGGAGAAATTGCTGTTTGTGCATTTACAATATTCATTGATTTTTGCCATTGAAAAACATCATGTTATTCATATACCAGAAATGTTTGAAGCTACTGACTGAATGAAAGGAGCTGGCATCTCACTCTCTTTGAATCTTCTTTATCATGCTAAGAGGAGCAGGAAAAAGCAAAAAATTTCAGAATTGCACCTTGCAATGCGGAGAAATTACTGTTTGTGCATTTACAATATTCATTGATTTTTGCCATTGAAAAACGTCCAGAAATGATTGAAGCTACTGACTGAATGAAAGGAGCTGGCATCTCACTCTCTTTGAATCTTCTTTATCATGCTAAGAGGAGCAGGAAAAAGCAAAAAATTTCAGAATTGCACCTTGCAATGCGGAGAAATTACTGTTTGTGCATTTACAATATTCATTGATTTTTGCCATTGAAAAACGTCCAGAAATGATTGAAAGTACTGACTGAATGAAAGGAGCTGGCATCTCACTCTCTTTGAATCTTCTTTATCATGCTAAGAGGAGCAGGAAAAAGCAAAAAATTTCAGAATTGCACCTTGCAATGCGGAGAAATTACTGTTTGTGCATTTACAATATTCATTGATTTTTGCCATTGAAAAACGTCCAGAAATGATTGAAGCTACTGACTGAATGAAAGGAGCTGGCATCTCACTCTCTTTGAATCTTCTTTATCATGCTAAGAGGAGCAGGAAAAAGTAAAAAATTTCAGAATTGCACCTTGCAATGCGGAGAAATTACTGTTTGTGCATTTACAATATTCATTGATTTTTGCCATTGAAAAACATCATGTTATTCATATACCAGAAATGTTTGAAGCTACTGACTGAATGAAAGGAGCTGGCATCTCACTCTCTTTGAATCTTCATTATCATGCTAAGAGGAGCAGGAAAAAGCAAAAAATTTCAGAATTGCACCTTGCAATGTGGAGAAATTACTGTTTGTGCATTTACAATATTCATTGATTTTTAACATTGAAAAACGTCCAGAAATGATTGAATCTACTGACTGAATGAAAGTAGCTGACATCTCACTCTCTTTGAATCTTCTTTATCATGCTAAGAGGAGCAGGAAAAAGCAAAAAATTTCAGACTTGCACCTTGCAATGCGGAGAAATTACTGTTTGTGCATTTACAATATTCATTGATTTTTGCCATTGAAAAACATCATGTTATTCATATACCAGAAATGTTTGAAGCTACTGACTGAATGAAAGGAGCTGGCATCTCACTCTCTTTGAATCTTCTTTATCATGCTAAGAGGAGCAGGAAAAAGCAAAAAATTTCAGAATTGCACCTTGCAATGCGGAGAATTTACTGTTTGTGCATTTACAATATTCATTGATTTTTGCCATTGAAAACATCATGTTATTCATATACCAGAAATGTTTGAAGCTACTGACTGAATGAAAGGAGCTGGCATCTCACTCTCTTTGAATCTTCTTTATCATGCTAAGAGGAGCAGGAAAAAGCAAAAAATTTCAGAATTGCACCTTGCAATGTGGAGAAATTACTGTTTGTGCATTTACAATATTCATTGATTTTTACCATTGAAAAACGTCCAGAAATGATTGAAGCTACTGACTGAATGAAAGTAGCTGGCATCTCACTCTCTTTGAATCTTCTTTATCATGCTAAGAGGAGCAGGAAAAAGCAAAAAATTTCAGACTTGCACCTTGCAATGCGGAGAAATTGCTGTTTGTGCATTTACAATATTCATTGATTTTTGCCATTGAAAAACATCATGTTATTCATATACCAGAAATGTTTGAAGCTACTGACTGAATGAAAGGAGCTGGCATCTCACTCTCTTTGAATCTTCTTTATCATGCTAAGAGGAGCAGGGAAAAGCAAAAAATTTCAGAATTGCACCTTGCAATGCGGAGAAATTACTGTTTGTGCATTTACAATATTCATTGATTTTTGCCATTGAAAAACATCCAGAAATGATTGAAGCTACTGACTGAATGAAAGGAGCTGGCATCTCACTCTCTTTGAATCTTCTTTATCATGCTAAGAGGAGCAGGAAAAAGCAAAAAATTTCAGAATTGCACCTTGCAATGCGGAGAAATTACTGTTTGTGCATTTACAATATTCATTGATTTTTGCCATTGAAAAACGTCCAGAAATGATTGAAAGTACTGACTGAATGAAAGGAGCTGGCATCTCACTCTCTTTGAATCTTCTTTATCATGCTAAGAGGAGCAGGAAAAAGCAAAAAATTTCAGAATTGCACCTTGCAATGCGGAGAAATTACTGTTTGTGCATTTACAATATTCATTGATTTTTGCCATTGAAAAACGTCCAGAAATGATTGAAGCTACTGACTGAATGAAAGGAGCTGGCATCTCACTCTCTTTGAATCTTCTTTATCATGCTAAGAGGAGCAGGAAAAAGTAAAAAATTTCAGAATTGCACCTTGCAATGCGGAGAAATTACAGTTTGTGCATTTACAATATTCATTGATTTTTGCCATTGAAAAACATCCAGAAATGATTGAAGCTACTGACTGAATGAAAGGAGCTGGCATCTCACTCTCTTTGAATCTTCTTTATCATGCTAAGAGGAGCAGGAAAAAGCAAAAAATTTCAGAATTGCACCTTGCAATGCGGAGAAATTACTGTTTGTGCATTTACAATATTCATTGATTTTTGCCATTTAAAAACATCATGTTATTCATATACCAGAAATGTTTGAAGCTACTGACTGAATGAAAGGAGCTGGCATCTCACTCTCTTTGAATCTTCATTATCATGCTAAGAGGAGCAGGAAAAAGCAAAAAATTTCAGAATTGCACCTTGCAATGTGGAGAAATTACTGTTTGTGCATTTACAATATTCATTGATTTTTGCCATTGAAAAACATCATGTTATTCATATACCAGAAATGTTTGAAGCTACTGACTGAATGAAAGGAGCTGGCATCTCACTCTCTTTGAATCTTCATTATCATGCTAAGAGGAGCAGGAAAAAGCAAAAAATTTCAGAATTGCACCTTGCAATGTGGAGAAATTACTGTTTGTGCATTTACAATATTCATTGATTTTTAACATTGAAAAACGTCCAGAAATGATTGAATCTACTGACTGAATGAAAGTAGCTGGCATCTCACTCTCTTTGAATCTTCTTTATCATGCTAAGAGGAGCAGGAAAAAGCAAAAAATTTCAGACTTGCACCTTGCAATGCGGAGAAATTACTGTTTGTGCATTTACAATATTCATTGATTTTTGCCATTGAAAAACATCATGTTATTCATATACCAGAAATGTTTGAAGCTACTGACTGAATGAAAGGAGCTGGCATCTCACTCTCTTTGAATCTTCTTTATCATGCTAAGAGGAGCAGGAAAAAGCAAAAAATTTCAGAATTGCACCTTGCAATGCGGAGAATTTACTGTTTGTGCATTTACAATATTCATTGATTTTTGCCATTGAAAACATCATGTTATTCATATACCAGAAATGTTTGAAGCTACTGACTGAATGAAAGGAGCTGGCATCTCACTCTCTTTGAATCTTCTTTATCATGCTAAGAGGAGCAGGAAAAAGCAAAAAATTTCAGAATTGCACCTTGCAATGTGGAGAAATTACTGTTTGTGCATTTACAATATTCATTGATTTTTACCATTGAAAAACGTCCAGAAATGATTGAAGCTACTGACTGAATGAAAGTAGCTGGCATCTCACTCTCTTTGAATCTTCTCTATCATGCTAAGAGGAGCAGGAAAAAGCAAAAAATTTCAGACTTGCACCTTGCAATGCGGAGAAATTGCTGTTTGTGCATTTACAATATTCATTGATTTTTGCCATTGAAAAACATCATGTTATTCATATACCAGAAATGTTTGAAGCTACTGACTGAATGAAAGGAGCTGGCATCTCACTCTCTTTGAATCTTCTTTATCATGCTAAGAGGAGCAGGAAAAAGCAAAAAATTTCAGAATTGCACCTTGCAATGCGGAGAAATTACTGTTTGTGCATTTACAATATTCATTGATTTTTGCCATTGAAAAACGTCCAGAAATGATTGAAGCTACTGACTGAATGAAAGGAGCTGGCATCTCACTCTCTTTGAATCTTCTTTATCATGCTAAGAGGAGCAGGAAAAAGCAAAAAATTTCAGAATTGCACCTTGCAATGCGGAGAAATTACTGTTTGTGCATTTACAATATTCATTGATTTTTGCCATTGAAAAACGTCCAGAAATGATTGAAAGTACTGACTGAATGAAAGGAGCTGGCATCTCACTCTCTTTGAATCTTCTTTATCATGCTAAGAGGAGCAGGAAAAAGCAAAAAATTTCAGAATTGCACCTTGCAATGCGGAGAAATTACTGTTTGTGCATTTACAATATTCATTGATTTTTGCCATTGAAAAACGTCCAGAAATGATTGAAGCTACTGACTGAATGAAAGGAGCTGGCATCTCACTCTCTTTGAATCTTCTTTATCATGCTAAGAGGAGCAGGAAAAAGTAAAAAAATTCAGAATTGCACCTTGCAATGCGGAGAAATTACTGTTTGTGCATTTACAATATTCATTGATTTTTGCCATTGAAAAACATCATGTTATTCATATACCAGAAATGTTTGAAGCTACTGACTGAATGAAAGGAGCTGGCATCTCACTCTCTTTGAATCTTCATTATCATGCTAAGAGGAGCAGGAAAAAGCAAAAAATTTCAGAATTGCACCTTGCAATGTGGAGAAATTACTGTTTGTGCATTTACAATATTCATTGATTTTTAACATTGAAAAACGTCCAGAAATGATTGAATCTACTGACTGAATGAAAGTAGCTGACATCTCACTCTCTTTGAATCTTCTTTATCATGCTAAGAGGAGCAGGAAAAAGCAAAAAATTTCAGACTTGCACCTTGCAATGCGGAGAAATTACTGTTTGTGCATTTACAATATTCATTGATTTTTGCCATTGAAAAACATCATGTTATTCATATACCAGAAATGTTTGAAGCTACTGACTGAATGAAAGGAGCTGGCATCTCACTCTCTTTGAATCTTCTTTATCATGCTAAGAGGAGCAGGAAAAAGTAAAAAATTTCAGAATTGCACCTTGCAATGCGGAGAAATTACAGTTTGTGCATTTACAATATTCATTGATTTTTGCCATTGAAAAACATCCAGAAATGATTGAAGCTACTGACTGAATGAAAGGAGCTGGCATCTCACTCTCTTTGAATCTTCTTTATCATGCTAAGAGGAGCAGGAAAAAGCAAAAAATTTCAGAATTGCACCTTGCAATGCGGAGAAATTACTGTTTGTGCATTTACAATATTCATTGATTTTTGCCATTTAAAAACATCATGTTATTCATATACCAGAAATGTTTGAAGCTACTGACTGAATGAAAGGAGCTGGCATCTCACTCTCTTTGAATCTTCATTATCATGCTAAGAGGAGCAGGAAAAAGCAAAAAATTTCAGAATTGCACCTTGCAATGTGGAGAAATTACTGTTTGTGCATTTACAATATTCATTGATTTTTGCCATTGAAAAACATCATGTTATTCATATACCAGAAATGTTTGAAGCTACTGACTGAATGAAAGGAGCTGGCATCTCACTCTCTTTGAATCTTCATTATCATGCTAAGAGGAGCAGGAAAAAGCAAAAAATTTCAGAATTGCACCTTGCAATGTGGAGAAATTACTGTTTGTGCATTTACAATATTCATTGATTTTTAACATTGAAAAACGTCCAGAAATGATTGAATCTACTGACTGAATGAAAGTAGCTGGCATCTCACTCTCTTTGAATCTTCTTTATCATGCTAAGAGGAGCAGGAAAAAGCAAAAAATTTCAGACTTGCACCTTGCAATGCGGAGAAATTACTGTTTGTGCATTTACAATATTCATTGATTTTTGCCATTGAAAAACATCATGTTATTCATATACCAGAAATGTTTGAAGCTACTGACTGAATGAAAGGAGCTGGCATCTCACTCTCTTTGAATCTTCTTTATCATGCTAAGAGGAGCAGGAAAAAGCAAAAAATTTCAGAATTGCACCTTGCAATGCGGAGAATTTACTGTTTGTGCATTTACAATATTCATTGATTTTTGCCATTGAAAACATCATGTTATTCATATACCAGAAATGTTTGAAGCTACTGACTGAATGAAAGGAGCTGGCATCTCACTCTCTTTGAATCTTCTTTATCATGCTAAGAGGAGCAGGAAAAAGCAAAAAATTTCAGAATTGCACCTTGCAATGTGGAGAAATTACTGTTTGTGCATTTACAATATTCATTGATTTTTACCATTGAAAAACGTCCAGAAATGATTGAAGCTACTGACTGAATGAAAGTAGCTGGCATCTCACTCTCTTTGAATCTTCTCTATCATGCTAAGAGGAGCAGGAAAAAGCAAAAAATTTCAGACTTGCACCTTGCAATGCGGAGAAATTGCTGTTTGTGCATTTACAATATTCATTGATTTTTGCCATTGAAAAACATCATGTTATTCATATACCAGAAATGTTTGAAGCTACTGACTGAATGAAAGGAGCTGGCATCTCACTCTCTTTGAATCTTCTTTATCATGCTAAGAGGAGCAGGAAAAAGCAAAAAATTTCAGAATTGCACCTTGCAATGCGGAGAAATTACTGTTTGTGCATTTACAATATTCATTGATTTTTGCCATTGAAAAACGTCCAGAAATGATTGAAGCTACTGACTGAATGAAAGGAGCTGGCATCTCACTCTCTTTGAATCTTCTTTATCATGCTAAGAGGAGCAGGAAAAAGCAAAAAATTTCAGAATTGCACCTTGCAATGCGGAGAAATTACTGTTTGTGCATTTACAATATTCATTGATTTTTGCCATTGAAAAACGTCCAGAAATGATTGAAAGTACTGACTGAATGAAAGGAGCTGGCATCTCACTCTCTTTGAATCTTCTTTATCATGCTAAGAGGAGCAGGAAAAAGCAAAAAATTTCAGAATTGCACCTTGCAATGCGGAGAAATTACTGTTTGTGCATTTACAATATTCATTGATTTTTGCCATTGAAAAACGTCCAGAAATGATTGAAGCTACTGACTGAATGAAAGGAGCTGGCATCTCACTCTCTTTGAATCTTCTTTATCATGCTAAGAGGAGCAGGAAAAAGTAAAAAAATTCAGAATTGCACCTTGCAATGCGGAGAAATTACTGTTTGTGCATTTACAATATTCATTGATTTTTGCCATTGAAAAACATCATGTTATTCATATACCAGAAATGTTTGAAGCTACTGACTGAATGAAAGGAGCTGGCATCTCACTCTCTTTGAATCTTCATTATCATGCTAAGAGGAGCAGGAAAAAGCAAAAAATTTCAGAATTGCACCTTGCAATGTGGAGAAATTACTGTTTGTGCATTTACAATATTCATTGATTTTTAACATTGAAAAACGTCCAGAAATGATTGAATCTACTGACTGAATGAAAGTAGCTGACATCTCACTCTCTTTGAATCTTCTTTATCATGCTAAGAGGAGCAGGAAAAAGCAAAAAATTTCAGACTTGCACCTTGCAATGCGGAGAAATTACTGTTTGTGCATTTACAATATTCATTGATTTTTGCCATTGAAAAACATCATGTTATTCATATACCAGAAATGTTTGAAGCTACTGACTGAATGAAAGGAGCTGGCATCTCACTCTCTTTGAATCTTCTTTATCATGCTAAGAGGAGCAGGAAAAAGCAAAAAATTTCAGAATTGCACCTTGCAATGCGGAGAATTTACTGTTTGTGCATTTACAATATTCATTGATTTTTGCCATTGAAAACATCATGTTATTCATATACCAGAAATGTTTGAAGCTACTGACTGAATGAAAGGAGCTGGCATCTCACTCTCTTTGAATCTTCTTTATCATGCTAAGAGGAGCAGGAAAAAGCAAAAAATTTCAGAATTGCACCTTGCAATGCGGAGAAATTACTGTTTGTGCATTTACAATATTCATTGATTTTTGCCATTGAAAAACGTCCAGAAATGATTGAAGCTACTGACTGAATGAAAGGAGCTGGCATCTCACTCTCTTTGAATCTTCTTTATCATGCTAAGAGGAGCAGGAAAAAGCAAAAAATTTCAGAATTGCACCTTGCAATGCGGAGAAATTACTGTTTGTGCATTTACAATATTCATTGATTTTTGCCATTTAAAAACATCATGTTATTCATATACCAGAAATGTTTGAAGCTACTGACTGAATGAAAGGAGCTGGCATCTCACTCTCTTTGAATCTTCATTATCATGCTAAGAGGAGCAGGAAAAAGCAAAAAATTTCAGAATTGCACCTTGCAATGTGGAGAAATTACTGTTTGTGCATTTACAATATTCATTGATTTTTAACATTGAAAAACCTCCAGAAATGATTGAATCTACTGACTGAATGAAAGTAGCTGGCATCTCACTCTCTTTGAAACTTCTTTATCATGCTAAGAGGAGCAGGAAAAAGCAAAAAATTTCAGACTTGCACCTTGCAATGCGGAGAAATTACTGTTTGTGCATTTACAATATTCATTGATTTTTGCCATTGAAAAACATCATGTTATTCATATACCAGAAATGTTTGAAGCTACTGACTGAATGAAAGGAGCTGGCATCTCACTCTCTTTGAATCTTCTTTATCATGCTAAGAGGAGCAGGAAAAAGCAAAAAATTTCAGAATTGCACCTTGCAATGCGGAGAATTTACTGTTTGTGCATTTACAATATTCATTGATTTTTGCCATTGAAAACATCATGTTATTCATATACCAGAAATGTTTGAAGCTACTGACTGAATGAAAGGAGCTGGCATCTCACTCTCTTTGAATCTTCTTTATCATGCTTAGAGGAGCAGGAAAAAGCAAAAAATTTCAGAATTGCACCTTGCAATGTGGAGAAATTACTGTTTGTGCATTTACAATATTCATTGATTTTTACCATTGAAAAACGTCCAGAAATGATTGAAGCTACTGACTGAATGAAAGTAGCTGGCATCTCACTCTCTTTGAATCTTCTTTATCATGCTAAGAGGAGCAGGAAAAAAGCAAAAAATTTCAGAATTGCACCTTGCAATGCGGAGAAATTACTGTTTGTGCATTTACAATA
Source organism: Phyllobates terribilis (assembly GCF_046119375.1). Classification (NCBI taxonomy): domain Eukaryota; kingdom Metazoa; phylum Chordata; class Amphibia; order Anura; family Dendrobatidae; genus Phyllobates; species Phyllobates terribilis. Next base: position 416,184 of record NW_027363814.1, on the reverse strand, counting down.
TTCATTGATTTTTGCCATTGAAAAACATCATGTTATTCATATACCAGAAATGTTTGAAGCTACTGACTGAATGAAAGGAGCTGGCATCTCACTCTCTTTGAATCTTCATTATCATGCTAAGAGGAGCAGGAAAAAGCAAAAAATTTCAGAATTGCACCTTGCAATGTGGAGAAATTACTGTTTGTGCATTTACAATATTCATTGATTTTTAACATTGAAAAACGTCCAGAAATGATTGAATCTACTGACTGAATGAAAGTAGCTGGCATCTCACTCTCTTTGAATCTTCTTTATCATGCTAAGAGGAGCAGGAAAAAGCAAAAAATTTCAGACTTGCACCTTGCAATGCGGAGAAATTACTGTTTGTGCATTTACAATATTCATTGATTTTTGCCATTGAAAAACATCATGTTATTCATATACCAGAAATGTTTGAAGCTACTGACTGAATGAAAGGAGCTGGCATCTCACTCTCTTTGAATCTTCTTTATCATGCTAAGAGGAGCAGGAAAAAGCAAAAAATTTCAGAATTGCACCTTGCAATGCGGAGAATTTACTGTTTGTGCATTTACAATATTCATTGATTTTTGCCATTGAAAACATCATGTTATTCATATACCAGAAATGTTTGAAGCTACTGACTGAATGAAAGGAGCTGGCATCTCACTCTCTTTGAATCTTCTTTATCATGCAAAGAGGAGCAGGAAAAAGCAAAAAATTTCAGAATTGCACCTTGCAATGCGGAGAAATTACTGTTTGTGCATTTACAATATTCACTGATTTTTACCATTGAAAAACGTCCAGAAATGATTGAAGCTACTGACTGAATGAAAGTAGCTGGCATCTCACTCTCTTTGAATCTTCTCTATCATGCTAAGAGGAGCAGGAAAAAGCAAAAAATTTCAGACTTGCACCTTGCAATGCGGAGAAATTGCTGTTTGTGCATTTACAATATTCATTGATTTTTGCCATTGAAAAACATCATGTTATTCATATACCAGAAATGTTTGAAGCTACTGACTGAATGAAAGGAGCTGGCATCTCACTCTCTTTGAATCTTCTTTATCATGCTAAGAGGAGCAGGAAAAAGCAAAAAATTTCAGAATTGCACCTTGCAATGCGGAGAAATTACTGTTTGTGCATTTACAATATTCATTGATTTTTGCCATTGAAAAACGTCCAGAAATGATTGAAGCTACTGACTGAATGAAAGGAGCTGGCATCTCACTCTCTTTGAATCTTCTTTATCATGCTAAGAGGAGCAGGAAAAAGCAAAAAATTTCAGAATTGCACCTTGCAATGCGGAGAAATTACTGTTTGTGCATTTACAATATTCATTGATTTTTGCCATTGAAAAACGTCCAGAAATGATTGAAAGTACTGACTGAATGAAAGGAGCTGGCATCTCACTCTCTTTGAATCTTCTTTATCATGCTAAGAGGAGCAGGAAAAAGCAAAAAATTTCAGAATTGCACCTTGCAATGCGGAGAAATTACTGTTTGTGCATTTACAATATTCATTGATTTTTGCCATTGAAAAACGTCCAGAAATGATTGAAGCTACTGACTGAATGAAAGGAGCTGGCATCTCACTCTCTTTGAATCTTCTTTATCATGCTAAGAGGAGCAGGAAAAAGTAAAAAATTTCAGAATTGCACCTTGCAATGCGGAGAAATTACTGTTTGTGCATTTACAATATTCATTGATTTTTGCCATTGAAAAACATCATGTTATTCATATACCAGAAATGTTTGAAGCTACTGACTGAATGAAAGGAGCTGGCATCTCACTCTCTTTGAATCTTCATTATCATGCTAAGAGGAGCAGGAAAAAGCAAAAAATTTCAGAATTGCACCTTGCAATGTGGAGAAATTACTGTTTGTGCATTTACAATATTCATTGATTTTTAACATTGAAAAACGTCCAGAAATGATTGAATCTACTGACTGAATGAAAGTAGCTGACATCTCACTCTCTTTGAATCTTCTTTATCATGCTAAGAGGAGCAGGAAAAAGCAAAAAATTTCAGACTTGCACCTTGCAATGCGGAGAAATTACTGTTTGTGCATTTACAATATTCATTGATTTTTGCCATTGAAAAACATCATGTTATTCATATACCAGAAATGTTTGAAGCTACTGACTGAATGAAAGGAGCTGGCATCTCACTCTCTTTGAATCTTCTTTATCATGCTAAGAGGAGCAGGAAAAAGCAAAAAATTTCAGAATTGCACCTTGCAATGCGGAGAATTTACTGTTTGTGCATTTACAATATTCATTGATTTTTGCCATTGAAAACATCATGTTATTCATATACCAGAAATGTTTGAAGCTACTGACTGAATGAAAGGAGCTGGCATCTCACTCTCTTTGAATCTTCTTTATCATGCTAAGAGGAGCAGGAAAAAGCAAAAAATTTCAGAATTGCACCTTGCAATGTGGAGAAATTACTGTTTGTGCATTTACAATATTCATTGATTTTTACCATTGAAAAACGTCCAGAAATGATTGAAGCTACTGACTGAATGAAAGGAGCTGGCATCTCACTCTCTTTGAATCTTCTTTATCATGCTAAGAGGAGCAGGAAAAAGCAAAAAATTTCAGACTTGCACCTTGCAATGCGGAGAAATTGCTGTTTGTGCATTTACAATATTCATTGATTTTTGCCATTGAAAAACATCATGTTATTCATATACCAGAAATGTTTGAAGCTACTGACTGAATGAAAGGAGCTGGCATCTCACTCTCTTTGAATCTTCTTTATCATGCTAAGAGGAGCAGGGAAAAGCAAAAAATTTCAGAATTGCACCTTGCAATGCGGAGAAATTACTGTTTGTGCATTTACAATATTCATTGATTTTTGCCATTGAAAAACATCCAGAAATGATTGAAGCTACTGACTGAATGAAAGGAGCTGGCATCTCACTCTCTTTGAATCTTCTTTATCATGCTAAGAGGAGCAGGAAAAAGCAAAAAATTTCAGAATTGCACCTTGCAATGCGGAGAAATTACTGTTTGTGCATTTACAATATTCATTGATTTTTGCCATTGAAAAACGTCCAGAAATGATTGAAAGTACTGACTGAATGAAAGGAGCTGGCATCTCACTCTCTTTGAATCTTCTTTATCATGCTAAGAGGAGCAGGAAAAAGCAAAAAATTTCAGAATTGCACCTTGCAATGCGGAGAAATTACTGTTTGTGCATTTACAATATTCATTGATTTTTGCCATTGAAAAACGTCCAGAAATGATTGAAGCTACTGACTGAATGAAAGGAGCTGGCATCTCACTCTCTTTGAATCTTCTTTATCATGCTAAGAGGAGCAGGAAAAAGTAAAAAATTTCAGAATTGCACCTTGCAATGCGGAGAAATTACAGTTTGTGCATTTACAATATTCATTGATTTTTGCCATTGAAAAACATCCAGAAATGATTGAAGCTACTGACTGAATGAAAGGAGCTGGCATCTCACTCTCTTTGAATCTTCTTTATCATGCTAAGAGGAGCAGGAAAAAGCAAAAAATTTCAGAATTGCACCTTGCAATGCGGAGAAATTACTGTTTGTGCATTTACAATATTCATTGATTTTTGCCATTTAAAAACATCATGTTATTCATATACCAGAAATGTTTGAAGCTACTGACTGAATGAAAGGAGCTGGCATCTCACTCTCTTTGAATCTTCATTATCATGCTAAGAGGAGCAGGAAAAAGCAAAAAATTTCAGAATTGCACCTTGCAATGTGGAGAAATTACTGTTTGTGCATTTACAATATTCATTGATTTTTAACATTGAAAAACGTCCAGAAATGATTGAATCTACTGACTGAATGAAAGTAGCTGGCATCTCACTCTCTTTGAATCTTCTTTATCATGCTAAGAGGAGCAGGAAAAAGCAAAAAATTTCAGACTTGCACCTTGCAATGCGGAGAAATTACTGTTTGTGCATTTACAATATTCATTGATTTTTGCCATTGAAAAACATCATGTTATTCATATACCAGAAATGTTTGAAGCTACTGACTGAATGAAAGGAGCTGGCATCTCACTCTCTTTGAATCTTCTTTATCATGCTAAGAGGAGCAGGAAAAAGCAAAAAATTTCAGAATTGCACCTTGCAATGCGGAGAATTTACTGTTTGTGCATTTACAATATTCATTGATTTTTGCCATTGAAAACATCATGTTATTCATATACCAGAAATGTTTGAAGCTACTGACTGAATGAAAGGAGCTGGCATCTCACTCTCTTTGAATCTTCTTTATCATGCTTAGAGGAGCAGGAAAAAGCAAAAAATTTCAGAATTGCACCTTGCAATGTGGAGAAATTACTGTTTGTGCATTTACAATATTCATTGATTTTTACCATTGAAAAACGTCCAGAAATGATTGAAGCTACTGACTGAATGAAAGTAGCTGGCATCTCACTCTCTTTGAATCTTCTTTATCATGCTAAGAGGAGCAGGAAAAAGCAAAAAATTTCAGACTTGCACCTTGCAATGCGGAGAAATTACTGTTTGTGCATTTACAATATTCATTGATTTTTGCCATTGAAAAACATCATGTTATTCATATACCAGAAATGTTTGAAGCTACTGACAGAATGAAAGGAGCTGGCATCTCACTCTCTTTGAATCTTCTTTATCATGCTAAGAGGAGCAGGAAAAAGCAAAAAATTTCAGAATTGCACCTTGCAATGCGGAGAAATTACTGTTTGTGCATTTACAATATTCATTGATTTTTGCCATTGAAAAACGTCCAGAAATGATTGAAGCTACTGACTGAATGAAAGGAGCTGGCATCTCACTCTCTTTGAATCTTCTTTATCATGCTAAGAGGAGCAGGAAAAAGCAAAAAATTTCAGAATTGCACCTTGCAATGCGGAGAAATTACTGTTTGTGCATTTACAATATTCATTGATTTTTGCCATTGAAAAACGTCCAGAAATGATTGAAGCTACTGACTGAATGAAAGGAGCTGGCATCTCACTCTCTTTGAATCTTCTTTATCATGCTAAGAGGAGCAGGAAAAAGCAAAAAATTTCACAATTGCACCTTGCAATGCGGAGAAATTACTGTTTGTCCATTTACAATATTCATTGATTTTTGCCATTGAAAAACATGTTATTCATATACCAGAAATGTTTGAAGCTACTGACTGAATGAAAGAAGCTGGCACCTCACTCTCTTTGAATCTTCTTTATCATGCTAAGAGGAGCAGGAAAAAGCAAAAAATTTCAGAATTGCACCTTGCAATGCGGAGAAATTACTGTTTGTGCATTTACAATATTCATTGATTTTTGCCATTGAAAAACATCATGTTATTCATATACCAGAAATGATTGAAGCTACTGACTGAATGAAAGTAGCTGGCATCTCACTCTCTTTGAATCGTCTTTATCATGCTAAGAGGAGCAGGAAAAAGCAAAAAAGTTCAGAATTGCACCTTGCAATGCGGAGAAATTACTGTTTGTGCATTTACAATATTCATTGATTTTTGCAATTGAAAAACGTCCAGAAATGATTGAAGCTACTGACTGAATGAAAGGAGCTGGCAACTCACTCTCTTTGAATCATGTTTATCATGCTAAGAGGAGCAGGAAAAAGCAAAAAATTTCAGAATTGCACCTTGCAATGCGGAGAAATTACTGTTTGTGCATTTACAATATTCATTGATTTTTGCCATTGAAAAACGTCCAGAAATGATTGAAGCTACTGACTGAATGAAAGGAGCTGGCATCTCACTCTCTTTGAATCTTCTTTATCATGCTAAGAGGAGCAGGAAAAAGCAAAAAATTTCAGAATTGCACCTTGCAATGCGGAGAAATTACTGTTTGTGCATTTACAATATTCATTGATTTTTGCCATTGAAAAACATCATGTTATTCATATACCAGAAATGATTGAAGCTACTGACTGAATGAAAGGAGCTGGCATCTCACTCTCTTTGAATCTTCTTTATCATGCTAAGAGGAGCAGGAAAAAGCAAAAAATTTCAGAATTGCACCTTGCAATGCGGAGAAATTACTGTTTGTGCATTTACAATATTCATTGATTTTTGCCATTGAAAAACGTCCAGAAATGATTGAAGCTACTGACTGAATGAAAGGAGCTGGCATCTCACTCTCTTTGAATCTTCTTTATCATGCTAAGAGGAGCAGGAAAAAGCAAAAAATTTCAGAATTGCACCTTGCAATGCGGAGAAATTACTGTTTGTGCATTTACAATATTCATTGATTTTTGCCATTGAAAAACGTCCAGAAATGATTGAAGCTACTGACTGAATGAAAGGAGCTGGCATCTCACTCTCTTTGAATCTTCTTTATCATGCTAAGAGGAGCAGGAAAAAGCAAAAAATTTCAGAATTGCACCTTGCAATGCGGAGAAATTACTGTTTGTGCATTTACAATATTCATTGATTTTTGCCATTGAAAAACGTCCAGAAATGATTGAAGCTACTGACTGAATGAAAGGAGCTGGCATCTCACTCTCTTTGAATCTTCTTTATCATGCTAAGAGGAGCAGGAAAAAGCAAAAAATTTCACAATTGCACCTTGCAATGCGGAGAAATTACTGTTTGTGCATTTACAATATTCATTGATTTTTGCCATTGAAAAACATGTTATTCATATACCAGAAATGTTTGAAGCTACTGACTGAATGAAAGAAGCTGGCACCTCACTCTCTTTGAATCTTCTTTATCATGCTAAGAGGAGCAGGAAAAAGCAAAAAATTTCAGAATTGCACCTTGCAATGCGGAGAAATTACTGTTTGTGCATTTACAATATTCATTGATTTTTGCCATTGAAAAACATCATGTTATTCATATACCAGAAATGATTGAAGCTACTGACTGAATGAAAGTAGCTGGCATCTCACTCTCTTTGAATCGTCTTTATCATGCTAAGAGGAGCAGGAAAAAGCAAAAAATTTCAGAATTGCACCTTGCAATGCGGAGAAATTACTGTTTGTGCATTTACAATATTCATTGATTTTTGCAATTGAAAAACGTCCAGAAATGATTGAAGCTACTGACTGAATGAAAGGAGCTGGCAACTCACTCTCTTTGAATCATGTTTATCATGCTAAGAGGAGCAGGAAAAAGCAAAAAATTTCAGAATTGCACCTTGCAATGCGGAGAAATTACTGTTTGTGCATTTACAATATTCATTGATTTTTGCCATTGAAAAACGTCCAGAAATGATTGAAGCTACTGACTGAATGAAAGGAGCTGGCATCTCACTCTCTTTGAATCTTCTTTATCATGCTAAGAGGAGCAGGAAAAAGCAAAAAATTTCAGAATTGCACCTTGCAATGCGGAGAAATTACTGTTTGTGCATTTACAATATTCATTGATTTTTGCCATTGAAAAACATCATGTTATTCATATACCAGAAATGATTGAAGCTACTGACTGAATGAAAGGAGCTGGCATCTCACTCTCTTTGAATCTTCTTTATCATGCTAAGAGGAGCAGGAAAAAGCAAAAAATTTCAGAATTGCACCTTGCAATGCGGAGAAATTACTGTTTGTGCATTTACAATATTCATTGATTTTTGCCATTGAAAAACGTCCAGAAATGATTGAAGCTACTGACTGAATGAAAGGAGCTGGCATCTCACTCTCTTTGAATCTTCTTTATCATGCTAAGAGGAGCAGGAAAAAGCAAAAAATTTCAGAATTGCACCTTGCAATGCGGAGAAATTACTGTTTGTGCATTTACAATATTCATTGATTTTTGCCATTGAAAAACGTCCAGAAATGATTGAAGCTACTGACTGAATGAAAGGAGCTGGCATCTCACTCTCTTTGAATCTTGTTTATCATGCTAAGAGGAGCAGGAAAAAGCAAAAAATTTCAGAATTGCACCTTGCAATGCGGAGAAATTACTGTTTGTGCATTTACAATATTCATTGATTTTTGCCATTGAAAAACGTCCAGAAATGATTGAAGCTACTGACTGAATGAAAGGAGCTGGCATCTCACTCTCTTTGAATCTTCTTTATCATGCTAAGAGGAGCAGGAAAAAGCAAAAAATTTCAGAATTGCACCTTGCAATGCGGAGAAATTACTGTTTGTGCATTTACAATATTCATTGATTTTTGCCATTGAAAAACATCATGTTATTCATATACCAGAAATGATTGAAGCTACTGACTGAATGAAAGGAGCTGGCATCTCACTCTCTTTGAATCTTCTTTATCATGCTAAGAGGAGCAGGAAAAAGTAAAAAATTTCAGAATTGCACCTTGCAATGCGGAGAAATTACTGTTTGTGCATTTATAATATTCAATGATTTTTGCCATTGAAAAACGTCCAGAAATGATTGAAGCTACTGACTGAACGAAAGGAGCTGGTATCTCACTCTCTTTGAATCTTCTTTATCATGCTAAGAGGAGCAGGAAAAAGCAAAAAATTTCAGAATTGCACCTTGCAATGCGGAGAAATTACTGTTTGTGCATTTACAATATTCAATGATTTTTGCCATTGAAAAACATCATGTTATTCATATACAGGAAATGATTGAAGCTACTGACTGAATGAAAGGAGCTGGCATCTCACTCTCTTTGAATCTTCTTTATCATGCTAAGAGGAGCAGGAAAAAGTAAAAAATTTCAGAATTGCACCTTGCAATGCGGAGAAATTACTGTTTGTGCATTTATAATATTCAATGATTTTTGCCATTGAAAAACGTCCAGAAATGATTGAAGCTACTGACTGAACGAAAGGAGCTGGTATCTCACTCTCTTTGAATCTTCTTTATCATGCTAAGAGGAGCAGGAAAAAGCAAAAAATTTCAGAATTGCACCTTGCAATGCGGAGAAATTACTGTTTGTGCATTTACAATATTCATTGATTTTTGCCATTGAAAAACGTCCAGAAATGATTGAAGCTACTGACTGAATGAAAGGAGCTGGCATCTCACTCTCTTTGAATCTTCTTTATCATGCTAAGAGGAGCAGGAAAAAGCAAAAAATTTCAGAATTGCACCTTGCAATGCGGAGAAATTACTGTTTGTGCATTTACAATATTCATTGATTTTTGCCATTGAAAAACATCATGTTATTCATATACCAGAAATGTTTGAAGCTAATGACTGAATGAAAGGAGCTGACATCTCACTCTCTTTGAATCTTCTTTATCATGCTAAGAGGAGCAGGAAAAAGCAAAAAATTTCAGAATTGCACCTTGCAATGCGGAGAAATTACTGTTTGTGCATTTACAATATTCATTGATTTTTGCCATTGAAAAACGTCCAGAAATGATTGAAGCTACTGACTGAATGAAAGGAGCTGGCATCTCACTCTCTTTGAATCTTCTTTATCATGCTAAGAGGAGCAGGAAAAAGCAAAAAATTTCAGAATTGCACCTTGCAATGCGGAGAAATTACTGTTTGTGCATTTACAATATTCATTGATTTTTGCCATTGAAAAACATCATGTTATTCATATACCAGAAATGTTTGAAGCTACTGACTGAATGAAAGGAGCTGGCATCTCACTCTCTTTGAATCTTCTTTATCATGCTAAGAGGAGCAGGAAAAAGCAAAAAATTTCAGAATTGCACCTTGCAATGCGGAGAAATTACTGTTTGTGCATTTACAATATTCATTGATTTTTGCCATTGAAAAACATCATGTTATTCATATATCAGAAATGTTTGAAGCTACTGACTGAATGAAAGGAGCTGGCATCTCACTCTCTTTGAATCTTCTTTATCATGCTAAGAGGAGCAGGAAAAAGCAAAAAATTTCAGAATTGCACCTTGCAATGTGGAGAAATTACTGTTTGTGCATTTACAATATTCATTGATTTTTACCATTGAAAAACGTCCAGAAATGATTGAAGCTACTGACTGAATGAAAGTAGCTGGCATCTCACTCTCTTTGAATCTTCTTTATCATGCTAAGAGGAGCAGGAAAAAGCAAAAAATTTCAGACTTGCACCTTGCAATGCGGAGAAATTACTGTTTGTGCATTTACAATATTCATTGATTTTTGCCATTGAAAAACATCATGTTATTCATATACCAGAAATGTTTGAAGCTACTGACTGAATGAAAGGAGCTGGCATCTCACTCTCTTTGAATCTTCTTTATCATGCTAAGAGGAGCAGGAAAAAGCAAAAAATTTCAGAATTGCACCTTGCAATGCGGAGAAATTACTGTTTGTGCATTTACAATATTCATTGATATTTGCCATTGAAAAACGTCCAGAAATGATTGAAGCTACTGACTGAATGAAAGGAGCTGGCATCTCTCTCTCTTTGAATCTTCTTTATCATGCTAAGAGGAGCAGGAAAAAGCAAAAAATTTCAGAATTGCACCTTGCAATGCGGAGAAATTACTGTTTGTGCATTTACAATATTCATTGATTTTTGCCATTGAAAAACGTCCAGAAATGATTGAAGCTACTGACTGAATGAAAGGAGCTGGCATCTCACTCTCTTTGAATCTTCTTTATCATGCTAAGAGGAGCAGGAAAAAGCAAAAAATTTCAGAATTGCACCTTGCAATGCGGAGAAATTACTGTTTGTGCATTTACAATATTCATTGATTTTTGCCATTGAAAAACATGTTATTCATATACCAGAAATGTTTGAAGCTACTGACTGAATGAAAGGAGCTGGCACCTCACTCTCTTTGAATCTTCTTTATCATGCTAAGAGGAGCGGGAAAAAGCAAAAAATTTCAGAATTGCACCTTGCAATGCGGAGAAATTACTGTTTGTGCATTTACAATATTCATTGATTTTTGCCATTGAAAAACGTCCAGAAATGATTGAAGGTACTGACTGAATGAAAGGAGCTGGCATCTCACTCTCTTTGAATCTTCTTTATCATGCTAAGAGGAGCAGGAAAAAGCAAAAAATTTCAGAATTGCACCTTGCAATGCGGAGAAATTACTGTTTGTGCATTTACAATATTCATTGATTTTTGCCATTGAAAAACGTCCAGAAATGATTGAAGCTACTGACTGAATGAAAGGAGCTGGCATCTCACTCTCTTTGAATCTTCTTTATCATGCTAAGAGGAGCAGGAGAAAGCAAAAAATTTCAGAATTGCACCTTGCAATGCGGAGAAATTACAGTTTGTGCATTTACAATATTCATTGATTTTTGCCATTGAAAAACATCCAGAAATGATTGAAGCTACTGACTGAATGAAAGGAGCTGGCATCTCACTCTCTTTGAATCTTCTTTATCATGCTAAGAGGAGCAGGAAAAAGCAAAAAATTTCAGAATAGCACCTTGCAATGCGGAGAAATTACTGTTTGTGCATTTACAATATTCATTGATTTTTGCCATTGAAAAACATCATGTTATTCATATACCAGAAATGTTTGAAGCTACTGACTGAATGAAAGGAGCTGGCATCTCACTCTCTTTGAATCTTCTTTATCATGCTAAGAGGAGCAGGAAAAAGCAAAAAATTTCAGAATTGCACCTTGCAATGTGGAGAAATTACTGTTTGTGCATTTACAATATTCATTGATTTTTACCATTGAAAAACGTCCAGAAATGATTGAAGCTACTGACTGAATGAAAGTAGCTGGCATCTCACTCTCTTTGAATCTTCTTTATCATGCTAAGAGGAGCAGGAAAAAGCAAAAAATTTCAGACTTGCACCTTGCAATGCGGAGAAATTACTGTTTGTGCATTTACAATATTCATTGATTTTTGCCATTGAAAAACATCATGTTATTCATATACCAGAAATGTTTGAAGCTACTGACTGAATGAAAGGAGCTGGCATCTCACTCTCTTTGAATCTTCTTTATCATGCTAAGAGGAGCAGGAAAAAGCAAAAAATTTCAGAATTGCACCTTGCAATGCGGAGAAATTACTGTTTGTGCATTTACAATATTCATTGATTTTTGCCATTGAAAAACATCATGTTATTCATATACCAGAAATGTTTGAAGCTACTGACTGAATGAAAGGAGCTGGCATCTCACTCTCTTTGAATCTTCTTTATCATGCTAAGAGGAGCAGGAAAAAGCAAAAAATTTCAGAATTGCACCTTGCAATGTGGAGAAATTACTGTTTGTGCATTTACAATATTCATTGATTTTTACCATTGAAAAACGTCCAGAAATGATTGAAGCTACTGACTGAATGAAAGGAGCTGGCATCTCACTCTCTTTGAATCTTCTTTATCATGCTAAGAGGAGCAGGAAAAAGCAAAAAATTTCAGAATTGCACCTTGCAATGCGGAGAAATTACTGTTTGTGCATTTACAATATTCATTGATTTTTGCCATTGAAAAACATGTTATTCATATACCAGAAATGTTTGAAGCTACTGACTGAATGAAAGGAGCTGGCACCTCACTCTCTTTGAATCTTCTTTATCATGCTAAGAGGAGCGGGAAAAAGCAAAAAATTTCAGAATTGCACCTTGCAATGCGGAGAAATTACTGTTTGTGCATTTATAATATTCAATGATTTTTGCCATTGAAAAACGTCCAGAAATGATTGAAGCTACTGACTGAACGAAAGGAGCTGGCATCTCACTCTCTTTGAATCTTCTTTATCATGCTAAGAGGAGCAGGAAAAAGCAAAAAATTTCAGAATTGCACCTTGCAATGCGGAGAAATTACTGTTTGTGCATTTACAATATTCATTGATTTTTGCCATTGAAAAACATCCAGAAATGATTGAAGCTACTGACTGAATGAAAGGAGCTGGCATCTCACTCTCTTTGAATCTTCTTTATCATGCTAAGAGGAGCAGGAAAAAGCAAAAAATTTCAGAATTGCACCTTGCAATGCGGAGAAATTACTGTTTGTGCATTTACAATATTCATTGATTTTTGCCATTGAAAAACATCATGTTATTCATATACTAGAAATGTTTGAAGCTACTGACTGAATGAAAGGAGCTGACATCTCACTCTCTTTGAATCTTCTTTATCATGCTAAGAGGAGCAGGAAAAAGCAAAAAATTTCAGAATTGCACCTTGCAATGCGGAGAAATTACAGTTTGTGCATTTACAATATTCATTGATTTTTGCCATTGAAAAACATCCAGAAATGATTGAAGCTACTGACTGAATGAAAGGAGCTGGCATCTCACTCTCTTTGAATCTTCTTTATCATGCTAAGAGGAGCAGGAAAAAGCAAAAAATTTCAGAATAGCACCTTGCAATGCGGAGAAATTACTGTTTGTGCATTTACAATATTCATTGATTTTTGCCATTGAAAAACATCATGTTATTCATATACCAGAAATGTTTGAAGCTACTGACTGAATGAAAGGAGCTGGCATCTCACTCTCTTTGAATCTTCTTTATCATGCTAAGAGGAGCAGGAAAAAGCAAAAAATTTCAGAATTGCACCTTGCAATGTGGAGAAATTACTGTTTGTGCATTTACAATATTCATTGATTTTTACCATTGAAAAACGTCCAGAAATGATTGAAGCTACTGACTGAATGAAAGTAGCTGGCATCTCACTCTCTTTGAATCTTTATCATGCTAAGAGGAGCAGGAAAAAGCAAAAAATTTCAGACTTGCACCTTGCAATGCGGAGAAATTACTGTTTGTGCATTTACAATATTCATTGATTTTTGCCATTGAAAAACATCATGTTATTCATATACCAGAAATGTTTGAAGCTACTGACTGAATGAAAGGAGCTGGCATCTCACTCTCTTTGAATCTTCTTTATCATGCTAAGAGGAGCAGGAAAAAGCAAAAAATTTCAGAATTGCACCTTGCAATGCGGAGAAATTACTGTTTGTGCATTTACAATATTCATTGATTTTTGCCATTGAAAAACATCATGTTATTCATATACCAGAAATGTTTGAAGCTACTGACTGAATGAAAGGAGCTGGCATCTCACTCTCTTTGAATCTTCTTTATCATGCTAAGAGGAGCAGGAAAAAGCAAAAAATTTCAGAATTGCACCTTGCAATGTGGAGAAATTACTGTTTCTGCATTTACAATATTCATTGATTTTTACCATTGAAAAACATCCAGAAATGATTGAAGCTACTGACTGAATGAAAGTAGCTGGCATCTCACTCTCTTTGAATCTTCTTTATCATGCTAAGAGGAGCAGGAAAAAGCAAAAAATTTCAGACTTGCACCTTGCAATGCGGAGAAATTACTGTTTGTGCATTTACAATATTCATTGATTTTTGCCATTGAAAAACATCATGTTATTCATATACCAGAAATGTTTGAAGCTACTGACTGAATGAAAGGAGCTGGCATCTCACTCTCTTTGAATCTTCTTTATCATGCTAAGAGGAGCAGGAAAAAGCAAAAAATTTCAGAATTGCACCTTGCAATGCGGAGAAATTACTGTTTGTGCATTTACAATATTCATTGATTTTTGCCATTGAAAAACATCATGTTATTCATATACCAGAAATGATTGAAGCTACTGACTGAATGAAAGGAGCTGGCATCTCACTCTCTTTGAATCTTCTTTATCATGCTAAGAGGAGCAGGAAAAAGTAAAAAATTTCAGAATTGCACCTTGCAATGCGGAGAAATTACTGTTTGTGCATTTATAATATTCAATGATTTTTGCCATTGAAAAACGTCCAGAAATGATTGAAGCTACTGACTGAACGAAAGGAGCTGGCATCTCACTCTCTTTGAATCTTCTTTATCATGCTAAGAGGAGCAGGAAAAAGCAAAAAATTTCAGAATTGCACCTTGCAATGCGGAGAAATTACTGTTTGTGCATTTACAATATTCATTGATTTTTGCCATTGAAAAACATCCAGAAATGATTGAAGCTACTGACTGAATGAAAGGAGCTGGCATCTCACTCTCTTTGAATGTTCTTTATCATGCAAAGAGGAGCAGGAAAAAGCAAAAAATTTCAGAATTGCACCTTGCAATGCGGAGAAATTACTGTTTGTGCATTTACAATATTCATTGATTTTTGCCATTGAAAAACATCATGTTATTCATATACCAGAAATGTTTGAAGCTACTGACTGAATGAAAGGAGCTGACATCTCACTCTCTTTGAATCTTCTTTATCATGCTAAGAGGAGCAGGAAAAAGCAAAAAATTTCAGAATTGCACCTTGCAATGCGGAGAAATTACTGTTTGTGCATTTACAATATTCATTGATTTTTGCCATTGAAAAACGTCCAGAAATGATTGAAGCTACTGACTGAATGAAAGGAGCTGGCATCTCACTCTCTTTGAATCTTCTTTATCATGCTAAGAGGAGCAGGAAAAAGCAAAAAATTTCAGAATTGCACCTTGCAATGCGGAGAAATTACTGTTTGTGCATTTACAATATTCATTGATTTTTGCCATTGAAAAACATGTTATTCATATACCAGAAATGTTTGAAGCTACTGACTGAATGAAAGGAGCTGGCACCTCACTCTCTTTGAATCTTCTTTATCATGCTAAGAGGAGCGGGAAAAAGCAAAAAATTTCAGAATTGCACCTTGCAATGCGGAGAAATTACTGTTTGTGCATTTATAATATTCAATGATTTTTGCCATTGAAAAACGTCCAGAAATGATTGAAGCTACTGACTGAACGAAAGGAGATGGCATCTCACTCTCTTTGAATCTTCTTTATCATGCTAAGAGGAGCAGGAAAAAGCAAAAAATTTCAGAATTGCACCTTGCAATGCGGAGAAATTACTGTTTGTGCATTTACAATATTCATTGATTTTTGCCATTGAAAAACATCCAGAAATGATTGAAGCTACTGACTGAATGAAAGGAGCTGGCATCTCACTCTCTTTGAATCTTCTTTATCATGCTAAGAGGAGCAGGAAAAAGCAAAAAATTTCAGAATTGCACCTTGCAATGCGGAGAAATTACTGTTTGTGCATTTACAATATTCATTGATTTTTGCCATTGAAAAACATCATGTTATTCATATACCAGAAATGTTTGAAGCTACTGACTGAATGAAAGGAGCTGACATCTCACTCTCTTTGAATCTTCTTTATCATGCTAAGAGGAGCAGGAAAAAGCAAAAAATTTCAGAATTGCACCTTGCAATGCGGAGAAATTACTGTTTGTGCATTTACAATATTCATTGATTTTTGCCATTGAAAAACGTCCAGAAATGATTGAAGCTACTGACTGAATGAAAGGAGCTGGCATCTCACTCTCTTTGAATCTTCTTTATCATGCTAAGAGGAGCAGGAAAAAGCAAAAAATTTCAGAATTGCACCTTGCAATGCGGAGAAATTACTGTTTGTGCATTTACAATATTCATTGATTTTTGCCATTGAAAAACATGTTAATCATATACCAGAAATGTTTGAAGCTACTGACTGAATGAAAGGAGCTGGCACCTCACTCTCTTTGAATCTTCTTTATCATGCTAAGAGCAGCGGGAAAAAGCAAAAAATTTCAGAATTGCACCTTGCAATGCGGAGAAATTACTGTTTGTGCATTTACAATATTCATTGATTTTTGCCATTGAAAAACGTCCAGAAATGATTGAAGGTACTGACTGAATGAAAGGAGCTGTCATCTCACTCTCTTTGAATCTTCTTTATCATGCTAAGAGGAGCAGGAAAAAGCAAAAAATTTCAGAATTGCACCTTGCAATGCGGAGAAATTACTGTTTGTGCATTTACAATATTCATTGGTTTTTGCCATTGAAAAACGTCCAGAAATGATTGAAGCTACTGACTGAATGAAAGGAGCTGGCATCTCACTCTCTTTGAATCTTCTTTATCATGCTAAGAGGAGCAGGAAAAAGCAAAAAATTTCAGAATTGCACCTTGCAATGCGGAGAAATTACAGTTTGTGCATTTACAATATTCATTGATTTTTGCCATTGAAAAACATCCAGAAATGATTGAAGCTACTGACTGAATGAAAGGAGCTGGCATCTCACTCTCTTTGAATCTTCTTTATCATGCTAAGAGGAGCAGGAAAAAGCAAAAAATTTCAGAATTGCACCTTGCAATGCGGAGAAATTACTGTTTGTGCATTTACAATATTCATTGATTTTTGCCATTGAAAAACATCATGTTATTCATATACCAGAAATGTTTGAAGCTACTGACTGAATGAAAGGAGCTGGCATCTCACTCTCTTTGAATCTTCTTTATCATGCTAAGAGGAGCAGGAAAAAGCAAAAAATTTCAGAATTGCACCTTGCAATGTGGAGAAATTACTGTTTGTGCATTTACAATATTCATTGATTTTTACCATTGAAAAACGTCCAGAAATGATTGAAGCTACTGACTGAATGAAAGTAGCTGGCATCTCACTCTCTTTGAATCTTCTTTATCATGCTAAGAGGAGCAGGAAAAAGCAAAAAATTTCAGACTTGCACCTTGCAATGCGGAGAAATTACTGTTTGTGCATTTACAATATTCATTGATTTTTGCCATTGAAAAACATCATGTTATTCATATACCAGAAATGTTTGAAGCTACTGACTGAATGAAAGGAGCTGGCATCTCACTCTCTTTGAATCTTCTTTATCATGCTAAGAGGAGCAGGAAAAAGTATAAAATTTCAGAATTGCACCTTGCAATGCGGAGAAATTACTGTTTGTGCATTTATAATATTCAATGATTTTTGCCATTGAAAAACGTCCAGAAATGATTGAAGCTACTGACTGAACGAAAGGAGCTGGCATCTCACTCTCTTTGAATCTTCTTTATCATGCTAAGAGGAGCAGGAAAAAGCAAAAAATTTCAGAATTGCACCTTGCAATGCGGAGAAATTACTGTTTGTGCATTTACAATATTCATTGATTTTTGCCATTGAAAAACATCATGTTATTCATATACTAGAAATGTTTGAAGCTACTGACTGAATGAAAGGAGCTGACATCTCACTCTCTTTGAATCTTCTTTATCATGCTAAGAGGAGCAGGAAAAAGCAAAAAATTTCAGAATTGCACCTTGCAATGCGGAGAAATTACAGTTTGTGCATTTACAATATTCATTGATTTTTGCCATTGAAAAACATCCAGAAATGATTGAAGCTACTGACTGAATGAAAGGAGCTGGCATCTCACTCTCTTTGAATCTTCTTTATCATGCTAAGAGGAGCAGGAAAAAGCAAAAAATTTCAGAATAGCACCTTGCAATGCGGAGAAATTACTGTTTGTGCATTTACAATATTCATTGATTTTTGCCATTGAAAAACATCATGTTATTCATATACCAGAAATGTTTGAAGCTACTGACTGAATGAAAGGAGCTGGCATCTCACTCTCTTTGAATCTTCTTTATCATGCTAAGAGGAGCAGGAAAAAGCAAAAAATTTCAGAATTGCACCTTGCAATGTGGAGAAATTACTGTTTGTGCATTTACAATATTCATTGATTTTTACCATTGAAAAACGTCCAGAAATGATTGAAGCTACTGACTGAATGAAAGTAGCTGGCATCTCACTCTCTTTGAATCTTTATCATGCTAAGAGGAGCAGGAAAAAGCAAAAAATTTCAGACTTGCACCTTGCAATGCGGAGAAATTACTGTTTGTGCATTTACAATATTCATTGATTTTTGCCATTGAAAAACATCATGTTATTCATATACCAGAAATGTTTGAAGCTACTGACTGAATGAAAGGAGCTGGCATCTCACTCTCTTTGAATCTTCTTTATCATGCTAAGAGGAGCAGGAAAAAGCAAAAAATTTCAGAATTGCACCTTGCAATGCGGAGAAATTACTGTTTGTGCATTTACAATATTCATTGATTTTTGCCATTGAAAAACATCATGTTATTCATATACCAGAAATGTTTGAAGCTACTGACTGAATGAAAGGAGCTGGCATCTCACTCTCTTTGAATCTTCTTTATCATGCTAAGAGGAGCAGGAAAAAGCAAAAAATTTCAGAATTGCACCTTGCAATGTGGAGAAATTACTGTTTCTGCATTTACAATATTCATTGATTTTTACCATTGAAAAACGTCCAGAAATGATTGAAGCTACTGACTGAATGAAAGTAGCTGGCATCTCACTCTCTTTGAATCTTCTTTATCATGCTAAGAGGAGCAGGAAAAAGCAAAAAATTTCAGACTTGCACCTTGCAATGCGGAGAAATTACTGTTTGTGCATTTACAATATTCATTGATTTTTGCCATTGAAAAACATCATGTTATTCATATACCAGAAATGTTTGAAGCTACTGACTGAATGAAAGGAGCTGGCATCTCACTCTCTTTGAATCTTCTTTATCATGCTAAGAGGAGCAGGAAAAAGCAAAAAATTTCAGAATTGCACCTTGCAATGCGGAGAAATTACTGTTTGTGCATTTACAATATTCATTGATTTTTGCCATTGAAAAACATCATGTTATTCATATACCAGAAATGATTGAAGCTACTGACTGAATGAAAGGAGCTGGCATCTCACTCTCTTTGAATCTTCTTTATCATGCTAAGAGGAGCAGGAAAAAGTAAAAAATTTCAGAATTGCACCTTGCAATGCGGAGAAATTACTGTTTGTGCATTTATAATATTCAATGATTTTTGCCATTGAAAAACGTCCAGAAATGATTGAAGCTACTGACTGAACGAAAGGAGCTGGCATCTCACTCTCTTTGAATCTTCTTTATCATGCTAAGAGGAGCAGGAAAAAGCAAAAAATTTCAGAATTGCACCTTGCAATGCGGAGAAATTACTGTTTGTGCATTTACAATATTCATTGATTTTTGCCATTGAAAAACATCCAGAAATGATTGAAGCTACTGACTGAATGAAAGGAGCTGGCATCTCACTCTCTTTGAATGTTCTTTATCATGCAAAGAGGAGCAGGAAAAAGCAAAAAATTTCAGAATTGCACCTTGCAATGCGGAGAAATTACTGTTTGTGCATTTACAATATTCATTGATTTTTGCCATTGAAAAACATCATGTTATTCATATACCAGAAATGTTTGAAGCTACTGACTGAATGAAAGGAGCTGACATCTCACTCTCTTTGAATCTTCTTTATCATGCTAAGAGGAGCAGGAAAAAGCAAAAAATTTCAGAATTGCACCTTGCAATGCGGAGAAATTACTGTTTGTGCATTTACAATATTCATTGATTTTTGCCATTGAAAAACGTCCAGAAATGATTGAAGCTACTGACTGAATGAAAGGAGCTGGCATCTCACTCTCTTTGAATCTTCTTTATCATGCTAAGAGGAGCAGGAAAAAGCAAAAAATTTCAGAATTGCACCTTGCAATGCGGAGAAATTACTGTTTGTGCATTTACAATATTCATTGATTTTTGCCATTGAAAAACATGTTATTCATATACCAGAAATGTTTGAAGCTACTGACTGAATGAAAGGAGCTGGCACCTCACTCTCTTTGAATCTTCTTTATCATGCTAAGAGGAGCGGGAAAAAGCAAAAAATTTCAGAATTGCACCTTGCAATGCGGAGAAATTACTGTTTGTGCATTTATAATATTCAATGATTTTTGCCATTGAAAAACGTCCAGAAATGATTGAAGCTACTGACTGAACGAAAGGAGATGGCATCTCACTCTCTTTGAATCTTCTTTATCATGCTAAGAGGAGCAGGAAAAAGCAAAAAATTTCAGAATTGCACCTTGCAATGCGGAGAAATTACTGTTTGTGCATTTACAATATTCATTGATTTTTGCCATTGAAAAACATCCAGAAATGATTGAAGCTACTGACTGAATGAAAGGAGCTGGCATCTCACTCTCTTTGAATCTTCTTTATCATGCTAAGAGGAGCAGGAAAAAGCAAAAAATTTCAGAATTGCACCTTGCAATGCGGAGAAATTACTGTTTGTGCATTTACAATATTCATTGATTTTTGCCATTGAAAAACATCATGTTATTCATATACCAGAAATGTTTGAAGCTACTGACTGAATGAAAGGAGCTGACATCTCACTCTCTTTGAATCTTCTTTATCATGCTAAGAGGAGCAGGAAAAAGCAAAAAATTTCAGAATTGCACCTTGCAATGCGGAGAAATTACTGTTTGTGCATTTACAATATTCATTGATTTTTGCCATTGAAAAACGTCCAGAAATGATTGAAGCTACTGACTGAATGAAAGGAGCTGGCATCTCACTCTCTTTGAATCTTCTTTATCATGCTAAGAGGAGCAGGAAAAAGCAAAAAATTTCAGAATTGCACCTTGCAATGCGGAGAAATTACTGTTTGTGCATTTACAATATTCATTGATTTTTGCCATTGAAAAACATGTTAATCATATACCAGAAATGTTTGAAGCTACTGACTGAATGAAAGGAGCTGGCACCTCACTCTCTTTGAATCTTCTTTATCATGCTAAGAGCAGCGGGAAAAAGCAAAAAATTTCAGAATTGCACCTTGCAATGCGGAGAAATTACTGTTTGTGCATTTACAATATTCATTGATTTTTGCCATTGAAAAACGTCCAGAAATGATTGAAGGTACTGACTGAATGAAAGGAGCTGTCATCTCACTCTCTTTGAATCTTCTTTATCATGCTAAGAGGAGCAGGAAAAAGCAAAAAATTTCAGAATTGCACCTTGCAATGCGGAGAAATTACTGTTTGTGCATTTACAATATTCATTGGTTTTTGCCATTGAAAAACGTCCAGAAATGATTGAAGCTACTGACTGAATGAAAGGAGCTGGCATCTCACTCTCTTTGAATCTTCTTTATCATGCTAAGAGGAGCAGGAAAAAGCAAAAAATTTCAGAATTGCACCTTGCAATGCGGAGAAATTACAGTTTGTGCATTTACAATATTCATTGATTTTTGCCATTGAAAAACATCCAGAAATGATTGAAGCTACTGACTGAATGAAAGGAGCTGGCATCTCACTCTCTTTGAATCTTCTTTATCATGCTAAGAGGAGCAGGAAAAAGCAAAAAATTTCAGAATTGCACCTTGCAATGCGGAGAAATTACTGTTTGTGCATTTACAATATTCATTGATTTTTGCCATTGAAAAACATCATGTTATTCATATACCAGAAATGTTTGAAGCTACTGACTGAATGAAAGGAGCTGGCATCTCACTCTCTTTGAATCTTCTTTATCATGCTAAGAGGAGCAGGAAAAAGCAAAAAATTTCAGAATTGCACCTTGCAATGTGGAGAAATTACTGTTTGTGCATTTACAATATTCATTGATTTTTACCATTGAAAAACGTCCAGAAATGATTGAAGCTACTGACTGAATGAAAGTAGCTGGCATCTCACTCTCTTTGAATCTTCTTTATCATGCTAAGAGGAGCAGGAAAAAGCAAAAAATTTCAGACTTGCACCTTGCAATGCGGAGAAATTACTGTTTGTGCATTTACAATATTCATTGATTTTTGCCATTGAAAAACATCATGTTATTCATATACCAGAAATGTTTGAAGCTACTGACTGAATGAAAGGAGCTGGCATCTCACTCTCTTTGAATCTTCTTTATCATGCTAAGAGGAGCAGGAAAAAGTATAAAATTTCAGAATTGCACCTTGCAATGCGGAGAAATTACTGTTTGTGCATTTATAATATTCAATGATTTTTGCCATTGAAAAACGTCCAGAAATGATTGAAGCTACTGACTGAACGAAAGGAGCTGGCATCTCACTCTCTTTGAATCTTCTTTATCATGCTAAGAGGAGCAGGAAAAAGCAAAAAATTTCAGAATTGCACCTTGCAATGCGGAGAAATTACTGTTTGTGCATTTACAATATTCATTGATTTTTGCCATTGAAAAACATCCAGAAATGATTGAAGCTACTGACTGAATGAAAGGAGCTGGCATCTCACTCTCTTTGAATCTTCTTTATCATGCTAAGAGGAGCAGGAAAAAGCAAAAAATTTCAGAATTGCACCTTGCAATGCGGAGAAATTACTGTTTGTGCATTTACAATATTCATTGATTTTTGCCATTGAAAAACATCATGTTATTCATATACCAGAAATGTTTGAAGCTACTGACTGAATGAAAGGAGCTGACATCTCACTCTCTTTGAATCTTCTTTATCATGCTAAGAGGAGCAGGAAAAAGCAAAAAATTTCAGAATTGCACCTTGCAATGCGGAGAAATTACTGTTTGTGCATTTACAATATTCATTGATTTTTGCCATTGAAAAACGTCCAGAAATGATTGAAGCTACTGACTGAATGAAAGGAGCTGGCATCTCACTCTCTTTGAATCTTCTTTATCATGCTAAGAGGAGCAGGAAAAAGCAAAAAATTTCAGAATTGCACCTTGCAATGCGGAGAAATTACTGTTTGTGCATTTACAATATTCATTGATTTTTGCCATTGAAAAACATGTTATTCATATACCAGAAATGTTTGAAGCTACTGACTGAATGAAAGGAGCTGGCACCTCACTCTCTTTGAATCTTCTTTATCATGCTAAGAGGAGCGGGAAAAAGCAAAAAATTTCAGAATTGCACCTTGCAATGCGGAGAAATTACTGTTTGTGCATTTATAATATTCAATGATTTTTGCCATTGAAAAACGTCCAGAAATGATTGAAGCTACTGACTGAACGAAAGGAGCTGGCATCTCACTCTCTTTGAATCTTCTTTATCATGCTAAGAGGAGCAGGAAAAAGCAAAAAATTTCAGAATTGCACCTTGCAATGCGGAGAAATTACTGTTTGTGCATTTACAATATTCATTGATTTTTGCCATTGAAAAACATGTTATTCATATACCAGAAATGTTTGAAGCTACTGACTGAATGAAAGGAGCTGGCACCTCACTCTCTTTGAATCTTCTTTATCATGCTAAGAGGAGCGGGAAAAAGCAAAAAATTTCAGAATTGCACCTTGCAATGCGGAGAAATTACTGTTTGTGCATTTACAATATTCATTGATTTTTGCCAATGAAAAACGTCCAGAAATGATTGAAGGTACTGACTGAATGAAAGGAGCTGGCATCTCACTCTCTTTGAATCTTCTTTATCATGCTAAGAGGAGCAGGAAAAAGCAAAAAATTTCAGAATTGCACCTTGCAATGCGGAGAAATTACTGTTTGTGCATTTACAATATTCATTGGTTTTTGCCATTGAAAAACGTCCAGAAATGATTGAAGCTACTGACTGAATGAAAGGAGCTGGCATCTCACTCTCTTTGAATCTTCTTTATCATGCTAAGAGGAGCAGGAAAAAGGAAAAAATTTCAGAATTGCACCTTGCAATGCGGAGAAATTACAGTTTGTGCATTTACAATATTCATTGATTTTTGCCATTGAAAAACATCCAGAAATGATTGAAGCTACTGACTGAATGAAAGGAGCTGGCATCTCACTCTCTTTGAATCTTCTTTATCATGCTAAGAGGAGCAGGAAAAAGCAAAAAATTTCAGAATTGCACCTTGCAATGCGGAGAAATTACTGTTTGTGCATTTACAATATTCATTGATTTTTGCCATTGAAAAACATCATGTTATTCATATACCAGAAATGTTTGAAGCTACTGACTGAATGAAAGGAGCTGGCATCTCACTCTCTTTGAATCTTCTTTATCATGCTAAGAGGAGCAGGAAAAAGCAAAAAATTTCAGAATTGCACCTTGCAATGCGGAGAAATTACTGTTTGTGCATTTACAATATTCATTGATTTTTGCCATTGAAAAACGTCCAGAAATGATTGAAGCTACTGACTGAATGAAAGGAGCTGGCATCTCACTCTCTTTGAATCTTCTTTATCATGCTAAGAGGAGCAGGAAAAAGCAAAAAATTTCAGAATTGCACCTTGCAATGCGGAGAAATTACTGTTTGTGCATTTACAATATTCATTGATTTTTGCCATTGAAAAACATGTTATTCATATACCAGAAATGTTTGAAGCTACTGACTGAATGAAAGGAGCTGGCACCTCACTCTCTTTGAATCTTCTTTATCATGCTAAGAGGAGCGGGAAAAAGCAAAAAATTTCAGAATTGCACCTTGCAATGCGGAGAAATTACTGTTTGTGCATTTATAATATTCAATGATTTTTGCCATTGAAAAACGTCCAGAAATGATTGAAGCTACTGACTGAACGAAAGGAGCTGGCATCTCACTCTCTTTGAATCTTCTTTATCATGCTAAGAGGAGCAGGAAAAAGCAAAAAATTTCAGAATTGCACCTTGCAATGCGGAGAAATTACTGTTTGTGCATTTACAATATTCATTGATTTTTGCCATTGAAAAACATGTTATTCATATACCAGAAATGTTTGAAGCTACTGACTGAATGAAAGGAGCTGGCACCTCACTCTCTTTGAATCTTCTTTATCATGCTAAGAGGAGCGGGAAAAAGCAAAAAATTTCAGAATTGCACCTTGCAATGCGGAGAAATTACTGTTTGTGCATTTACAATATTCATTGATTTTTGCCAATGAAAAACGTCCAGAAATGATTGAAGGTACTGACTGAATGAAAGGAGCTGGCATCTCACTCTCTTTGAATCTTCTTTATCATGCTAAGAGGAGCAGGAAAAAGCAAAAAATTTCAGAATTGCACCTTGCAATGCGGAGAAATTACTGTTTGTGCATTTACAATATTCATTGGTTTTTGCCATTGAAAAACGTCCAGAAATGATTGAAGCTACTGACTGAATGAAAGGAGCTGGCATCTCACTCTCTTTGAATCTTCTTTATCATGCTAAGAGGAGCAGGAAAAAGGAAAAAATTTCAGAATTGCACCTTGCAATGCGGAGAAATTACAGTTTGTGCATTTACAATATTCATTGATTTTTGCCATTGAAAAACATCCAGAAATGATTGAAGCTACTGACTGAATGAAAGGAGCTGGCATCTCACTCTCTTTGAATCTTCTTTATCATGCTAAGAGGAGCAGGAAAAAGCAAAAAATTTCAGAATTGCACCTTGCAATGCGGAGAAATTACTGTTTGTGCATTTACAATATTCATTGATTTTTGCCATTGAAAAACATCATGTTATTCATATACCAGAAATGTTTGAAGCTACTGACTGAATGAAAGGAGCTGGCATCTCACTCTCTTTGAATCTTCTTTATCATGCTAAGAGGAGCAGGAAAAAGCAAAAAATTTCAGAATTGCACCTTGCAATGTGGAGAAATTACTGTTTGTGCATTTACAATATTCATTGATTTTTACCATTGAAAAACGTCCAGAAATGATTGAAGCTACTGACTGAATGAAAGTAGCTGGCATCTCACTCTCTTTGAATCTTCTTTATCATGCTAAGAGGAGCAGGAAAAAGCAAAAAATTTCAGACTTGCACCTTGCAATGCGGAGAAATTACTGTTTGTGCATTTACAATATTCATTGATTTTTGCCATTGAAAAACATCATGTTATTCATATACCAGAAATGTTTGAAGCTACTGACTGAATGAAAGGAGCTGGCATCTCACTCTCTTTGAATCTTCTTTATCATGCTAAGAGGAGCAGGAAAAAGCAAAAAATTTCAGAATTGCACCTTGCAATGCGGAGAAATTACTGTTTGTGCATTTACAATATTCATTGATTTTTGCCATTGAAAAACATCATGTTATTCATATACCAGAAATGTTTGAAGCTACTGACTGAATGAAAGGAGCTGGCATCTCACTCTCTTTGAATCTTCTTTATCATGCTAAGAGGAGCAGGAAAAAGCAAAAAATTTCAGAATTGCACCTTGCAATGTGGAGAAATTACTGTTTGTGCATTTACAATATTCATTGATTTTTACCATTGAAAAACGTCCAGAAATGATTGAAGCTACTGACTGAATGAAAGTAGCTGGCATCTCACTCTCTTTGAATCTTCTTTATCATGCTAAGAGGAGCAGGAAAAAGCAAAAAATTTCAGACTTGCACCTTGCAATGCGGAGAAATTACTGTTTGTGCATTTACAATATTCATTGATTTTTGCCATTGAAAAACATCATGTTATTCATATACCAGAAATGTTTGAAGCTACTGACTGAATGAAAGGAGCTGGCATCTCACTCTCTTTGAATCTTCTTTATCATGCTAAGAGGAGCAGGAAAAAGCAAAAAATTTCAGAATTGCACCTTGCAATGCGGAGAAATTACTGTTTGTGCATTTACAATATTCATTGATTTTTGCCACTGAAAAACATCATGTTATTCATATACCAGAAATGATTGAAGCTACTGACTGAATGAAAGGAGCTGGCATCTCACTCTCTTTGAATCTTCTTTATCATGCTAAGAGGAGCAGAAAAAAGTAAAAAATTTCAGAATTGCACCTTGCAATGCGGAGAAATTACTGTTTGTGCATTTATAATATTCAATGATTTTTGCCATTGAAAAACGTCCAGAAATGATTGAAGCTACTGACTGAACGAAAGGAGCTGGCATCTCACTCTCTTTGAATCTTCTTTATCATGCTAAGAGGAGCAGGAAAAAGCAAAAAATTTCAGAATTGCACCTTGCAATGCGGAGAAATTACTGTTTGTGCATTTACAATATTCATTGATTTTTGCCATTGAAAAACATCCAGAAATGATTGAAGCTACTGACTGAATGAAAGGAGCTGGCATCTCACTCTCTTTGAATCTTCTTTATCATGCTAAGAGGAGCAGGAAAAAGCAAAAAATTTCAGAATTGCACCTTGCAATGCGGAGAAATTACTGTTTGTGCATTTACAATATTCATTGATTTTTGCCATTGAAAAAC
Source organism: Phyllobates terribilis (assembly GCF_046119375.1). Classification (NCBI taxonomy): domain Eukaryota; kingdom Metazoa; phylum Chordata; class Amphibia; order Anura; family Dendrobatidae; genus Phyllobates; species Phyllobates terribilis. The sequence continues at coordinate 388,671 of NW_027363814.1, read as the reverse complement.
ATCATGTTATTCATATACCAGAAATGTTTGAAGCTACTGACTGAATGAAAGGAGCTGACATCTCACTCTCTTTGAATCTTCTTTATCATGCTAAGAGGAGCAGGAAAAAGCAAAAAATTTCAGAATTGCACCTTGCAATGCGGAGAAATTACTGTTTTTGCATTTACAATATTCATTGATTTTTGCCATTGAAAAACGTCCAGAAATGATTGAAGCTACTGACTGAATGAAAGGAGCTGGCATCTCACTCTCTTTGAATCTTCTTTATCATGCAAAGAGGAGCAGGAAAAAGCAAAAAATTTCAGAATTGCACCTTGCAATGCGGAGAAATTACTGTTTGTGCATTTACAATATTCATTGATTTTTGCCATTGAAAAACATGTTATTCATATACCAGAAATGTTTGAAGCTACTGACTGAATGAAAGGAGCTGGCACCTCACTCTCTTTGAATCTTCTTTATCATGCTAAGAGGAGCGGGAAAAAGCAAAAAATTTCAGAATTGCACCTTGCAATGCGGAGAAATTACTGTTTGTGCATTTACAATATTCATTGATTTTTGCCATTGAAAAACGTCCAGAAATGATTGAAGGTACTGACTGAATGAAAGGAGCTGGCATCTCACTCTCTTTGAATCTTCTTTATCATGCTAAGAGGAGCAGGAAAAAGCAAAAAATTTCAGAATTGCACCTTGCAATGCGGAGAAATTACTGTTTGTGCATTTACAATATTCATTGGTTTTTGCCATTGAAAAACGTCCAGAAATGATTGAAGCTACTGACTGAATGAAAGGAGCTGGCATCTCACTCTCTTTGAATCTTCTTTATCATGCTAAGAGGAGCAGGAAAAAGCAAAAAATTTCAGAATTGCACCTTGCAATGCGGAGAAATTACAGTTTGTGCATTTACAATATTCATTGATTTTTGCCATTGAAAAACATCCAGAAATGATTGAAGCTACTGACTGAATGAAAGGAGCTGGAATCTCACTCTCTTTGAATCTTCTTTATCATGCTAAGAGGAGCAGGAAAAAGCAAAAAATTTCAGAATTGCACCTTGCAATGCGGAGAAATTACTGCTTGTGCATTTACAATATTCATTGATTTTTGCCATTGAAAAACATCATGTTATTCATATACCAGAAATGTTTGAAGCTACTGACTGAATGAAAGGAGCTGGCATCTCACTCTCTTTGAATCTTCTTTATCATGCTAAGAGGAGCAGGAAAAAGCAAAAAATTTCAGAATTGCACCTTGCAATGTGGAGAAATTACTGTTTGTGCATTTACAATATTCATTGATTTTTACCATTGAAAAACGTCCAGAAATGATTGAAGCTACTGACTGAATGAAAGTAGCTGGCATCTCACTCTCTTTGAATCTTCTTTATCATGCTAAGAGGAGCAGGAAAAAGCAAAAAATTTCAGACTTGCACCTTGCAATGCGGAGAAATTACTGTTTGTGCATTTACAATATTCATTGATTTTTGCCATTGAAAAACATCATGTTATTCATATACCAGAAATGTTTGAAGCTACTGACTGAATGAAAGGAGCTGGCATCTCACTCTCTTTGAATCTTCTTTATCATGCTAAGAGGAGCAGGAAAAAGCAAAAAATTTCAGAATTGCACCTTGCAATGCGGAGAAATTACTGTTTGTGCATTTACAATATTCATTGATTTTTGCCATTGAAAAACATCATGTTATTCATATACCAGAAATGTTTGAAGCTACTGACTGAATGAAAGGAGCTGGCATCTCACTCTCTTTGAATCTTCTTTATCATGCTAAGAGGAGCAGGAAAAAGCAAAAAATTTCAGAATTGCACCTTGCAATGTGGAGAAATTACTGTTTGTGCATTTACAATATTCATTGATTTTTACCATTGAAAAACGTCCAGAAATGATTGAAGCTACTGACTGAATGAAAGTAGCTGGCATCTCACTCTCTTTGAATCTTCTTTATCATGCTAAGAGGAGCAGGAAAAAGCAAAAAATTTCAGACTTGCACCTTGCAATGCGGAGAAATTACTGTTTGTGCATTTACAATATTCATTGATTTTTGCCATTGAAAAACATCATGTTATTCATATACCAGAAATGATTGAAGCTACTGACTGAATGAAAGGAGCTGGCATCTCACTCTCTTTGAATCTTCTTTATCATGCTAAGAGGAGCAGGAAAAAGTAAAAAAAATTTCAGAATTGCACCTTGCAATGCGGAGAAATTACTGTTTGTGCATTTATAATATTCAATGATTTTTGCCATTGAAAAACGTCCAGAAATGATTGAAGCTACTGACTGAACGAAAGGAGCTGGCATCTCACTCTCTTTGAATCTTCTTTATCATGCTAAGAGGAGCAGGAAAAAGCAAAAAATTTCAGAATTGCACCTTGCAATGCGGAGAAATTACTGTTTGTGCATTTACAATATTCATTGATTTTTGCCATTGAAAAACATCATGTTATTCATATACCAGAAATGTTTGAAGCTACTGACTGAATGAAAGGAGCTGACATCTCACTCTCTTTGAATCTTCTTTATCATGCTAAGAGGAGCAGGAAAAAGCAAAAAATTTCAGAATTGCACCTTGCAATGCGGAGAAATTACTGTTTGTGCATTTACAATATTCATTGATTTTTGCCATTGAAAAACATCCAGAAATGATTGAAGCTACTGACTGAATGAAAGGAGCTGGCATCTCACTCTCTTTGAATCTTCTTTATCATGCTAAGAGGAGCAGGAAAAAGCAAAAAATTTCAGAATTGCACCTTGCAATGCGGAGAAATTACTGTTTGTGCATTTACAATATTCATTGATTTTTGCCATTGAAAAACATCATGTTATTCATATACCAGAAATGTTTGAAGCTACTGACTGAATGAAAGGAGCTGGCATCTCACTCTCTTTGAATCTTCTTTATCATGCTAAGAGGAGCAGGAAAAAGCAAAAAATTTCAGAATTGCACCTTGCAATGCGGAGAAATTACTGTTTGTGCATTTACAATATTCATTGATTTTTGCCATTGAAAAACGTCCAGAAATGATTGAAGTTACTGACTGAATGAAAGGAGCTGGCATCTCACTCTCTTTGAATCTTCTTTATCATGCTAAGAGGAGCAGGAAAAAGCAAAAAATTTCAGAATTGCACCTTGCAATGCGGAGAAATTACTGTTTGTGCATTTACAATATTCATTGGTTTTTGCCATTGAAAAACGTCCAGAAATGATTGAAGCTACTGACTGAATGAAAGGAGCTGGCATCTCACTCTCTTTGAATCTTCTTTATCATGCAAAGAGGAGCAGGAAAAAGCAAAAAATTTCAGAATTGCACCTTGCAATGCGGAGAAATTACTGTTTGTGCATTTACAATATTCATTGATTTTTGCCTTTGAAAAACATGTTATTCATATACCAGAAATGTTTGAAGCTACTGACTGAATGAAAGGAGCTGGCACCTCACTCTCTTTGAATCTTCTTTATCATGCTAAGAGGAGCGGGAAAAAGCAAAAAATTTCAGAATTGCACCTTGCAATGCGGAGAAATTACTGTTTGTGCATTTACAATATTCATTGATTTTTGCCATTGAAAAACGTCCAGAAATGATTGAAGGTACTGACTGAATGAAAGGAGCTGGCATCTCACTCTCTTTGAATCTTCTTTATCATGCTAAGAGGAGCAGGAAAAAGCAAAAAATTTCAGAATTGCACCTTGCAATGCGGAGAAATTACTGTTTGTGCATTTACAATATTCATTGGTTTTTGCCATTGAAAAACGTCCAGAAATGATTGAAGCTACTGACTGAATGAAAGGAGCTGGCATCTCACTCTCTTTGAATCTTCTTTATCATGCTAAGAGGAGCAGGAAAAAGCAAAAAATTTCAGAATTGCACCTTGCAATGCGGAGAAATTACAGTTTGTGCATTTACAATATTCATTGATTTTTGCCATTGAAAAACATCCAGAAATGATTGAAGCTACTGACTGAATGAAAGGAGCTGGCATCTCACTCTCTTTGAATCTTCTTTATCATGCTAAGAGGAGCAGGAAAAAGCAAAAAATTTCAGAATTGCACCTTGCAATGCGGAGAAATTACTGCTTGTGCATTTACAATATTCATTGATTTTTGCCATTGAAAAACATCATGTTATTCATATACCAGAAATGTTTGAAGCTACTGACTGAATGAAAGGAGCTGGCATCTCACTCTCTTTGAATCTTCTTTATCATGCTAAGAGGAGCAGGAAAAAGCAAAAAATTTCAGAATTGCACCTTGCAATGTGGAGAAATTACTGTTTGTGCATTTACAATATTCATTGATTTTTACCATTGAAAAACGTCCAGAAATGATTGAAGCTACTGACTGAATGAAAGTAGCTGGCATCTCACTCTCTTTGAATCTTCTTTATCATGCTAAGAGGAGCAGGAAAAAGCAAAAAATTTCAGACTTGCACCTTGCAATGCGGAGAAATTACTGTTTGTGCATTTACAATATTCATTGATTTTTGCCATTGAAAAACATCATGTTATTCATATACCAGAAATGTTTGAAGCTACTGACTGAATGAAAGGAGCTGGCATCTCACTCTCTTTGAATCTTCTTTATCATGCTAAGAGGAGCAGGAAAAAGCAAAAAATTTCAGAATTGCACCTTGCAATGCGGAGAAATTACTGTTTGTGCATTTACAATATTCATTGATTTTTGCCATTGAAAAACATCATGTTATTCATATACCAGAAATGTTTGAAGCTACTGACTGAATGAAAGGAGCTGGCATCTCACTCTCTTTGAATCTTCTTTATCATGCTAAGAGGAGCAGGAAAAAGCAAAAAATTTCAGAATTGCACCTTGCAATGTGGAGAAATTACTGTTTGTGCATTTACAATATTCATTGATTTTTACCATTGAAAAACGTCCAGAAATGATTGAAGCTACTGACTGAATGAAAGTAGCTGGCATCTCACTCTCTTTGAATCTTCTTTATCATGCTAAGAGGAGCAGGAAAAAGCAAAAAATTTCAGACTTGCACCTTGCAATGCGGAGAAATTACTGTTTGTGCATTTACAATATTCATTGATTTTTGCCATTGAAAAACATCATGTTATTCATATACCAGAAATGATTGAAGCTACTGACTGAATGAAAGGAGCTGGCATCTCACTCTCTTTGAATCTTCTTTATCATGCTAAGAGGAGCAGGAAAAAGTAAAAAAAATTTCAGAATTGCACCTTGCAATGCGGAGAAATTACTGTTTGTGCATTTATAATATTCAATGATTTTTGCCATTGAAAAACGTCCAGAAATGATTGAAGCTACTGACTGAACGAAAGGAGCTGGCATCTCACTCTCTTTGAATCTTCTTTATCATGCTAAGAGGAGCAGGAAAAAGCAAAAAATTTCAGAATTGCACCTTGCAATGCGGAGAAATTACTGTTTGTGCATTTACAATATTCATTGATTTTTGCCATTGAAAAACATCATGTTATTCATATACCAGAAATGTTTGAAGCTACTGACTGAATGAAAGGAGCTGACATCTCACTCTCTTTGAATCTTCTTTATCATGCTAAGAGGAGCAGGAAAAAGCAAAAAATTTCAGAATTGCACCTTGCAATGCGGAGAAATTACTGTTTGTGCATTTACAATATTCATTGATTTTTGCCATTGAAAAACATCCAGAAATGATTGAAGCTACTGACTGAATGAAAGGAGCTGGCATCTCACTCTCTTTGAATCTTCTTTATCATGCTAAGAGGAGCAGGAAAAAGCAAAAAATTTCAGAATTGCACCTTGCAATGCGGAGAAATTACTGTTTGTGCATTTACAATATTCATTGATTTTTGCCATTGAAAAACATCATGTTATTCATATACCAGAAATGTTTGAAGCTACTGACTGAATGAAAGGAGCTGGCATCTCACTCTCTTTGAATCTTCTTTATCATGCTAAGAGGAGCAGGAAAAAGCAAAAAATTTCAGAATTGCACCTTGCAATGCGGAGAAATTACTGTTTGTGCATTTACAATATTCATTGATTTTTGCCATTGAAAAACGTCCAGAAATGATTGAAGTTACTGACTGAATGAAAGGAGCTGGCATCTCACTCTCTTTGAATCTTCTTTATCATGCTAAGAGGAGCAGGAAAAAGCAAAAAATTTCAGAATTGCACCTTGCAATGCGGAGAAATTACTGTTTGTGCATTTACAATATTCATTGGTTTTTGCCATTGAAAAACGTCCAGAAATGATTGAAGCTACTGACTGAATGAAAGGAGCTGGCATCTCACTCTCTTTGAATCTTCTTTATCATGCTAAGAGGAGCAGGAAAAAGCAAAAAATTTCAGAATTGCACCTTGCAATGCGGAGAAATTACAGTTTGTGCATTTACAATATTCATTGATTTTTGCCATTGAAAAACATCCAGAAATGATTGAAGCTACTGACTGAATGAAAGGAGCTGGCATCTCACTCTCTTTGAATCTTCTTTATCATGCTAAGAGGAGCAGGAAAAAGCAAAAAATTTCAGAATTGCACCTTGCAATGCGGAGAAATTACTGTTTGTGCATTTACAATATTCATTGATTTTTGCCATTGAAAAACATCATGTTATTCATATACCAGAAATGTTTGAAGCTACTGACTGAATGAAAGGAGCTGGCATCTCACTCTCTTTGAATCTTCTTTATCATGCTAAGAGGAGCGGGAAAAAGCAAAAAATTTCAGAATTGCACCTTGCAATGCGGAGAAATTACTGTTTGTGCATTTACAATATTCATTGATTTTTGCCATTGAAAAACGTCCAGAAATGATTGAAGGTACTGACTGAATGAAAGGAGCTGGCATCTCACTCTCTTTGAATCTTCTTTATCATGCTAAGAGGAGCAGGAAAAAGCAAAAAATTTCAGAATTGCACCTTGCAATGCGGAGAAATTACTGTTTGTGCATTTACAATATTCATTGGTTTTTGCCATTGAAAAACGTCCAGAAATGATTGAAGCTACTGACTGAATGAAAGGAGCTGGCATCTCACTCTCTTTGAATCTTCTTTATCATGCTAAGAGGAGCAGGAAAAAGCAAAAAATTTCAGAATTGCACCTTGCAATGCGGAGAAATTACAGTTTGTGCATTTACAATATTCATTGATTTTTGCCATTGAAAAACATCCAGAAATGATTGAAGCTACTGACTGAATGAAAGGAGCTGGCATCTCACTCTCTTTGAATCTTCTTTATCATGCTAAGAGGAGCAGGAAAAAGCAAAAAATTTCAGAATTGCACCTTGCAATGCGGAGAAATTACTGCTTGTGCATTTACAATATTCATTGATTTTTGCCATTGAAAAACATCATGTTATTCATATACCAGAAATGTTTGAAGCTACTGACTGAATGAAAGGAGCTGGCATCTCACTCTCTTTGAATCTTCTTTATCATGCTAAGAGGAGCAGGAAAAAGCAAAAAATTTCAGAATTGCACCTTGCAATGCGGAGAAATTACTGTTTGTGCATTTACAATATTCATTGATTTTTGCCATTGAAAAACATCATGTTATTCATATACCAGAAATGTTTGAAGCTACTGACTGAATGAAAGGAGCTGGCATCTCACTCTCTTTGAATCTTCTTTATCATGCTAAGAGGAGCAGGAAAAAGCAAAAAATTTCAGAATTGCACCTTGCAATGCGGAGAAATTACTGTTTGTGCATTTACAATATTCATTGATTTTTGCCATTGAAAAACGTCCAGAAATGATTGAAGTTACTGACTGAATGAAAGGAGCTGGCATCTCACTCTCTTTGAATCTTCTTTATCATGCTAAGAGGAGCAGGAAAAAGCAAAAAATTTCAGAATTGCACCTTGCAATGCGGAGAAATTACTGTTTGTGCATTTACAATATTCATTGGTTTTTGCCATTGAAAAACGTCCAGAAATGATTGAAGCTACTGACTGAATGAAAGGAGCTGGCATCTCACTCTCTTTGAATCTTCTTTATCATGCTAAGAGGAGCAGGAAAAAGCAAAAAATTTCAGAATTGCACCTTGCAATGCGGAGAAATTACAGTTTGTGCATTTACAATATTCATTGATTTTTGCCATTGAAAAACATCCAGAAATGATTGAAGCTACTGACTGAATGAAAGGAGCTGGCATCTCACTCTCTTTGAATCTTCTTTATCATGCTAAGAGGAGCAGGAAAAAGCAAAAAATTTCAGAATTGCACCTTGCAATGCGGAGAAATTACTGTTTGTGCATTTACAATATTCATTGATTTTTGCCATTGAAAAACATCATGTTATTCATATACCAGAAATGTTTGAAGCTACTGACTGAATGAAAGGAGCTGGCATCTCACTCTCTTTGAATCTTCTTTATCATGCTAAGAGGAGCGGGAAAAAGCAAAAAATTTCAGAATTGCACCTTGCAATGCGGAGAAATTACTGTTTGTGCATTTACAATATTCATTGATTTTTGCCATTGAAAAACGTCCAGAAATGATTGAAGGTACTGACTGAATGAAAGGAGCTGGCATCTCACTCTCTTTGAATCTTCTTTATCATGCTAAGAGGAGCAGTAAAAAGCAAAAAATTTCAGAATTGCACCTTGCAATGCGGAGAAATTACTGTTTGTGCATTTACAATATTCATTGGTTTTTGCCATTGAAAAACGTCCAGAAATGATTGAAGCTACTGACTGAATGAAAGGAGCTGGCATCTCACTCTCTTTGAATCTTCTTTATCATGCTAAGAGGAGCAGGAAAAAGCAAAAAATTTCAGAATTGCACCTTGCAATGCGGAGAAATTACAGTTTGTGCATTTACAATATTCATTGATTTTTGCCATTGAAAAACATCCAGAAATGATTGAAGCTACTGACTGAATGAAAGGAGCTGGCATCTCACTCTCTTTGAATCTTCTTTATCATGCTAAGAGGAGCAGGAAAAAGCAAAAAATTTCAGAATTGCACCTTGCAATGCGGAGAAATTACTGCTTGTGCATTTACAATATTCATTGATTTTTGCCATTGAAAAACATCATGTTATTCATATACCAGAAATGTTTGAAGCTACTGACTGAATGAAAGGAGCTGGCATCTCACTCTCTTTGAATCTTCTTTATCATGCTAAGAGGAGCAGGAAAAAGCAAAAAATTTCAGAATTGCACCTTGCAATGTGGAGAAATTACTGTTTGTGCATTTACAATATTCATTGATTTTTACCATTGAAAAACGTCCAGAAATGATTGAAGCTACTGACTGAATGAAAGTAGCTGGCATCTCACTCTCTTTGAATCTTCTTTATCATGCTAAGAGGAGCAGGAAAAAGCAAAAAATTTCAGACTTGCACCTTGCAATGCGGAGAAATTACTGTTTGTGCATTTATAATATTTATTGATTTTTGCCATTGAAAAACATCATGTTATTCATATACCAGAAATGTTTGAAGCTACTGACTGAATGAAAGGAGCTGGCATCTCAATCTCTTTGAATCTTCTTTATCATGCTAAGAGGAGCAGGAAAAAGCAAAAAATTTCAGAATTGCACCTTGCAATGCGGAGAAATTACTGTTTGTGCATTTACAATATTCATTGATTTTTGCCATTGAAAAACATCATGTTATTCATATACCAGAAATGTTTGAAGCTACTGACTGAATGAAAGGAGCTGGCATCTCACTCTCTTTGAATCTTCTTTATCATGCTAAGAGGAGCAGGAAAAAGCAAAAAATTTCAGAATTGCACCTTGCAATGTGGAGAAATTACTGTTTGTGCATTTACAATATTCATTGATTTTTACCATTGAAAAACGTCCAGAAATGATTGAAGCTACTGACTGAATGAAAGTAGCTGGCATCTCACTCTCTTTGAATCTTCTTTATCATGCTAAGAGGAGCAGGAAAAAGCAAAAAATTTCAGACTTGCACCTTGCAATGCGGAGAAATTACTGTTTGTGCATTTACAATATTCATTGATTTTTGCCATTGAAAAACATCATGTTATTCATATACCAGAAATGATTGAAGCTACTGACTGAATGAAAGGAGCTGGCATCTCACTCTCTTTGAATCTTCTTTATCATGCGAAGAGGAGCAGGAAAAAGTAAAAAAAATTTCAGAATTGCACCTTGCAATGCGGAGAAATTACTGTTTGTGCATTTATAATATTCAATGATTTTTGCCATTGAAAAACGTCCAGAAATGATTGAAGCTACTGACTGAACGAAAGGAGCTGGCATCTCACTCTCTTTGAATCTTCTTTATCATGCTAAGAGGAGCAGGAAAAAGCAAAAAATTTCAGAATTGCACCTTGCAATGCGGAGAAATTACTGTTTGTGCATTTACAATATTCATTGATTTTTGCCATTGAAAAACATCATGTTATTCATATACCAGAAATGTTTGAAGCTACTGACTGAATGAAAGGAGCTGACATCTCACTCTCTTTGAATCTTCTTTATCATGCTAAGAGGAGCAGGAAAAAGCAAAAAATTTCAGAATTGCACCTTGCAATGCGGAGAAATTACTGTTTGTGCATTTACAATATTCATTGATTTTTGCCATTGAAAAACATCCAGAAATGATTGAAGCTAGTGACTGAATGAAAGGAGCTGGCATCTCACTCTCTTTGAATCTTCTTTATCATGCTAAGAGGAGCAGGAAAAAGCAAAAAATTTCAGAATTGCACCTTGCAATGCGGAGAAATTACTGTTTGTGCATTTACAATATTCATTGATTTTTGCCATTGAAAAACATCATGTTATTCATATACCAGAAATGTTTGAAGCTACTGACTGAATGAAAGGAGCTGGCATCTCACTCTCTTTGAATCTTCTTTATCATGCTAAGAGGAGCAGGAAAAAGCAAAAAATTTCAGAATTGCACCTTGCAATGCGGAGAAATTACTGTTTGTGCATTTACAATATTCATTGATTTTTGCCATTGAAAAACGTCCAGAAATGATTGAAGTTACTGACTGAATGAAAGGAGCTGGCATCTCACTCTCTTTGAATCTTCTTTATCATGCTAAGAGGAGCAGGAAAAAGCAAAAAATTTCAGAATTGCACCTTGCAATGCGGAGAAATTACTGTTTGTGCATTTACAATATTCATTGGTTTTTGCCATTGAAAAACGTCCAGAAATGATTGAAGCTACTGACTGAATGAAAGGAGCTGGCATCTCACTCTCTTTGAATCTTCTTTATCATGCTAAGAGGAGCAGGAAAAAGCAAAAAATTTCAGAATTGCACCTTGCAATGCGGAGAAATTACAGTTTGTGCATTTACAATATTCATTGATTTTTGCCATTGAAAAACATCCAGAAATGATTGAAGCTACTGACTGAATGAAAGGAGCTGGCATCTCACTCTCTTTGAATCTTCTTTATCATGCTAAGAGGAGCAGGAAAAAGCAAAAAATTTCAGAATTGCACCTTGCAATGCGGAGAAATTACTGTTTGTGCATTTACAATATTCATTGATTTTTGCCATTGAAAAACATCATGTTATTCATATACCAGAAATGTTTGAAGCTACTGACTGAATGAAAGGAGCTGGCATCTCACTCTCTTTGAATCTTCTTTATCATGCTAAGAGGAGCAGGAAAAAGCAAAAAATTTCAGAATTGCACCTTGCAATGTGGAGAAATTACTGTTTGTGCATTTACAATATTCATTGATTTTTACCATTGAAAAACGTCCAGAAATGATTGAAGCTACTGACTGAATGAAAGTAGCTGGCATCTCACTCTCTTTGAATCTTCTTTATCATGCTAAGAGGAGCAGGAAAAAGCAAAAAATTTCAGACTTGCACCTTGCAATGCGGAGAAATTACTGTTTGTGCATTTACAATATTCATTGATTTTTGCCATTGAAAAACATCATGTTATTCATATACCAGAAATGTTTGAAGCTACTGACTGAATGAAAGGAGCTGGCATCTCACTCTCTTTGAATCTTCTTTATCATGCTAAGAGGAGCAGGAAAAAGCAAAAAATTTCAGAATTGCACCTTGCAATGCGGAGAAATTACTGTTTGTGCATTTACAATATTCATTGATTTTTGCCATTGAAAAACATCATGTTATTCATATACCAGAAATGATTGAAGCTACTGACTGAATGAAAGAAGCTGGCATCTCACTCTCTTTGAATCTTCTTTATCATGCTAAGAGGAGCAGGAAAAAGTAAAAAATTTCAGAATTGCACCTTGCAATGCGGAGAAATTACTGTTTGTGCATTTATAATATTCAATGATTTTTGCCATTGAAAAACGTCCAGAAATGATTGAAGCTACTGACTGAACGAAAGGAGCTGGCATCTCACTCTCTTTGAATCTTCTTTATCATGCTAAGAGGAGCAGGAAAAAGCAAAAAATTTCAGAATTGCACCTTGCAATGCGGAGAAATTACTGTTTGTGCATTTACAATATTCATTGATTTTTGCCATTGAAAAACATCCAGAAATGATTGAAGCTACTGACTGAATGAAAGGAGCTGGCATCTCACTCTCTTTGAATCTTCTTTATCATGCTAAGAGGAGCAGGAAAAAGCAAAAAATTTCAGAATTGCACCTTGCAATGCGGAGAAATTACTGTTTGTGCATTTACAATATTCATTGATTTTTGCCATTGAAAAACATCATGTTATTCATATACCAGAAATGTTTGAAGCTACTGACTGAATGAAAGGAGCTGACATCTCACTCTCTTTGAATCTTCTTTATCATGCTAAGAGGAGCAGGAAAAAGCAAAAAATTTCAGAATTGCACCTTGCAATGCGGAGAAATTACTGTTTGTGCATTTACAATATTCATTGATTTTTGCCATTGAAAAACGTCCAGAAATGATTGAAGCTACTGACTGAATGAAAGGAGCTGGCATCTCACTCTCTTTGAATCTTCTTTATCATGCTAAGAGGAGCAGGAAAAAGCAAAAAATTTCAGAATTGCACCTTGCAATGCGGAGAAATTACTGTTTGTGCATTTACAATATTCATTGATTTTTGCCATTGAAAAACATGTTATTCATATACCAGAAATGTTTGAAGCTACTGACTGAATGAAAGGAGCTGGCACCTCACTCTCTTTGAATCTTCTTTATCATGCTAAGAGGAGCGGGAAAAAGAAAAAATTTCAGAATTGCACCTTGCAATGCGGAGAAATTACTGTTTGTGCATTTATAATATTCAATGATTTTTGCCATTGAAAAACGTCCAGAAATGATTGAAGCTACTGACTGAACGAAAGGAGCTGGCATCTCACTCTCTTTGAATCTTCTTTATCATGCTAAGAGGAGCAGGAAAAAGCAAAAAATTTCAGAATTGCACCTTGCAATGCGGAGAAATTACTGTTTGTGCATTTACAATATTCATTGATTTTTGCCATTGAAAAACATCCAGAAATGATTGAAGCTACTGACTGAATGAAAGGAGCTGGCATCTCACTCTCTTTGAATCTTCTTTATCATGCTAAGAGGAGCAGGAAAAAGCAAAAAATTTCAGAATTGCACCTTGCAATGCGGAGAAATTACTGTTTGTGCATTTACAATATTCATTGATTTTTTGCCATTGAAAAACATCATGTTATTCATATACCAGAAATGTTTGAAGCTACTGACTGAATGAAAGGAGCTGACATCTCACTCTCTTTGAATCTTCTTTATCATGCTAAGAGGAGCAGGAAAAAGCAAAAAAATTCAGAATTTCACCTTGCAATGCGGAGAAATTGCTGTTTGTGCATTTACAATATTCATTGATTTTTGCCATTGAAAAACGTCCAGAAATGATTGAAGCTACTGACTGAATGAAAGGAGCTGGCATCTCACTCTCTTTGAATCTTCTTTATCATGCTAAGAGGAGCAGGAAAAAGCAAAAAATTTCAGAATTGCACCTTGCAATGCGGAGAAATTACTGTTTGTGCATTTACAATATTCATTGATTTTTGCCATTGAAAAACATGTTATTCATATACCAGAAATGTTTGAAGCTACTGACTGAATGAAAGGAGCTGGCACCTCACTCTCTTTGAATCTTCTTTATCATGCTAAGAGGAGCGGGAAAAAGCAAAAAATTTCAGAATTGCACCTTGCAATGCGGAGAAATTACTGTTTGTGCATTTACAATATTCATTGATTTTTGCCATTGAAAAACGTCCAGAAATGATTGAAGGTACTGACTGAATGAAAGGAGCTGGCATCTCACTCTCTTTGAATCTTCTTTATCATGCTAAGAGGAGCAGGAAAAAGCAAAAAATTTCAGAATTGCACCTTGCAATGCGGAGAAATTACAGTTTGTGCATTTACAATATTCATTGATTTTTGCCATTGAAAAACATCCAGAAATGATTGAAGCTACTGACTGAATGAAAGGAGCTGGCATCTCACTCTCTTTGAATCTTCTTTATCATGCTAAGAGGAGCAGGAAAAAGCAAAAAATTTCAGAATTGCACCTTGCAATGCGGAGAAATTACTGTTTGTGCATTTACAATATTCATTGATTTTTGCCATTGAAAAACATCATGTTATTCATATACCAGAAATGTTTGAAGCTACTGACTGAATGAAAGGAGCTGGCATCTCACTCTCTTTGAATCTTCTTTATCATGCTAAGAGGAGCAGGAAAAAGCAAAAAATTTCAGAATTGCACCTTGCAATGTGGAGAAATTACTGTTTGTGCATTTACAATATTCATTGATTTTTACCATTGAAAAACGTCCAGAAATGATTGAAGCTACTGACTGAATGAAAGTAGCTGGCATCTCACTCTCTTTGAATCTTCTTGATCATGCTAAGAGGAGCAGGAAAAAGCAAAAAATTTCAGACTTGCACCTTGCAATGCGGAGAAATTACTGTTTGTGCATTTACAATATTCATTGATTTTTGCCATTGAAAAACATCATGTTATTCATATACCAGAAATGTTTGAAGCTACTGACTGAATGAAAGGAGCTGGCATCTCACTCTCTTTGAATCTTCTTTATCATGCTAAGAGGAGCAGGAAAAAGCAAAAAATTTCAGAATTGCACCTTGCAATGTGGAGAAATTACTGTTTGTGCATTTACAATATTCATTGATTTTTACCATTGAAAAACGTCCAGAAATGATTGAAGCTACTGAATGAATGAAAGTAGCTGGCATCTCACTCTCTTTGAATCTTCTTTATCATGCTAAGAGGAGCAGGAAAAAGCAAAAAAATTTCAGACTTGCACCTTGCAATGCGGAGAAATTACTGTTTGTGCATTTACAATATTCATTGATTTTTGCCATTGAAAAACATCATGTTATTCATATACCAGAAATGTTTGAAGCTACTGACTGAATGAAAGGAGCTGGCATCTCACTCTCTTTGAATCTTCTTTATCATGCTAAGAGGAGCAGGAAAAAGCAAAAAATTTCAGAATTGCACCTTGCAATGCGGAGAAATTACTGTTTGTGCATTTACAATATTCATTGATTTTTGCCATTGAAAAACATCATGTTATTCATATACCAGAAATGATTGAAGCTACTGACTGAATGAAAGGAGCTGGCATCTCACTCTCTTTGAATCTTCTTTATCATGCTAAGAGGAGCAGGAAAAAGTAAAAAATTTCAGAATTGCACCTTGCAATGCGGAGAAATTACTGTTTGTGCATTTATAATATTCAATGATTTTTGCCATTGAAAAACGTCCAGAAATGATAGAAGCTACTGACTGAACGAAAGGAGCTGGCATCTCACTCTCTTTGAATCTTCTTTATCATGCTAAGAGGAGCAGGAAAAAGCAAAAAATTTCAGAATTGCACCTTGCAATGCGGAGAAATTACTGTTTGTGCATTTACAATATTCATTGATTTTTGCCATTGAAAAACATCCAGAAATGATTGAAGCTACTGACTGAATGAAAGGAGCTGGCATCTCACTCTCTTTGAATCTTCTTTATCATGCTAAGAGGAGCAGGAAAAAGCAAAAAATTTCAGAATTGCACCTTGCAATGCGGAGAAATTACTGTTTGTGCATTTACAATATTCATTGATTTTTGCCATTGAAAAACATCATGTTATTCATATACCAGAAATGTTTGAAGCTACTGACTGAATGAAAGGAGCTGACATCTCACTCTCTTTGAATCTTCTTTATCATGCTAAGAGGAGCAGGAAAAAGCAAAAAATTTCAGAATTGCACCTTGCAATGCGGAGAAATTACTGTTTGTGCATTTACAATATTCATTGATTTTTGCCATTGAAAAACATCCAGAAATGATTGAAGCTACTGACTGAATGAAAGGAGCTGGCATCTCACTCTCTTTGAATCTTCTTTATCATGCTAAGAGGAGCAGGAAAAAGCAAAAAATTTCAGAATTGCACCTTGCAATGCGGAGAAATTACTGTTTGTGCATTTACAATATTCATTGATTTTTGCCATTGAAAAACATCATGTTATTCATATACCAGAAATGTTTGAAGCTACTGACTGAATGAAAGGAGCTGGCATCTCACTCTCTTTGAATCTTCTTTATCATGCTAAGAGGAGCAGGAAAAAGCAAAAAATTTCAGAATTGCACCTTGCAATGCGGAGAAATTACTGTTTGTGCATTTACAATATTCATTGATTTTTGCCATTGAAAAACATCATGTTATTCATATACCAGAAATGTTTGAAGCTACTGACTGAATGAAAGGAGCTGGCATCTCACTCTCTTTGAATCTTCTTTATCATGCTAAGAGGAGCAGGAAAAAGCAAAAAATTTCAGAATTGCACCTTGCAATGTGGAGAAATTACTGTTTGTGCATTTACAATATTCATTGATTTTTACCATTGAAAAACGTCCAGAAATGATTGAAGCTACTGACTGAATGAAAGTAACTGGCATCTCACTCTCTTTGAATCTTCTTTATCATGCTAAGAGGAGCAGGAAAAAGCAAAAAATTTCAGAATTGCACCTTGCAATGCGGAGAAATTACTGTTTGTGCATTTACAATATTCATTGATTTTTGCCATTGAAAAACATCATGTTATTCATATACCAGAAATGTTTGAAGCTACTGACTGAATGAAAGGAGCTGGCATCTCACTCTCTTTGAATCTTCTTTATCATGCTAAGAGGAGCAGGAAAAAGCAAAAAATTTCAGAATTGCACCTTGCAATGCGGAGAAATTACTGTTTGTGCATTTACAATATTCATTGATTTTTGCCATTGAAAAACGTCCAGAAATGATTGAAGCTACTGACTGAATGAAAGGAGCTGGCATCTCACTCTCTTTGAATCTTCTTTATCATGCTAAGAGGAGCAGGAAAAAGCAAAAAATTTCAGAATTGCACCTTGCAATGCGGAGAAATTACTGTTTGTGCATTTACAATCTTCATTAATTTTTGCCATTGAAAAACGTCCAGAAATGATTGAAGCTACTGACTGAATGAAAGGAGCTGGCATCTCACTCTCTTTGAATCTTCTTTATCATGCTAAGAGGAGCAGGAAAAATCAAAAAATTTCAGAATTGCACCTTGCAATGCGGAGAAATTACTGTTTGTGCATTTACAATATTCATTGATTTTTGCCATTGAAAAACATGTTATTCATATACCAGAAATGTTTGAAGCTACTGACTGAATGAAAGGAGCTGGCACCTCACTCTCTTTGAATCTTCTTTATCATGCTAAGAGGAGCGGGAAAAAGCAAAAAATTTCAGAATTGCACCTTGCAATGCGGAGAAATTACTGTTTGTGCATTTACAATATTCATTGATTTTTGCCATTGAAAAACGTCCAGAAATGATTGAAGGTACTGACTGAATGAAAGGAGCTGGCATCTCACTCTCTTTGAATCTTCTTTATCATGCTAAGAGGAGCAGGAAAAAGCAAAAAATTTCAGAATTGCACCTTGCAATGCGGAGAAATTACTGTTTGTGCATTTACAATATTCATTGATTTTTGCCATTGAAAAACATCATGTTATTCATATACCAGAAATGATTGAAGCTACTGACTGAATGAAAGGAGCTGGCATCTCACTCTCTTTGAATCTTCTTTATCATGCTAAGAGGAGCAGGAAAAAGTAAAAAATTTCAGAATTGCACCTTGCAATGCGGAGAAATTACTGTTTGTGCATTTATAATATTCAATGATTTTTGCCATTGAAAAACGTCCAGAAATGATAGAAGCTACTGACTGAACGAAAGGAGCTGGCATCTCACTCTCTTTGAATCTTCTTTATCATGCTAAGAGGAGCAGGAAAAAGCAAAAAATTTCAGAATTGCACCTTGCAATGCGGAGAAATTACTGTTTGTGCATTTACAATATTCATTGATTTTTGCCATTGAAAAACATCCAGAAATGATTGAAGCTACTGACTGAATGAAAGGAGCTGGCATCTCACTCTCTTTGAATCTTCTTTATCATGCTAAGAGGAGCAGGAAAAAGCAAAAAATTTCAGAATTGCACCTTGCAATGCGGAGAAATTACTGTTTGTGCATTTACAATATTCATTGATTTTTGCCATTGAAAAACATCATGTTATTCATATACCAGAAATGTTTGAAGCTACTGACTGAATGAAAGGAGCTGACATCTCACTCTCTTTGAATCTTCTTTATCATGCTAAGAGGAGCAGGAAAAAGCAAAAAATTTCAGAATTGCACCTTGCAATGCGGAGAAATTACTGTTTGTGCATTTACAATATTCATTGATTTTTGCCATTGAAAAACATCCAGAAATGATTGAAGCTACTGACTGAATGAAAGGAGCTGGCATCTCACTCTCTTTGAATCTTCTTTATCATGCTAAGAGGAGCAGGAAAAAGCAAAAAATTTCAGAATTGCACCTTGCAATGCGGAGAAATTACTGTTTGTGCATTTACAATATTCATTGATTTTTGCCATTGAAAAACATCATGTTATTCATATACCAGAAATGTTTGAAGCTACTGACTGAATGAAAGGAGCTGGCATCTCACTCTCTTTGAATCTTCTTTATCATGCTAAGAGGAGCAGGAAAAAGCAAAAAATTTCAGAATTGCACCTTGCAATGCAGAGAAATTACTGTTTGTGCATTTACAATATTCATTGATTTTTGCCATTGAAAAACATCATGTTATTCATATACCAGAAATGTTTGAAGCTACTGACTGAATGAAAGGAGCTGGCATCTCACTCTCTTTGAATCTTCTTTATCATGCTAAGAGGAGCAGGAAAAAGCAAAAAATTTCAGAATTGCACCTTGCAATGTGGAGAAATTACTGTTTGTGCATTTACAATATTCATTGATTTTTACCATTGAAAAACGTCCAGAAATGATTGAAGCTACTGACTGAATGAAAGTAACTGGCATCTCACTCTCTTTGAATCTTCTTTATCATGCTAAGAGGAGCAGGAAAAAGCAAAAAATTTCAGACTTGCACCTTGCAATGCGGAGAAATTACTGTTTGTGCATTTACAATATTCATTGATTTTTGCCATTGAAAAACATCATGTTATTCATATACCAGAAATGTTTGAAGCTACTGACTGAATGAAAGGAGCTGGCATCTCACTCTCTTTGAATCTTCTTTATCATGCTAAGAGGAGCAGGAAAAAGCAAAAAATTTCAGAATTGCACCTTGCAATGCGGAGAAATTACTGTTTGTGCATTTACAATATTCATTGATTTTTGCCATTGAAAAACGTCCAGAAATGATTGAAGCTACTGACTGAATGAAAGGAGCTGGCATCTCACTCTCTTTGAATCTTCTTTATCATGCTAAGAGGAGCAGGAAAAAGCAAAAAATTTCAGAATTGCACCTTGCAATGCGGAGAAATTACTGTTTGTGCATTTACAATCTTCATTAATTTTTGCCATTGAAAAATGTCCAGAAATGATTGAAGCTACTGACTGAATGAAAGGAGCTGGCATCTCACTCTCTTTGAATCTTCTTTATCATGCTAAGAGGAGCAGGAAAAATCAAAAAATTTCAGAATTGCACCTTGCAATGCAGAGAAATTACTGTTTGTGCATTTACAATATTCATTGATTTTTGCCATTGAAAAACATGTTATTCATATACCAGAAATGTTTGAAGCTACTGACTGAAAGAAAGGAGCTGGCACCTCACTCTCTTTGAATCTTCTTTATCATGCTAAGAGGAGCGGGAAAAAGCAAAAAATTTCAGAATTGCACCTTGCAATGCGGAGAAATTACTGTTTGTGCATTTACAATATTCATTGATTTTTGCCATTGAAAAACGTCCAGAAATGATTGAAGGTACTGACTGAATGAAAGGAGCTGGCATCTCACTCTCTTTGAATCTTCTTTATCATGCTAAGAGGAGCAGGAAAAAGCAAAAAATTTCAGAATTGCACCTTGCAATGCGGAGAAATTACTGTTTGTGCATTTACAATATTCATTGATTTTTGCCACTGAAAAACGTCCAGAAATGATTGAAGCTACTGACTGAATGAAAGGAGCTGGCATCTCACTCTCTTTGAATCTTCTTTATCATGCTAAGAGGAGCAGGAAAAAGCAAAAAATTTCAGAATTGCACCTTGCAATGCGGAGAAATTACAGTTTGTGCATTTACAATATTCATTGATTTTTGCCATTGAAAAACATCCAGAAATGATTGAAGCTACTGACTGAATGAAAGGAGCTGGCATCTCACTCTCTTTGAATCTTCTTTATCATGCTAAGAGGAGCAGGAAAAAGCAAAAAATTTCAGAATTGCACCTTGCAATGCGGAGAAATTACTGTTTGTGCATTTACAATATTCATTGATTTTTGCCATTGAAAAACATCATGTTATTCATATACCAGAAATGTTTGAAGCTACTGACTGAATGAAAGGAGCTGGCATCTCACTCTCTTTGAATCTTCTTTATCATGCTAAGAGGAGCAGGAAAAAGCAAAAAATTTCAGAATTGCACCTTGCAATGTGGAGAAATTACTGTTTGTGCATTTACAATATTCATTGATTTTTACCATTGAAAAACGTCCAGAAATGATTGAAGCTACTGACTGAATGAAAGTAGCTGGCATCTCACTCTCTTTGAATCTTCTTTATCATGCTAAGAGGAGCAGGAAAAAGCAAAAAATTTCAGACTTGCACCTTGCAATGCGGAGAAATTACTGTTTGTGCATTTACAATATTCATTGATTTTTGCCATTGAAAAACATCATGTTATTCATATACCAGAAATGTTTGAAGCTACTGACTGAATGAAAGGAGCTGGCATCTCACTCTCTTTGAATCTTCTTTATCATGCTAAGAGGAGCAGGAAAAAGCAAAAAATTTCAGAATTGCACCTTGCAATGCGGAGAAATTACTGTTTGTACATTTACAATATTCATTGATTTTTGCCATTGAAAAACATCCAGAAATGATTGAAGCTACTGACTGAATGAAAGGAGCTGGCATCTCACTCTCTTTGAATCTTCTTTATCATGCTAAGAGGAGCAGGAAAAAGCAAAAAATTTCAGAATTGCACCTTGCAATGCGGAGAAATTACTGTTTGTGCATTTACAATATTCATTGATTTTTGCCATTGAAAAACATCATGTTATTCATATACCAGAAATGTTTGAAGCTACTGACTGAATGAAAGGAGCTGACATCACACTCTCTTTGAATCTTCTTTATCATGCTAAGAGGAGCAGGAAAAAGCAAAAGATTTCAGAATTGCACCTTGCAATGCGGAGAAATTACTGTTTGTGCATTTACAATATTCATTGATTTTTGCCATTGAAAAACATCCAGAAATGATTGAAGCTACTGACTGAATGAAAAGAGCTGGCATCTCACTCTCTTTGAATCTTCTTTATCATGCTAAGAGGAGCAGGAAAAAGCAAAAAATTTCAGAATTGCACCTTGCAATGCGGAGAAATTACTGTTTGTGCATTTACAATATTCATTGATTTTTGCCATTGAAAAACATCATGTTATTCATATACCAGAAATGTTTGAAGCTACTGACTGAATGAAAGGAGCTGGCATCTCACTCTCTTTGAATCTTCTTTATCATGCTAAGAGGAGCAGGAAAAAGCAAAAAATTTCAGAATTGCACCTTGCAATGTGGAGAAATTACTGTTTGTGCATTTACAATATTCATTGATTTTTACGATTGAAAAACGTCCAGAAATGATTGAAGCTACTGACTGAATGAAAGTAGCTGGCATCTCACTCTCTTTGAATCTTCTTTATCATGCTAAGAGGAGCAGGAAAAAGCAAAAAATTTCAGACTTGCACCTTGCAATGCGGAGAAATTACTGTTTGTGCATTTACAATATTCATTGATTTTTGCCATTGAAAAACATCATGTTATTCATATACCAGAAATGTTTGAAGCTACTGACTGAATGAAAGGAGCTGGCATCTCACTCTCTTTGAATCTTCTTTATCATGCTAAGAGGAGCAGGAAAAAGCAAAAAATTTCAGAATTGCACCTTGCAATGCGGAGAAATTACTGTTTGTGCATTTACAATATTCATTGATTTTTGCCATTGAAAAACATCATGTTATTCATATACCAGAAATGTTTGAAGCTACTGACTGAATGAAAGGAGCTGGCATCTCACTCTCTTTGAATCTTCTTTATCATGCTAAGAGGAGCAGGAAAAAGCAAACAATTTCAGAATTGCACCTTGCAATGTGGAGAAATTACTGTTTGTGCATTTACAATATTCATTGATTTTTACCATTGAAAAACGTCCAGAAATGATTGAAGCTACTGACTGAATGAAAGTAGCTGGCATCTCACTCTCTTTGAATCTTCTTTATCATGCTAAGAGGAGCAGGAAAAAGCAAAAAATTTCAGACTTGCACCTTGCAATGCGGAGAAATTACTGTTTGTGCATTTACAATATTCATTGATTTTTGCCATTGAAAAACATCATGTTATTCATATACCAGAAATGTTTGAAGCTACTGACTGAATGAAAGGAGCTGGCATCTCACTCTCTTTGAATCTTCTTTATCATGCTAAGAGGAGCAGGAAAAAGTAAAAAAATTTCAGAATTGCACCTTGCAATGCGGAGAAATTACTGTTTGTGCATTTATAATATTCAATGATTTTTGCCATTGAAAAACGTCCAGAAATGATTGAAGCTACTGACTGAACGAAAGGAGCTGGCATCTCACTCTCTTTGAATCTTCTTTATCATGCTAAGAGGAGCAGGAAAAAGCAAAAAATTTCAGAATTGCACCTTGCAATGCGGAGAAATTACTGTTTGTGCATTTACAATATTCATTGATTTTTGCCATTGAAAAACATCCAGAAATGATTGAAGCTACTGACTGAATGAAAGGAGCTGGCATCTCACTCTCTTTGAATCTTCTTTATCATGCTAAGAGGAGCAGGAAAAAGCAAAAAATTTCAGAATTGCACCTTGCAATGCGGAGAAATTACTGTTTGTGCATTTACAATATTCATTGATTTTTGCCATTGAAAAACATCATGTTATTCATATACCAGAAATGTTTGAAGCTACTGACTGAATGAAAGGAGCTGACATCTCACTCTCTTTGAATCTTCTTTATCATGCTAAGAGGAGCAGGAAAAAGCAAATAATTTCAGAATTGCACCTTGCAATGCGGAGAAATTACTGTTTGTGCATTTACAATATTCATTGATTTTTGCCATTGAAAAACGTCCAGAAATGATTGAAGCTACTGACTGAATGAAAGGAGCTGGCATCTCACTCTCTTTGAATCTTCTTTATCATGCTAAGAGGAGCAGGAAAAAGCAAAAAATTTCAGAATTGCACCTTGCAATGCGGAGAAATTACTGTTTGTGCATTTACAATATTCATTGATTTTTGCCATTGAAAAACATGTTATTCATATACCAGAAATGTTTGAAGCTACTGACTGAATGAAAGGAGCTGGCACCTCACTCTCTTTGAATCTTCTTTATCATGCTAAGAGGAGCGGGAAAAAGCAAAAAATTTCAGAATTGCACCTTGCAATGCGGAGAAATTACTGTTTGTGCATCTATAATATTCAATGATTTTTGCCATTGAAAAACGTCCAGAATTGATTGAAGCTACTGACTGAACGAAAGGAGCTGGCATCTCACTCTCTTTGAATCTTCTTTATCATGCTAAGAGGAGCAGGAAAAAGCAAAAAATTTCAGAATTGCACCTTGCAATGCGGAGAAATTACTGTTTGTGCATTTACAATATTCATTGATTTTTGCCATTGAAAAACATCATGTTATTCATATACCAGAAATGTTTGAAGCTACTGACTGAATGAAAGGAGCTGACATCTCACTCTCTTTGAATCTTCTTTATCATGCTAAGAGGAGCAGGAAAAAGCAAAAAATTTCAGAATTGCACCTTGCAATGCGGAGAAATTAGTGTTTGTGCATTTACAATATTCATTGATTTTTACCATTGAAAAACGTCCAGAAATGATTGAAGCTACTGACTGAATGAAAGTAGCTGGCATCTCACTCTCTTTGAATCTTCTTTATCATGCTAAGAGGAGCAGGAAAAAGCAAAAAATTTCAGACTTGCACCTTGCAATGCGGAGAAATTACTGTTTGTGCATTTACAATATTCATTGATTTTTGCCATTGAAAAACATCATGTTATTCATATACCAGAAATGTTTGAAGCTACTGACTGAATGAAAGGAGCTGGCATCTCACTCTCTTTGAATCTTCTTTATCATGCTAAGAGGAGCAGGAAAAAGCAAAAAATTTCAGAATTGCACCTTGCAATGCGGAGAAATTACTGTTTGTGCATTTACAATATTCATTGATTTTTGCCATTGAAAAACATCCAGAAATGATTGAAGCTACTGACTGAATGAAAGGAGCTGGCATCTCACTCTCTTTGAATCTTCTTTATCATGCTAAGAGGAGCAGGAAAAAGCAAAAAATTTCAGAATTGCACCTTGCAATGCGGAGAAATTACTGTTTGTGCATTTACAATATTCATTGATTTTTGCCATTGAAAAACATCATGTTATTCATATACCAGAAATGTTTGAAGCTACTGACTGAATGAAAGGAGCTGACATCACACTCTCTTTGAATCTTCTTTATCATGCTAAGAGGAGCAGGAAAAAGCAAAAAATTTCAGAATTGCACCTTGCAATGCGGAGAAATTACTGTTTGTGCATTTACAATATTCATTGATTTTTGCCATTGAAAAACATCCAGAAATGATTGAAGCTACTGACTGAATGAAAAGAGCTGGCATCTCACTCTCTTTGAATCTTCTTTATCATGCTAAGAGGAGCAGGAAAAAGCAAAAAATTTCAGAATTGCACCTTGCAATGCGGAGAAATTACTGTTTGTGCATTTACAATATTCATTGATTTTTGCCATTGAAAAACATCATGTTATTCATATACCAGAAATGTTTGAAGCTACTGACTGAATGAAAGGAGCTGGCATCTCACTCTCTTTGAATCTTCTTTATCATGCTAAGAGGAGCAGGAAAAAGCAAAAAATTTCAGAATTGCACCTTGCAATGCGGAGAAATTACTGTTTGTGCATTTACAATATTCATTGATTTTTGCCATTGAAAAACGTCCAGAAATGATTGAAGGTACTGACTGAATGAAAGGAGCTGGCATCTCACTCTCTTTGAATCTTCTTTATCATGCTAAGAGGAGCAGGAAAAAGCAAAAAATTTCAGAATTGCACCTTGCAATGCGGAGAAATTACTGTTTGTGCATTTACAATATTCATTGGTTTTTGCCATTGAAAAATGTCCAGAAATGATTGAAGCTACTGACTGAATGAAAGGAGCTGGCATCTCACTCTCTTTGAATCTTCTTTATCATGCTAAGAGGAGCAGGAAAAAGCAAAAAATTTCAGAATTGCACCTTGCAATGCGGAGAAATTACAGTTTGTGCATTTACAATATTCATTGATTTTTGCCATTGAAAAACATCCAGAAATTATTGAAGCTACTGACTGAATGAAAGGAGCTGGCATCTCACTCTCTTTGAATCTTCTTTATCATGCTAAGAGGAGCAGGAAAAAGCAAAAAATTTCAGAATTGCACCTTGCAATGTGGAGAAATTACTGTTTGTGCATTTACAATATTCATTGATTTTTACCATTGAAAAACGTCCAGAAATGATTGAAGCTACTGACTGAATGAAAGTAGCTGGCATCTCACTCTCTTTGAATCTTCTTTATCATGCTAAGAGGAGCAGGAAAAAGCAAAAAATTTCAGACTTGCACCTTGCAATGCGGAGAAATTACTGTTTGTGCATTTACAATATTCATTGATTTTTGCCATTGAAAAACATCATGTTATTCATATACCAGAAATGTTTGAAGCTACTGACTGAATGAAAGGAGCTGGCATCTCACTCTCTTTGAATCTTCTTTATCATGCTAAGAGGAGCAGGAAAAAGCAAAAAATTTCAGAATTGCACCTTGCAATGCGGAGAAATTACTGTTTGTGCATTTACAATATTCATTGATTTTTGCCATTGAAAAACATCATGTTATTCATATACCAGAAATGTTTGAAGCTACTGACTGAATGAAAGGAGCTGGCATCTCACTCTCTTTGAATCTTCTTTATCATGCTAAGAGGAGCAGGAAAAAGCAAAAAATTTCAGAATTGCACCTTGCAATGTGGAGAAATTACTGTTTGTGCATTTACAATATTCATTGATTTTTACCATTGAAAAACGTCCAGAAATGATTGAAGCTACTGACTGAATGAAAGTAGCTGGCATCTCACTCTCTTTGAATCTTCTTTATCATGCTAAGCGGAGCAGGAAAAAGCAAAAAATTTCAGACTTGCACCTTGCAATGCGGAGAAATTACTGTTTGTGCATTTACAATATTCATTGATTTTTGCCATTGAAAAACATCATGTTATTCATATACCAGAAATGTTTGAAGCTACTGACTGAATGAAAGGAGCTGGCATCTCACTCTCTTTGAATCTTCTTTATCATGCTAAGAGGAGCAGGAAAAAGCAAAAAATTTCAGAATTGCACCTTACAATGCGGAGAAATTACTGTTTGTGCATTTACAATATTCATTGATTTTTGCCATTGAAAAACATCATGTTATTCATATACCAGAAATGATTGAAGCTACTGACTGAATGAAAGGAGCTGGCATCTCACTCTCTTTGAATCTTCTTTATCATGCTAAGAGGAGCAGGAAAAAGTAAAAAATTTCAGAATTGCACCTTGCAATGCGGAGAAATTACTGTTTGTGCATTTATAATATTCAATGATTTTTGCCATTGAAAAACGTCCAGAAATGATTGAAGCTACTGACTGAACGAAAGGAGCTGGCATCTCACTCTCTTTGAATCTTCTTTATCATGCTAAGAGGAGCAGGAAAAAGCAAAAAATTTCAGAATTGCACCTTGCAATGCGGAGAAATTACTGTTTGTGCATTTACAATATTCATTGATTTTTGCCATTGAAAAACATCCAGAAATGATTGAAGCTACTGACTGAATGAAAGGAGCTGGCATCTCACTCTCTTTGAATCTTCTTTATCATGCTAAGAGGAGCAGGAAAAAGCAAAAAATTTCAGAATTGCACCTTGCAATGCGGAGAAATTACTGTTTGTGCATTTACAATATTCATTGATTTTTGCCATTGAAAAACATCATGTTATTCATATACCAGAAATGTTTGAAGCTACTGACTGAATGAAAGGAGCTGACATCTCACTCTCTTTGAATCTTCTTTATCATGCTAAGAGGAGCAGGAAAAAGCAAAAAATTTCAGAATTGCACCTTGCAATGCGGAGAAATTACTGTTTGTGCATTTACAATATTCATTGATTTTTGCCATTGAAAAACGTCCAGAAATGATTGAAGCTACTGACTGAATGAAAGGAGCTGGCATCTCACTCTCTTTGAATCTTCTTTATCATGCTAAGAGGAGCAGGAAAAAGCAAAAAATTTCAGAATTGCACCTTGCAATGCGGAGAAATTACTGTTTGTGCATTTACAATATTCATTGATTTTTGCCATTGAAAAACATGTTATTCATATACCAGAAATGTTTGAAGCTACTGACTGAATGAAAGGAGCTGGCACCTCACTCTCTTTGAATCTTCTTTATCATGCTAAGAGGAGTGGGAAAAAGCAAAAAATTTCAGAATTGCACCTTGCAATGCGGAGAAATTACTGTTTGTGCATTTATAATATTCAATGATTTTTGCCATTGAAAAACGTCCAGAAATGATTGAAGCTACTGACTGAACGAAAGGAGCTGGCATCTCACTCTCCTTGAATCTTCTTTATCATGCTAAGAGGAGCAGGAAAAAGCAAAAAATTTCAGAATTGCACCTTGCAATGCGGAGAAATTACTGTTTGTGCATTTACAATATTCATTGATTTTTGCCATTGAAAAACATCATGTTATTCATGTACCAGAAATGTTTGAAGCTACTGACTGAATGAAAGGAGCTGACATCTCACTCTCTTTGAATCTTCTTTATCATGCTAAGAGGAGCAGGAAAAAGCAAAAAATTTCAGAATTGCACCTTGCAATGCGGAGAAATTACTGTTTGTGCATTTACAATATTCATTGATTTTTGCCATTGAAAAACGTCCAGAAATGATTGAAGCTACTGACTGAATGAAAGGAGCTGGCATCTCACTCTCTTTGAATCTTCTTTATCATGCTAAGAGGAGCAGGAAAAAGCAAAAAATTTCAGAATTGCACCTTGCAATGCGGAGAAATTACTGTTTGTGCATTTACAATATTCATTGATTTTTGCGATTGAAAAACATGTTATTCATATACCAGTAATGTTTGAAGCTACTGACTGAATGAAAGGAGCTGGCACCTCACTCTCTTTGAATCTTCTTTATCATGCTAAGAGGAGCGGGAAAAAGCAAAAAATTTCAGAATTGCACCTTGCAATGCGGAGAAATTACTGTTTGTGCATTTACAATATTCATTGATTTTTGCCATTGAAAAACGTCCAGAAATGATTGAAGGTACTGACTGAATGAAAGGAGCTGGCATCTCACTCTCTTTGAATCTTCTTTATCATGCTAAGAGGAGCAGGAAAAAGCAAAAAATTTCAGAATTGCACCTTGCAATGCGGAGAAATTACTGTTTGTGCATTTACAATATTCATTGGTTTTTGCCATTGAAAAACGTCCAGAAATGATTGAAGCTACTGACTGAATGAAAGGAGCTGGCATCTCACTCTCTTTGAATCTTCTTTATCATGCTAAGAGGAGCAGGAAAAAGCAAAAAATTTCAGAATTGCACCTTGCAATGCGGAGAAATTACAGTTTGTGCATTTACAATATTCATTGATTTTTGCCATTGAAAAACATCCAGAAATGATTGAAGCTACTGACTGAATGAAAGGAGCTGGCATCTCACTCTCTTTGAATCTTCTTTATCATGCTAAGAGGAGCAGGAAAAAGCAAAAAATTTCAGAATTGCACCTTGCAATGCGGAGAAATTACTGTTTGTGCATTTACAATATTCATTGATTTTTGCCATTGAAAAACATCATGTTATTCATATACCAGAAATGTTTGAAGCTACTGACTGAATGAAAGGAGCTGGCATCTCACTCTCTTTGAATCTTCTTTATCATGCTAAGAGGAGCAGGAAAAAGCAAAAAATTTCAGAATTGCACCTTGCAATGTGGAGAAATTACTGTTTGTGCATTTACAATATTCATTGATTTTTACCATTGAAAAACGTCCAGAAATGATTGAAGCTACTGACTGAATGAAAGTAGCTGGCATCTCACTCTCTTTGAATCTTCTTTATCATGCTAAGAGGAGCAGGAAAAAGCAAAAAATTTCAGACTTGCACCTTGCAATGCGGAGAAATTACTGTTTGTGCATTTACAATATTCATTGATTTTTGCCATTGAAAAACATCATGTTATTCATATACCAGAAATGTTTGAAGCTACTGACTGAATGAAAGGAGCTGGCATCTCACTCTCTTTGAATCTTCTTTATCATGCTAAGAGGAGCAGGAAAAAGCAAAAAATTTCAGAATTGCACCTTGCAATGCGGAGAAATTACTGTTTGTGCATTTACAATATTCATTGATTTTTGCCATTGAAAAACATCATGTTATTCATATACCAGAAATGTTTGAAGCTACTGACTGAATGAAAGGAGCTGGCATCTCACTCTCTTTGAATCTTCTTTATCATGCTAAGAGGAGCAGGAAAAAGCAAAAAATTTCAGAATTGCACCTTGCAATGTGGAGAAATTACTGTTTGTGCATTTACAATATTCATTGATTTTTACCATTGAAAAACGTCCAGAAATGATTGAAGCTACTGACTGAATGAAAGTAGCTGGCATCTCACTCTCTTTGAATCTTCTTTATCATGCTAAGAGGAGCAGGAAAAAGCAAAAAAATTTCAGACTTGCACCTTGCAATGCGGAGAAATTACTGTTTGTGCATTTACAATATTCATTGATTTTTGCCATTGAAAAACATCATGTTATTCATATACCAGAAATGTTTGAAGCTACTGACTGAATGAAAGGAGCTGGCATCTCACTCTCTTTGAATCTTCTTTATCATGCTAAGAGGAGCAGGAAAAAGCAAAAAATTTCAGAATTGCACCTTGCAATGCGGAGAAATTACTGTTTGTGCATTTACAATATTCATTGATTTTTGCCATTGAAAAACATCCAGAAATGATTGAAGCTACTGACTGAATGAAAGGAGCTGGCATCTCACTCTCTTTGAATCTTCTTTATCATGCTAAGAGGAGCAGGAAAAAGCAAAAAATTTCAGAATTGCACCTTGCAATGCGGAGAAATTACTGTTTGTGCATTTACAATATTCATTGATTTTTGCCATTGAAAAACATCATGTTATTCATATACCAGAAATGTTTGAAGCTACTGACTGAATGAAAGGAGCTGACATCTCACTCTCTTTGAATCTTCTTTATCATGCTAAGAGGAGCAGGAAAAAGCAAAAAATTTCAGAATTGCACCTTGCAATGCGGAGAAATTACTGTTTGTGCATTTACAATATTCATTGATTTTTGCCATTGAAAAACATCCAGAAATGATTGAAGCTACTGACTGAATGAAAGGAGCTGGCATCTCACTCTTTTTGAATCTTCTTTATCATGCTAAGAGGAGCAGGAAAAAGCAAAAAATTTCAGAATTGCACCTTGCAATGCGGAGAAATTACTGTTTGTGCATTTACAATATTCATTGATTTTTGCCATTGAAAAACATCATGTTATTCATATACCAGAAATGTTTGAAGCTACTGACTGAATGAAAGGAGCTGGCATCTCACTCTCTTTGAATCTTCTTTATCATGCTAAGAGGAGCAGGAAAAAGCAAAAAATTTCAGAATTGCACCTTGCAATGCGGAGAAATTACTGTTTGTGCATTTTCAATATTCATTGATTTTTGCCATTGAAAAACATCATGTTATTCATATACCAGAAATGTTTGAAGCTACTGACTGAATGAAAGGAGCTGGCATCTCACTCTCTTTGAATCTTCTTTATCATGCTAAGAGGAGCAGGAAAAAGCAAAAAATTTCAGAATTGCACCTTGCAATGTGGAGAAATTACTGTTTGTGCATTTACAATATTCATTGATTTTTACCATTGAAAAACGTCCAGAAATGATTGAAGCTACTGACTGAATGAAAGTAACTGGCATCTCACTCTCTTTGAATCTTCTTTATCATGCTAAGAGGAGCAGGAAAAAGCAAAAAATTTCAGACTTGCACCTTGCAATGCGGAGAAATTACTGTTTGTGCATTTACAATATTCATTGATTTTTGCCATTGAAAAACATCATGTTATTCATATACCAGAAATGTTTGAAGCTACTGACTGAATGAAAGGAGCTGGCATCTCACTCTCTTTGAATCTTCTTTATCATGCTAAGAGGAGCAGGAAAAAGCAAAAAATTTCAGAATTGCACCTTGCAATGCGGAGAAATTACTGTTTGTGCATTTACAATATTCATTGATTTTTGCCATTGAAAAACGTCCAGAAATGATTGAAGCTACTGACTGAATGAAAGGAGCTGGCATCTCACTCTCTTTGAATCTTCTTTATCATGCTAAGAGGAGCAGGAAAAAGCAAAAAATTTCAGAATTGCACCTTGCAATGCGGAGAAATTACTGTTTGTGCATTTACAATATTCATTGATTTTTGCCATTGAAAAACGTCCAGAAATGATTGAAGCTACTGACTGAATGAAAGGAGCTGGCATGTCACTCTCTTTGAATCTTCTTTATCATGCTAAGAGGAGCAGGAAAAATCAAAAAATTTCAGAATTGCACCTTGCAATGCGGAGAAATTACTGTTTGTGCATTTACAATATTCATTGATTTTTGCCATTGAAAAACATGTTATTCATATACCAGAAATGTTTGAAGCTACTGACTGAATGAAAGGAGCTGGCACCTCACTCTCTTTGAATCTTCTTTATCATGCTAAGAGGAGCGGGAAAAAGCAAAAAATTTCAGAATTGCACCTTGCAATGCGGAGAAATTACTGTTTGTGCATTTACAATATTCATTGATTTTTGCCATTGAAAAACGTCCAGAAATGATTGAAGGTACTGACTGAATGAAAGGAGCTGGCATCTCACTCTCTTTGAATCTTCTTTATCATGCTAAGAGGAGCAGGAAAAAGCAAAAAATTTCAGAATTGCACCTTGCAATGCGGAGAAATTACTGTTTGTGCATTTACAATATTCATTGATTTTTGCCACTGAAAAACGTCCAGAAATGATTGAAGCTACTGACTGAATGAAAGGAGCTGGCATCTCACTCTCTTTGAATCTTCTTTATCATGCTAAGAGGAGCAGGAAAAAGCAAAAAATTTCAGAATTGCACCTTGCAATGCGGAGAAATTACAGTTTGTGCATTTACAATATTCATTGATTTTTGCCATTGAAAAACATCCAGAAATGATTGAAGCTACTGACTAAATGAAAGGAGCTGGCATCTCACTCTCTTTGAATCTGCTTTATCATGCTAAGAGGAGCAGGAAAAAGCAAAAAATTTCAGAATTGCACCTTGCAATGCGGAGAAATTACTGTTTGTGCATTTACAATATTCATTGATTTTTGCCATTGAAAAACATCATGTTATTCATATACCAGAAATGTTTGAAGCTACTGACTGAATGAAAGGAGCTGGCATCTCACTCTCTTTGAATCTTCTTTATCATGCTAAGAGGAGCAGGAAAAGCAAAAAATTTCAGAATTGCACCTTGCAATGTGGAGAAATTACTGTTTGTGCATTTACAATATTCATTGATTTTTACCATTGAAAAACGTCCAGAAATGATTGAAGCTACTGACTGAATGAAAGTAGCTGGCATCTCACTCTCTTTGAATCTTCTTTATCATGCTAAGAGGAGCAGGAAAAAGCAAAAAATTTCAGACTTGCACCTTGCAATGCGGAGAAATTACTGTTTGTGCATTTACAATATTCATTGATTTTTGCCATTGAAAAACATCATGTTATTCATATACCAGAAATGTTTGAAGCTACTGACTGAATGAAAGGAGCTGGCATCTCACTCTCTTTGAATCTTCTTTATCATGCTAAGAGGAGCAGGAAAAAGCAAAAAATTTCAGAATTGCACCTTGCAATGCGGAGAAATTACTGTTTGTGCATTTACAATATTCATTGATTTTTGCCATTGAAAAACATCATGTTATTCATATACCAGAAATGTTTGAAGCTACTGACTGAATGAAAGGAGCTGGCATCTCACTCTCTTTGAATCTTCTTTATCATGCTAAGAGGAGCAGGAAAAAGCAAAAAATTTCAGAATTGCACCTTGCAATGCGGAGAAATTACTGTTTGTGCTTTTACAATATTCATTGATTTTTGCCATTGAAAAACGTCCAGAAATGATTGAAGCTACTGACTGAATGAAAGGAGCTGGCATCTCACTCTCTTTGAATCTTCTTTATCATGCTAAGAGGAGCAGGAAAAATCAAAAAATTTCAGAATTGCACCTTGCAATGCGGAGAAATTACTGTTTGTGCATTTACAATATTCATTGATTTTTGCCATTGAAAAACATGTTATTCATATACCAGAAATGTTTGAAGCTACTGACTGAATGAAAGGAGCTGGCACCTCACTCTCTTTGAATCTTCTTTATCATGCTAAGAGGAGCGGGAAAAAGCAAAAAATTTCAGAATTGCACCTTGCAATGCGGAGAAATTACTGTTTGTGCATTTACAATATTCATTGATTTTTGCCATTGAAAAACGTCCAGAAATGATTGAAGCTACTGACTGAATGAAAGGAGCTGGCATCTCACTCTCTTTGAATCTTCTTTATCATGCTAAGAGGAGCAGGAAAAAGCAAAAAATTTCAGAATTGCACCTTGCAATGCGGAGAAATTACTGTTTGTGCATTTACAATATTCATTGATTTTTGCCATTGAAAAACGGCCAGAAATGATTGAAGCTACTGACTGAATGAAAGGAGCTGGCATCTCACTCTCTTTGAATCTTTTTTATCATGCTAAGAGGAGCAGGAAAAAGCAAAAAATTTCAGAATTGCACCTTGCAATGCGGAGAAATTACAGTTTGTGCATTTACAATATTCATTGATTTTTGCCATTGAAAAACATCCAGAAATGATTGAAGCTACTGACTGAATGAAAGGAGCTGGCATCTCACTCTCTTTGAATCTTCTTTATCATGCTAAGAGGAGCAGGAAAAAGCAAAAAATTTCAGAATTGCACCTTGCAATGCGGAGAAATTACTGTTTGTGCATTTACAATATTCATTGATTTTTGCCATTGAAAAACATCATGTTATTCATATACCAGAAATGTTTGAAGCTACTGACTGAATGAAAGGAGCTGGCATCTCACTCTCTTTGAATCTTCTTTATCATGCTAAGAGGAGCAGGAAAAAGCAAAAAATTTCAGAATTGCACCTTGCAATGTGGAGAAATTACTGTTTGTGCATTTACAATATTCATTGATTTTTACCATTGAAAAACGTCCAGAAATGATTGAAGCTACTGACTGAATGAAAGTAGCTGGCATCTCACTCTCTTTGAATCTTCTTTATCATGCTAAGAGGAGCAGGAAAAAGCAAAAAATTTCAGACTTGCACCTTGCAATGCGGAGAAATTACTGTTTGTGCATTTACAATATTCATTGATTTTTGCCATTGAAAAACGTCCAGAAATGATTGAAGGTACTGACTGAATGAAAGGAGCTGGCATCTCACTCTCTTTGAATCTTCTTTATCATGCTAAGAGGAGCAGGGAAAAGCAAAAAATTTCAGAATTGCACCTTGCAATGCGGAGAAATTACTGTTTGTGCATTTACAATATTCATTGATTTTTGCCACTGAAAAACGTCCAGAAATGATTGAAGCTACTGACTGAATGAAAGGAGCTGGCATCTCACTCTCTTTGAATCTTCTTTATCATGCTAAGAGGAGCAGGAAAAAGCAAAAAATTTCAGAATTGCACCTTGCAATGCGGAGAAATTACAGTTTGTGCATTTACAATATTCATTGATTTTTGCCATTGAAAAACATCCAGAAATGATTGAAGCTACTGACTGAATGAAAGGAGCTGGCATCTCACTCTCTTTGAATCTTCTTTATCATGCTAAGAGGAGCAGGAAAAAGCAAAAAATTTCAGAATTGCACCTTGCAATGCGGAGAAATTACTGTTTGTGCATTTACAATATTCATTGATTTTTGCCATTGAAAAACATCATGTTACTCATATACCAGAAATGTTTGAAGCTACTGACTGAATGAAAGGAGCTGGCATCTCACTCTCTTTGAATCTTCTTTATCATGCTAAGAGGAGCAGGAAAAAGCAAAAAATTTCAGAATTGCACCTTGCAATGTGGAGAAATTACTGTTTGTGCATTTACAATATTCATTGATTTTTACCATTGAAAAACGTCCAGAAATGATTGAAGCTACTGACTGAATGAAAGTAGCTGGCATCTCACTCTCTTTGAATCTTCTTTATCATGCTAAGAGGAGCAGGAAAAAGCAAAAAATTTCAGACTTGCACCTTGCAATGCGGAGAAATTACTGTTTGTGCATTTACAATATACATTGATTTTTGCCTTTGAAAAACATCATGTTATTCATATACCAGAAATGTTTGAAGCTACTGACTGAATGAAAGGAGCTGGCATCTCACTCTCTTTGAATCTTCTTTATCATGCTAAGAGGAGCAGGAAAAAGCAAAAAATTTCAGAATTGCACCTTGCAATGCGGAGAAATTACTGTTTGTGCATTTACAATATTCATTGATTTTTGCCATTGAAAAACATCATGTTTTTCATATACCAGAAATGTTTGAAGCTACTGACTGAATGAAAGGAGCTGGCATCTCACTCTCTTTGAATCTTCTTTATCATGCTAAGAGGAGCAGGAAAAAGCAAAAAATTTCAGAATTGCACCTTGCAATGCGGAGAAATTACTGTTTGTGCATTTACAATATTCATTGATTTTTGCCATTGAAAAACGTCCAGAAATGATTGAAGCTACTGACTGAATGAAAGGAGCTGGCATCTCACTCTCTTTGAATCTTCTTTATCATGCTAAGAGGAGCAGGAAAAATCAAAAAATTTCAGAATTGCACCTTGCAATGCGGAGAAATTACTGTTTGTGCATTTACAATATTCATTGATTTTTGCCATTGAAAAACATGTTATTCATATACCAGAAATGTTTGAAGCTACTGACTGAATGAAAGGAGCTGGCACCTCACTCTCTTTGAATCTTCTTTATCATGCTAAGAGGAGCGGGAAAAAGCAAAAAATTTCAGAATTGCACCTTGCAATGCGGAGAAATTACTGTTTGTGCATTTACAATATTCATTGATTTTTGCCATTGAAAAACGTCCAGAAATGATTGAAGGTACTGACTAAATGAAAGGAGCTGGCATCTCACTCTCTTTGAATCTTCTTTATCATGCTAAGAGGAGCAGGAAAAAGCAAAAAATTTCAGAATTGCACCTTGCAATGCGGAGAAATTACTGTTTGTGCATTTACAATATTCATTGATTTTTGCCATTGAAAAACGTCCAGAAATGATTGAAGCTACTGACTGAAAGAAAGGAGCTGGCATCTCACTCTGTTTGAATCTTCTTTATCATGCTAAGAGGAGCAGGAAAAAGCAAAAAATTTCAGAATTGCACCTTGCAATACGGAGAAATTACAGTTTGTGCATTTACAATATTCATTGATTTTTGCCATTGAAAAACATCCAGAAATGATTGAAGCTACTGACTGAATGAAAGGAGCTGGCATCTCACTCTCTTTGAATCTTCTTTATCATGCTAAGAGGAGCAGGAAAAAGCAAAAAATTTCAGACTTGCACCTTGCAATGCGGAGAAATTACTGTTTGTGCATTTACAATATTCATTGATTTTTGCCATTGAAAAACATCATGTTATTCATATACCAGAAATGTTTGAAGCTACTGACTGAATGAAAGGAGCTGGCATCTCACTCTCTTTGAATCTTCTTTATCATGCTAAGAGGAGCAGGAAAAAGCAAAAAATTTCAGAATTGCACCTTGCAATTCGGAGAAATTACTGTTTGTGCATTTACAATATTCATTGATTTTTGCCATTGAAAAACGTCCAGAAATGATTGAAGCTACTGACTGAATGAAAGGAGCTGGCATCTCACTCTCTTTGAATCTTGTTTATCATGCTAAGAGGAGCAGGAAAAAGCAAAAAATTTCAGAATTGCACCTTGCAATGCGGAGAAATTACTGTTTGTGCATTTACAATATTCATTGATTTTTGCCATTGAAAAACGTCCAGAAATGATTGAAGCTACTGACTGAATGAAAGGAGCTGGCATCTCACTCTCTTTGAATCTTCTTTATCATGCTAAGAGGAGCAGGAAAAAGCAAAAAATTTCAGAATTGCACCTTGCAATGCGGAGAAATTACTGTTTGTGCATTTACAATATTCATTGATTTTTGCCATTGAAAAACATCATGTTATTCATATACCAGAAATGATTGAAGCTACTGACTGAATGAAAGGAGCTGGCATCTCACTCTCTTTGAATCTTCTTTATCATGCTAAGAGGAGCAGGAAAAAGTAAAAAATTTCAGAATTGCACCTTGCAATGCGGAGAAATTACTGTTTGTGCATTTATAATATTCAATGATTTTTGCCATTGAAAAACGTCCAGAAATGATTGAAGCTACTGACTGAACGAAAGGAGCTGGCATCTCACTCTCTTTGAATCTTCTTTATCATGCTAAGAGGAGCAGGAAAAAGCAAAAAATTTCAGAATTGCACCTTGCAATGCGGAGAAATTACTGTTTGTGCATTTACAATATTCATTGATTTTTGCCATTGAAAAACGTCCAGAAATGATTGAAGCTACTGACTGAATGAAAGGAGCTGGCATCTCACTCTCTTTGAATCTTCTTTATCATGCTAAGAGGAGCAGGAAAAAGCAAAAAATTTCAGAATTGCACCTTGCAATGCGGAGAAATTACTGTTTGTGCATTTACAATATTCATTGATTTTTGCCATTGAAAAACATCATGTTATTCATATACCAGAAATGTTTGAAGCTACTGACTGAATGAAAGGAGCTGACATCTCACTCTCTTTGAATCTTCTTTATCATGCTAAGAGGAGCAGGAAAAAGCAAAAAATTTCAGAATTGCACCTTGCAATGCGGAGAAATTACTGTTTGTGCATTTACAATATTCATTGATTTTTGCCATTG
Source organism: Phyllobates terribilis (assembly GCF_046119375.1). Lineage (NCBI taxonomy): Eukaryota > Metazoa > Chordata > Amphibia > Anura > Dendrobatidae > Phyllobates > Phyllobates terribilis. The sequence continues at coordinate 350,060 of NW_027363814.1, read as the reverse complement.
AAAAACGTCCAGAAATGATTGAAGCTACTGACTGAATGAAAGGAGCTGGCATCTCACTCTCTTTGAATCTTCTTTATCATGCTAAGAGGAGCAGGAAAAAGCAAAAAATTTCAGAATTGCACCTTGCAATGCGGAGAAATTACTGTTTGTGCATTTACAATATTCATTGATTTTTGCCATTGAAAAACATCATGTTATTCATATACCAGAAATGTTTGAAGCTACTGACTGAATGAAAGGAGCTGGCATCTCACTCTCTTTGAATCTTCTTTATCATGCTAAGAGGAGCAGGAAAAAGCAAAAAATTTCAGAATTGCACCTTGCAATGTGGAGAAATTACTGTTTGTGCATTTACAATATTCATTGATTTTTGCCATTGAAAAACATCATGTTATTCATATACCAGAAATGTTTGAAGCTACTGACTGAATGAAAGGAGCTGGCATCTCACTCTCTTTGAATCTTCTTTATCATGCTAAGAGGAGCAGGAAAAAGCAAAAAATTTCAGAATTGCACCTTGCAATGTGGAGAAATTACTGTTTGTGCATTTACAATATTCATTGATTTTTACCATTGAAAAACGTCCAGAAATGATTGAAGCTACTGACTGAATGAAAGTAGCTGGCATCTCACTCTCTTTGAATCTTCTTTATCATGCTAAGAGGAGCAGGAAAAAGCAAAAAATTTCAGACTTGCACCTTGCAATGCGGAGAAATTACTGTTTGTGCATTTACAATATTCATTGATTTTTGCCATTGAAAAACATCATGTTATTCATATACCAGAAATGTTTGAAGCTTCTGACTGAATGAAAGGAGCTGGCATCTCACTCTCTTTGAATCTTCTTTATCATGCTAAGAGGAGCAGGAAAAAGCAAAAAATTTCAGAATTGCACCTTGCAATGTGGAGAAATTACTGTTTGTGCATTTACAATATTCATTGATTTTTACCATTGAAAAACGTCCAGAAATGATTGAAGCTACTGACTGAATGAAAGTAGCTGGCATCTCACTCTCTTTGAATCTTCTTTATCATGCTAAGAGGAGCAGGAAAAAGCAAAAAATTTCAGACTTGCACCTTGCAATGCGGAGAAATTACTGTTTGTGCATTTACAATATTCATTGATTTTTGCCATTGAAAAACATCATGTTTTTCATATACCAGAAATGTTTGAAGCTACTGACTGAATGAAAGGAGCTGGCATCTCACTCTCTTTGAATCTTCTTTATCATGCTAAGAGGAGCAGGAAAAAGCAAAAAATTTCAGAATTGCACCTTGCAATGCGGAGAAATTACTGTTTGTGCATTTACAATATTCATTGATTTTTGCCATTGAAAAACGTCCAGAAATGATTGAAGCTACTGACTGAATGAAAGGAGCTGGCATCTCACTCTCTTTGAATCTTCTTTATCATGCTAAGAGGAGCAGGAAAAATCAAAAAATTTCAGAATTGCACCTTGCAATGCGGAGAAATTACTGTTTGTGCATTTACAATATTCATTGATTTTTGCCATTGAAAAACATGTTATTCATATACCAGAAATGTTTGAAGCTACTGACTGAATGAAAGGAGCTGGCACCTCACTCTCTTTGAATCTTCTTTATCATGCTAAGAGGAGCGGGAAAAAGCAAAAAATTTCAGAATTGCACCTTGCAATGCGGAGAAATTACTGTTTGTGCATTTACAATATTCATTGATTTTTGCCATTGAAAAACGTCCAGAAATGATTGAAGGTACTGACTAAATGAAAGGAGCTGGCATCTCACTCTCTTTGAATCTTCTTTATCATGCTAAGAGGAGCAGGAAAAAGCAAAAAATTTCAGAATTGCACCTTGCAATGCGGAGAAATTACTGTTTGTGCATTTACAATATTCATTGATTTTTGCCATTGAAAAACGTCCAGAAATGATTGAAGCTACTGACTGAAAGAAAGGAGCTGGCATCTCACTCTGTTTGAATCTTCTTTATCATGCTAAGAGGAGCAGGAAAAAGCAAAAAATTTCAGAATTGCACCTTGCAATACGGAGAAATTACAGTTTGTGCATTTACAATATTCATTGATTTTTGCCATTGAAAAACATCCAGAAATGATTGAAGCTACTGACTGAATGAAAGGAGCTGGCATCTCACTCTCTTTGAATCTTCTTTATCATGCTAAGAGGAGCAGGAAAAAGCAAAAAATTTCAGACTTGCACCTTGCAATGCGGAGAAATTACTGTTTGTGCATTTACAATATTCATTGATTTTTGCCATTGAAAAACATCATGTTATTCATATACCAGAAATGTTTGAAGCTACTGACTGAATGAAAGGAGCTGGCATCTCACTCTCTTTGAATCTTCTTTATCATGCTAAGAGGAGCAGGAAAAAGCAAAAAATTTCAGAATTGCACCTTGCAATGCGGAGAAATTACTGTTTGTGCATTTACAATATTCATTGATTTTTGCCATTGAAAAACGTCCAGAAATGATTGAAGCTACTGACTGAATGAAAGGAGCTGGCATCTCACTCTCTTTGAATCTTGTTTATCATGCTAAGAGGAGCAGGAAAAAGCAAAAAATTTCAGAATTGCACCTTGCAATGCGGAGAAATTACTGTTTGTGCATTTACAATATTCATTGATTTTTGCCATTGAAAAACGTCCAGAAATGATTGAAGCTACTGACTGAATGAAAGGAGCTGGCATCTCACTCTCTTTGAATCTTCTTTATCATGCTAAGAGGAGCAGGAAAAAGCAAAAAATTTCAGAATTGCACCTTGCAATGCGGAGAAATTACTGTTTGTGCATTTACAATATTCATTGATTTTTGCCATTGAAAAACATCATGTTATTCATATACCAGAAATGATTGAAGCTACTGACTGAATGAAAGGAGCTGGCATCTCACTCTCTTTGAATCTTCTTTATCATGCTAAGAGGAGCAGGAAAAAGTAAAAAATTTCAGAATTGCACCTTGCAATGCGGAGAAATTACTGTTTGTGCATTTATAATATTCAATGATTTTTGCCATTGAAAAACGTCCAGAAATGATTGAAGCTACTGACTGAACGAAAGGAGCTGGCATCTCACTCTCTTTGAATCTTCTTTATCATGCTAAGAGGAGCAGGAAAAAGCAAAAAATTTCAGAATTGCACCTTGCAATGCGGAGAAATTACTGTTTGTGCATTTACAATATTCATTGATTTTTGCCATTGAAAAACGTCCAGAAATGATTGAAGCTACTGACTGAATGAAAGGAGCTGGCATCTCACTCTCTTTGAATCTTCTTTATCATGCTAAGAGGAGCAGGAAAAAGCAAAAAATTTCAGAATTGCACCTTGCAATGCGGAGAAATTACTGTTTGTGCATTTACAATATTCATTGATTTTTGCCATTGAAAAACATCATGTTATTCATATACCAGAAATGTTTGAAGCTACTGACTGAATGAAAGGAGCTGACATCTCACTCTCTTTGAATCTTCTTTATCATGCTAAGAGGAGCAGGAAAAAGCAAAAAATTTCAGAATTGCACCTTGCAATGCGGAGAAATTACTGTTTGTGCATTTACAATATTCATTGATTTTTGCCATTGAAAAACGTCCAGAAATGATTGAAGCTACTGACTGAATGAAAGGAGCTGGCATCTCACTCTCTTTGAATCTTCTTTATCATGCTAAGAGGAGCAGGAAAAAGCAAAAAATTTCAGAATTGCACCTTGCAATGCGGAGAAATTACTGTTTGTGCATTTACAATATTCATTGATTTTTGCCATTGAAAAACATCATGTTATTCATATACCAGAAATGTTTGAAGCTACTGACTGAATGAAAGGAGCTGGCATCTCACTCTCTTTGAATCTTCTTTATCATGCTAAGAGGAGCAGGAAAAAGCAAAAAATTTCAGAATTGCACCTTGCAATGTGGAGAAATTACTGTTTGTGCATTTACAATATTCATTGATTTTTGCCATTGAAAAACATCATGTTATTCATATACCAGAAATGTTTGAAGCTACTGACTGAATGAAAGGAGCTGGCATCTCACTCTCTTTGAATCTTCTTTATCATGCTAAGAGGAGCAGGAAAAAGCAAAAAATTTCAGAATTGCACCTTGCAATGTGGAGAAATTACTGTTTGTGCATTTACAATATTCATTGATTTTTACCATTGAAAAACGTCCAGAAATGATTGAAGCTACTGACTGAATGAAAGTAGCTGGCATCTCACTCTCTTTGAATCTTCTTTATCATGCTAAGAGGAGCAGGAAAAAGCAAAAAATTTCAGACTTGCACCTTGCAATGCGGAGAAATTACTGTTTGTGCATTTACAATATTCATTGATTTTTGCCATTGAAAAACATCATGTTATTCATATACCAGAAATGTTTGAAGCTACTGACTGAATCAAAGGAGCTGGCATCTCACTCTCTTTGAATCTTTTTTATCATGCTAAGAGGAGCAGGAAAAAGCAAAAAATTTCAGAATTGCACCTTGCAATGCGGAGAAATTACTGTTTGTGCATTTACAATATTCATTGATTTTTGCCATTGAAAAACGTCCAGAAATGATTGAAGCTACTGACTGAATGAAAGGAGCTGGCATCTCACTCTCTTTGAATCTTCTTTATCATGCTAAGAGGAGCAGGAAAAAGCAAAAAATTTCAGAATTGCACCTTGCAATGCGGAGAAATTACTGTTTGTGCATTTACAATATTCATTGATTTTTGCCATTGATAAACGTCCAGAAATGATTGAAGCTACTGATTGAATGAAAGGAGCTGGCATCTCACTCTCTTTGAATCTTCTTTATCATGCTAAGAGGAGCAGGAAAAAGCAAAAAATTTCAGAATTGCACCTTGCAATGCGGAGAAATTACTGTTTGTGCATTTACAATATTCATTGATTTTTGCCATTGAAAAACATGTTATTCATATACCAGAAATGTTTGAAGCTACTGACTGAATGAAAGGAGCTGGCACCTCACTCTCTTTGAATCTTCTTTATCATGCTAAGAGGAGCAGGAAAAAGCAAAAAATTTCAGAATTGCACCTTGCAATGCGGAGAAATTACTGTTTGTGCATTTACAATATTCATTGATTTTTGCCATTGAAAAACATGTTATTCATATACCAGAAATGTTTGAAGCTACTGACTGAATGAAAGGAGCTGGCACCTCACTCTCTTTGAATCTTCTTTATCATGCTAAGAGGAGCGGGAAAAAGCAAAAAATTTCAGAATTGCACCTTGCAATGCGGAGAAATTACTGTTTGTGCATTTACAATATTCATTGATTTTTGCCATTGAAAAACGTCCAGAAATGATTGAAGGTACTGACTAAATGAAAGGAGCTGGCATCTCACTCTCTTTGAATCTTCTTTATCATGCTAAGAGGAGCAGGAAAAAGCAAAAAATTTCAGAATTGCACCTTGCAATGCGGAGAAATTACTGTTTGTGCATTTACAATATTCATTGATTTTTGCCATTGAAAAACGTCCAGAAATGATTGAAGCTACTGACTGAAAGAAAGGAGCTGGCATCTCACTCTGTTTGAATCTTCTTTATCATGCTAAGAGGAGCAGGAAAAAGCAAAAAATTTCAGAATTGCACCTTGCAATACGGAGAAATTACAGTTTGTGCATTTACAATATTCATTGATTTTTGCCATTGAAAAACATCCAGAAATGATTGAAGCTACTGACTGAATGAAAGGAGCTGGCATCTCACTCTCTTTGAATCTTCTTTATCATGCTAAGAGGAGCAGGAAAAAGCAAAAAATTTCAGACTTGCACCTTGCAATGCGGAGAAATTACTGTTTGTGCATTTACAATATTCATTGATTTTTGCCATTGAAAAACATCATGTTATTCATATACCAGAAATGTTTGAAGCTACTGACTGAATGAAAGGAGCTGGCATCTCACTCTCTTTGAATCTTCTTTATCATGCTAAGAGGAGCAGGAAAAAGCAAAAAATTTCAGAATTGCACCTTGCAATGCGGAGAAATTACTGTTTGTGCATTTACAATATTCATTGATTTTTGCCATTGAAAAACGTCCAGAAATGATTGAAGCTACTGACTGAATGAAAGGAGCTGGCATCTCACTCTCTTTGAATCTTGTTTATCATGCTAAGAGGAGCAGGAAAAAGCAAAAAATTTCAGAATTGCACCTTGCAATGCGGAGAAATTACTGTTTGTGCATTTACAATATTCATTGATTTTTGCCATTGAAAAACGTCCAGAAATGATTGAAGCTACTGACTGAATGAAAGGAGCTGGCATCTCACTCTCTTTGAATCTTCTTTATCATGCTAAGAGGAGCAGGAAAAAGCAAAAAATTTCAGAATTGCACCTTGCAATGCGGAGAAATTACTGTTTGTGCATTTACAATATTCATTGATTTTTGCCATTGAAAAACATCATGTTATTCATATACCAGAAATGATTGAAGCTACTGACTGAATGAAAGGAGCTGGCATCTCACTCTCTTTGAATCTTCTTTATCATGCTAAGAGGAGCAGGAAAAAGTAAAAAATTTCAGAATTGCACCTTGCAAGGCGGAGAAATTACTGTTTGTGCATTTATAATATTCAATGATTTTTGCCATTGAAAAACGTCCAGAAATGATTGAAGCTACTGACTGAACGAAAGGAGCTGGCATCTCACTCTCTTTGAATCTTCTTTATCATGCTAAGAGGAGCAGGAAAAAGCAAAAAATTTCAGAATTGCACCTTGCAATGCGGAGAAATTACTGTTTGTGCATTTACAATATTCATTGATTTTTGCCATTGAAAAACGTCCAGAAATGATTGAAGCTACTGACTGAATGAAAGGAGCTGGCATCTCACTCTCTTTGAATCTTCTTTATCATGCTAAGAGGAGCAGGAAAAAGCAAAAAATTTCAGAATTGCACCTTGCAATGCGGAGAAATTACTGTTTGTGCATTTACAATATTCATTGATTTTTGCCATTGAAAAACATCATGTTATTCATATACCAGAAATGTTTGAAGCTACTGACTGAATGAAAGGAGCTGACATCTCACTCTCTTTGAATCTTCTTTATCATGCTAAGAGGAGCAGGAAAAAGCAAAAAATTTCAGAATTGCACCTTGCAATGCGGAGAAATTACTGTTTGTGCATTTACAATATTCATTGATTTTTGCCATTGAAAAACGTCCAGAAATGATTGAAGCTACTGACTGAATGAAAGGAGCTGGCATCTCACTCTCTTTGAATCTTCTTTATCATGCTAAGAGGAGCAGGAAAAAGCAAAAAATTTCAGAATTGCACCTTGCAATGCGGAGAAATTACTGTTTGTGCATTTACAATATTCATTGATTTTTGCCATTGAAAAACATCATGTTATTCATATACCAGAAATGTTTGAAGCTACTGACTGAATGAAAGGAGCTGGCATCTCACTCTCTTTGAATCTTCTTTATCATGCTAAGAGGAGCAGGAAAAAGCAAAAAATTTCAGAATTGCACCTTGCAATGTGGAGAAATTACTGTTTGTGCATTTACAATATTCATTGATTTTTGCCATTGAAAAACATCATGTTATTCATATACCAGAAATGTTTGAAGCTACTGACTGAATGAAAGGAGCTGGCATCTCACTCTCTTTGAATCTTCTTTATCATGCTAAGAGGAGCAGGAAAAAGCAAAAAATTTCAGAATTGCACCTTGCAATGTGGAGAAATTACTGTTTGTGCATTTACAATATTCATTGATTTTTACCATTGAAAAACGTCCAGAAATGATTGAAGCTACTGACTGAATGAAAGTAGCTGGCATCTCACTCTCTTTGAATCTTCTTTATCATGCTAAGAGGAGCAGGAAAAAGCAAAAAATTTCAGACTTGCACCTTGCAATGCGGAGAAATTACTGTTTGTGCATTTACAATATTCATTGATTTTTGCCATTGAAAAACATCATGTTATTCATATACCAGAAATGTTTGAAGCTACTGACTGAATCAAAGGAGCTGGCATCTCACTCTCTTTGAATCTTTTTTATCATGCTAAGAGGAGCAGGAAAAAGCAAAAAATTTCAGAATTGCACCTTGCAATGCGGAGAAATTACTGTTTGTGCATTTACAATATTCATTGATTTTTGCCATTGAAAAACGTCCAGAAATGATTGAAGCTACTGACTGAATGAAAGGAGCTGGCATCTCACTCTCTTTGAATCTTCTTTATCATGCTAAGAGGAGCAGGAAAAAGCAAAAAATTTCAGAATTGCACCTTGCAATGCGGAGAAATTACTGTTTGTGCATTTACAATATTCATTGATTTTTGCCATTGATAAACGTCCAGAAATGATTGAAGCTACTGATTGAATGAAAGGAGCTGGCATCTCACTCTCTTTGAATCTTCTTTATCATGCTAAGAGGAGCAGGAAAAAGCAAAAAATTTCAGAATTGCACCTTGCAATGCGGAGAAATTACTGTTTGTGCATTTACAATATTCATTGATTTTTGCCATTGAAAAACATGTTATTCATATACCAGAAATGTTTGAAGCTACTGACTGAATGAAAGGAGCTGGCACCTCACTCTCTTTGAATCTTCTTTATCATGCTAAGAGGAGCAGGAAAAAGCAAAAAATTTCAGAATTGCACCTTGCAATGCGGAGAAATTACTGTTTGTGCATTTACAATATTCATTGATTTTTGACATTGAAAAACATCATGTTATTCATATACCAGAAATGTTTGAAGCTACTGACTGAATGAAAGGAGTTGGCATCTCACTCTCTTTGAATCTTCTTTATCATGCTAAGAGGAGCAGGAAAAAGCAAAAAATTTCAGAATTGCACCTTGAAATGCGGAGAAATTACTGTTTGTGCATTTACAATATTCATTGATTTTTGCCATTGAAAAACATCATGTTATTCATATACCAGAAATGTTTGAAGCTACTGACTGAATGAAAGGAGCTGGCATCTCACTCTCTTTGAATCTTCTTTATCATGCTAAGAGGAGCAGGAAAAAGCAAAAAATTTTAGAATTGCACATTGCAATGTGGAGAAATTACTGTTTGTGCATTTACAATATTCATTGATTTTTACCATTGAAAAACGTCCAGAAATGATTGAAGCTACTGACTGAATGAAAGTAGCTGGCATCTCACTCTCTTTGAATCTTCTTTATCATGCTAAGAGGAGCAGGAAAAAGCAAAAAATTTCAGACTTGCACCTTGCAATGCGGAGAAATTACTGTTTGTGCATTTACAATATTCATTGATTTTTGCCATTGAAAAACATCATGTTATTCATATTCCAGAAATGTTTGAAGCTACTGACTGAATGAAAGGAGCTGGCATCTCACTCTCTTTGAATCTTCTTTATCATGCTAAGAGGAGCAGGAAAAAGCAAAAAATTTCAGAATTGCACCTTGCAATGCGGAGAAATTACTGTTTGTGCATTTACAATATTCATTGATTTTTGCCATTGAAAAACGTCCAGAAATGATTGAAGCTACTGACTGAATGAAAGGAGCTGGCATCTCACTCTCTTTGAATCTTCTTTATCATGCTAAGAGGAGCAGGAAAAAGCAAAAAATTTCAGAATTGCACCTTGCAATGCGGAGAAATTACTGTTTGTGCATTTACAATATTCATTGATTTTTGCCATTGAAAAACGTCCAGAAATGATTGAAGCTACTGACTGAATGAAAGGAGCTGGCATCTCACTCTCTTTGAATCTTCTTTATCATGCTAAGAGGAGCAGGAAAAAGCAAAAAATTTCAGAATTGCACCTTGCAATGCGGAGAAATTACTGTTTGTGCATTTACAATATTCATTGATTTTAGCCATTGAAAAACATCATGTTATTCATATACCAGAAATGTTTGAAGCTACTGACTGAATGAAAGGAGCTGACATCTCACTCTCTTTGAATCTTCTTTATCATGCTAAGAGGAGCAGGAAAAAGCAAAAAATTTCAGAATTGCACCTTGCAATGCGGAGAAATTACTGTTTGTGCATTTACAATATTCATTGATTTTTGCCATTGAAAAACATCATGTTATTCATATACCAGAAATGATTGAAGCTACTGACTGAATGAAAGGAGCTGGCATCTCACTCTCTTTGAATCTTCTTTATCATGCTAAGAGGAGCAGGAAAAAGTAAAAAATTTCAGAATTGCACCTTGCAATGCGGAGAAATTACTGTTTGTGCATTTATAATATTCAATGATTTTTGCCATTGAAAAACGTCCAGAAATGATTGAAGCTACTGACTGAACGAAAGGAGCTGGCATCTCACTCTCTTTGAATCTTCTTTATCATGCTAAGAGGAGCAGGAAAAAGCAAAAAATTTCAGAATTGCACCTTGCAATGCGGAGAAATTACTGTTTGTGCATTTACAATATTCATTGATTTTTGCCATTGAAAAACGTCCAGAAATGATTGAAGCTACTGACTGAATGAAAGGAGCTGGCATCTCACTCTCTTTGAATCTTCTTTATCATGCTAAGAGGAGCAGGAAAAAGCAAAAAATTTCAGAATTGCACCTTGCAATGCGGAGAAATTACTGTTTGTGCATTTACAATATTCATTGATTTTTGCCATTGAAAAACATCATGTTATTCATATACCAGAAATGTTTGAAGCTACCGACTGAATGAAAGGAGCTGACATCTCACTCTCTTTGAATCTTCTTTATCATGCTAAGAGGAGCAGGAAAAAGCAAAAAATTTCAGAATTGCACCTTGCAATGCGGAGAAATTACTGTTTGTGCATTTACAATATTCATTGATTTTTGCCATTGAAAAACGTCCAGAAATGATTGAAGCTACTGACTGAATGAAAGGAGCTGCCATCTCACTCTCTTTGAATCTTCTTTATCATGCTAAGAGGAGCAGGAAAAAGCAAAAAATTTCAGAATTGCACCTTGCAATGCGGAGAAATTACTGTTTGTGCATTTACAATATTCATTGATTTTTGCCATTGAAAAACATCATGTTATTCATATACCAGAAATGTTTGAAGCTACTGACTGAATGAAAGGAGCTGGCATCTCACTCTCTTTGAATCTTCTTTATCATGCTAAGAGGAGCAGGAAAAAGCAAAAAATTTCAGAATTGCACCTTGCAATGTGGAGAAATTACTGTTTGTGCATTTACAATATTCATTGATTTTTGCCATTGAAAAACATCATGTTATTCATATACCAGAAATGTTTGAAGCTACTGACTGAATGAAAGGAGCTGGCATCTCACTCTCTTTGAATCTTCTTTATCATGCTAAGAGGAGCAGGAAAAAGCAAAAAATTTCAGAATTGCACCTTGCAATGTGGAGAAATTACTGTTTGTGCATTTACAATATTCATTGATTTTTACCATTGAAAAACGTCCAGAAATGATTGAAGCTACTGACTGAATGAAAGTAGCTGGCATCTCACTCTCTTTGAATCTTCTTTATCATGCTAAGAGGAGCAGGAAAAAGCAAAAAATTTCAGACTTGCACCTTGCAATGCGGAGAAATTACTGTTTGTGCATTTACAATATTCATTGATTTTTGCCATTGAAAAACATCATGTTATTCATATACCAGAAATGTTTGAAGCTTCTTACTGAATGAAAGGAGCTGGCATCTCACTCTCTTTGAATCTTCTTTATCATGCTAAGAGGAGCAGGAAAAAGCAAAAAATTTCAGAATTGCACCTTGCAATGTGGAGAAATTACTGTTTGTGCATTTACAATATTCATTGATTTTTACCATTGAAAAACGTCCAGAAATGATTGAAGCTACTGACTGAATGAAAGTAGCTGGCATCTCACTCTCTTTGAATCTTCTTTATCATGCTAAGAGGAGCAGGAAAAAGCAAAAAATTTCAGACTTGCACCTTGCAATGCGGAGAAATTACTGTTTGTGCATTTACAATATTCATTGATTTTTGCCATTGAAAAACATCATGTTATTCATATACCAGAAATGTTTGAAGCTACTGACTGAATCAAAGGAGCTGGCATCTCACTCTCTTTGAATCTTCTTTATCATGCTAAGAGGAGCAGGAAAAAGCAAAAAATTTCAGAATTGCACCTTGCAATGCGGAGAAATTACTGTTTGTGCATTTACAATATTCATTGATTTTTGCCATTGAAAAACGTCCAGAAATGATTGAAGCTACTGACTGAATGAAAGGAGCTGGCATCTCACTCTCTTTGAATCTTCTTTATCATGCTAAGAGGAGCAGGAAAAAGCAAAAAATTTCAGAATTGCACCTTGCAATGCGGAGAAATTACTGTTTGTGCATTTACAATATTCATTGATTTTTGCCATTGATAAACGTCCAGAAATGATTGAAGCTACTGATTGAATGAAAGGAGCTGGCATCTCACTCTCTTTGAATCTTCTTTATCATGCTAAGAGGAGCAGGAAAAAGCAAAAAATTTCAGAATTGCACCTTGCAATGCGGAGAAATTACTGTTTGTGCATTTACAATATTCATTGATTTTTGCCATTGAAAAACATGTTATTCATATACCAGAAATGTTTGAAGCTACTGACTGAATGAAAGGAGCTGGCACATCACTCTCTTTGAATCTTCTTTATCATGCTAAGAGGAGCAGGAAAAAGCAAAAAATTTCAGAATTGCACCTTGCAATGCGGAGAAATTACTGTTTGTGCATTTACAATATTCATTGATTTTTGCCATTGAAAAACATCATGTTATTCATATACCAGAAATGTTTGAAGCTACTGACTGAATGAAAGGAGTTGGCATCTCACTCTCTTTGAATCTTCTTTATCATGCTAAGAGGAGCAGGAAAAAGCAAAAAATTTCAGAATTGCACCTTGCAATGCGGAGAAATTACTGTTTGTGCATTTACAATATTCATTGATTTTTGCCATTGAAAAACATCATGTTATTCATATACCAGAAATGTTTGAAGCTACTGACTGAATGAAAGGAGCTGGCATCTCACTCTCTTTGAATCTTCTTTATCATGCTAAGAGGAGCAGGAAAAAGCAAAAAATTTTAGAATTGCACATTGCAATGTGGAGAAATTACTGTTTGTGCATTTACAATATTCATTGATTTTTACCATTGAAAAACGTCCAGAAATGATTGAAGCTACTGACTGAATGAAAGTAGCTGGCATCTCACTCTCTTTGAATCTTCTTTATCATGCTAAGAGGAGCAGGAAAAAGCAAAAAATTTCAGACTTGCACCTTGCAATGCGGAGAAATTACTGTTTGTGCATTTACAATATTCATTGATTTTTGCCATTGAAAAACATCATGTTATTCATATTCCAGAAATGTTTGAAGCTACTGACTGAATGAAAGGAGCTGGCATCTCACTCTCTTTGAATCTTCTTTATCATGCTAAGAGGAGCAGGAAAAAGCAAAAAATTTCAGAATTGCACCTTGCAATGCGGAGAAATTACTGTTTGTGCATTTACAATATTCATTGATTTTTGCCATTGAAAAACGTCCAGAAATGATTGAAGCTACTGACTGAATGAAAGGAGCTGGCATCTCACTCTCTTTGAATCTTCTTTATCATGCTAAGAGGAGCAGGAAAAAGCAAAAAATTTCAGAATTGCACCTTGCAATGCGGAGAAATTACTGTTTGTGCATTTACAATATTCATTGATTTTTGCCATTGAAAAACGTCCAGAAATGATTAAAGCTACTGACTGAATGAAAGGAGCTGGCATCTCACTCTCTTTGAATCTTCTTTATCATGCTAAGAGGAGCAGGAAAAAGCAAAAAATTTCAGAATTGCACCTTGCAATGCGGAGAAATTACTGTTTGTGCATTTACAATATTCATTGATTTTAGCCATTGAAAAACATCATGTTATTCATATACCAGAAATGTTTGAAGCTACTGACTGAATGAAAGGAGCTGACATCTCACTCTCTTTGAATCTTCTTTATCATGCTAAGAGGAGCAGGAAAAAGCAAAAAATTTCAGAATTGCACCTTGCAATGCGGAGAAATTACTGTTTGTGCATTTACAATATTCATTGATTTTTGCCATTGAAAAACGTCCAGAAATGATTGAAGCTACTGACTGAATGAAAGGAGCTGGCATCTCACTCTCTTTGAATCTTCTTTATCATGCTAAGAGGAGCAGGAAAAAGCAAAAAATTTCAGAATTGCACCTTGCAATGCGGAGAAATTACTGTTTGTGCATTTACAATATTCATTGATTTTTGCCATTGAAAAACATCATGTTATTCATATACCAGAAATGTTTGAAGCTACTGACTGAATGAAAGGAGCTGGCATCTCACTCTCTTTGAATCTTCTTTATCATGCTAAGAGGAGCAGGAAAAAGCAAAAAATTTCAGAATTGCACCTTGCAATGTGGAGAAATTACTGTTTGTGCATTTACAATATTCATTGATTTTTGCCATTGAAAAACATCATGTTATTCATATACCAGAAATGTTTGAAGCTACTGACTGAATGAAAGGAGCTGGCATCTCACTCTCTTTGAATCTTCTTTATCATGCTAAGAGGAGCAGGAAAAAGCAAAAAATTTCAGAATTGCACCTTGCAATGTGGAGAAATTACTGTTTGTGCATTTACAATATTCATTGATTTTTACCATTGAAAAACGTCCAGAAATGATTGAAGCTACTGACTGAATGAAAGTAGCTGGCATCTCACTCTCTTTGAATCTTCTTTATCATGCTAAGAGGAGCAGGAAAAAGCAAAAAATTTCAGACTTGAACCTTGCAATGCGGAGAAATTACTGTTTGTGCATTTACAATATTCATTGATTTTTGCCATTGAAAAACATCATGTTATTCATATACCAGAAATGTTTGAAGCTACTGACTGAATGAAAGGAGCTGGCATCTCACTCTCTTTGAATCTTCTTTATCATGCTAAGAGGAGCAGGAAAAAGCAAAAAATTTCAGAATTGCACCTTGCAATGTGGAGAAATTACTGTTTGTGCATTTACAATATTCATTGATTTTTACCATTGAAAAACGTCCAGAAATGATTGAAGCTACTGACTGAATGAAAGTAGCTGGCATCTCACTCTCTTTGAATCTTCTTTATCATGCTAAGAGGAGCAGGAAAAAGCAAAAAATTTCAGACTTGCACCTTGCAATGCGGAGAAATTACTGTTTGTGCATTTACAATATTCATTGATTTTTGCCATTGAAAAACATCATGTTATTCATATACCAGAAATGTTTGAAGCTACTGACTGAATCAAAGGAGCTGGCATCTCACTCTCTTTGAATCTTCTTTATCATGCTAAGAGGAGCAGGAAAAAGCAAAAAATTTCAGAATTGCACCTTGCAATGCGGAGAAATTACTGTTTGTGCATTTACAATATTCATTGATTTTTGCCATTGAAAAACGTCCAGAAATGATTGAAGCTACTGACTGAATGAAAGGAGCTGGCATCTCACTCTCTTTGAATCTTCTTTATCATGCTAAGAGGAGCAGGAAAAAGCAAAAAATTTCAGAATTGCACCTTGCAATGCGGAGAAATTACTGTTTGTGCATTTACAATATTCATTGATTTTTGCCATTGAAAAACGTCCAGAAATGATTGAAGCTACTGACTGAATGAAAGGAGCTGGCATCTCACTCTCTTTGAATCTTCTTTATCATGCTAAGAGGAGCAGGAAAAAGCAAAAAATTTCAGAATTGCACCTTGCAATGCGGAGAAATTACTGTTTGTGCATTTACAATATTCATTGATTTTTGCCATTGAAAAACATGTTATTCATATACCAGAAATGTTTGAAGCTACTGACTGAATGAAAGGAGCTGGCACCTCACTCTCTTTGAATCTTCTTTATCATGCTAAGAGGAGCGGGAAAAAGCAAAAAATTTCAGAATTGCACCTTGCAATGCGGAGAAATTACTGTTTGTGCATTTACAATATTCATTGATTTTTGCCATTGAAAAACGTCCAGAAATGATTGAAGGTACTGACTGAATGAAAGGAGCTGGCATCTCACTCTCTTTGAATCTTCTTTATCATGCTAAGAGGAGCAGGAAAAAGCAAAAAATTTCAGAATTGCACCTTGCAATGCGGAGAAATTACTGTTTGTGCATTTACAATATTCATTGATTTTTGCCATTGAAAAACGTCCAGAAATGATTGAAGCTACTGACTGAATGAAAGGAGCTGGCATCTCACTCTCTTTGAATCTTCTTTATCATGCTAAGAGGAGCAGGAAAAAGCAAAAAATTTCAGAATTGCACCTTGCAATGCGGAGAAATTACTGTTTGTGCATTTACAATATTCATTGATTTTTGCCATTGAAAAACATCATGTTATTCATATACCAGAAATGTTTGAAGATACTGACTGAATGAAAGGAGTTGGCATCTCACTCTCTTTGAATCTTCTTTATCATGCTAAGAGGAGCAGGAAAAAGCAAAAAATTTCAGAATTGCACCTTGCAATGTGGAGAAATTACTGTTTGTGCATTTACAATATTCATTGATTTTTACCATTGAAAAACGTCCAGAAATGATTGAAGCTACTGACTGAATGAAAGTAGCTGGCATCTCACTCTCTTTGAATCTTCTTTATCATGCTAAGAGGAGCAGGAAAAAGCAAAAAATTTCAGACTTGCACCTTGCAATGCGGAGAAATTACTGTTTGTGCATTTACAATATTCATTGATTTTTGCCATTGAAAAACATCATGTTATTCATATACCAGAAATGTTTGAAGCTACTGACTGAATGAAAGGAGCTGGCATCTCACTCTCTTTGAATCTTCTTTATCATGCTAAGAGGAGCAGGAAAAAGCAAAAAATTTCAGAATTGCACCTTGCAATGTGGAGAAATTACTGTTTGTGCATTTACAATATTCATTGATTTTTACCATTGAAAAACGTCCAGAAATGATTGAAGCTACTGACTGAATGAAAGGAGCTGGCATCTCACTCTCTTTGAATCTTCTTTATCATGCTAAGAGGAGCAGGAAAAAGCAAAAAATTTCAGAATTGCACCTTGCAATGCGGAGAAATTACTGTTTGTGCATTTACAATATTCATTGATTTTTGCCATTGAAAAACATGTTATTCATATACCAGAAATGTTTGAAGCTACTGACTGAATGAAAGGAGCTGGCACCTCACTCTCTTTGAATCTTCTTTATCATGCTAAGAGGAGCGGGAAAAAGCAAAAAATTTCAGAATTGCACCTTGCAATGCGGAGAAATTACTGTTTGTGCATTTACAATATTCATTGATTTTTGCCATTGAAAAACATCATGTTATTCATATACCAGAAATGATTGAAGCTACTGACTGAATGAAAGGAGCTGGCATCTCACTCTCTTTGAATCTTCTTTATCATGCTAAGAGGAGCAGGAAAAAGTAAAAAATTTCAGAATTGCACCTTGCAATGCGGAGAAATTACTGTTTGTGCATTTATAATATTCAATGATTTTTGCCATTGAAAAACGTCCAGAAATGATTGAAGCTACTGACTGAACGAAAGGAGCTGGCATCTCACTCTCTTTGAATCTTCTTTATCATGCTAAGAGGAGCAGGAAAAAGCAAAAAATTTCAGAATTGCACCTTGCAATGCGGAGAAATTACTGTTTGTGCATTTACAATATTCATTGATTTTTGCCATTGAAAAACGTCCAGAAATGATTGAAGCTACTGACTGAATGAAAGGAGCTGGCATCTCACTCTCTTTGAATCTTCTTTATCATGCTAAGAGGAGCAGGAAAAAGCAAAAAATTTCAGAATTGCACCTTGCAATGCGGAGAAATTACTGTTTGTGCATTTACAATATTCATTGATTTTTGCCATTGAAAAACATCATGTTATTCATATACCAGAAATGTTTGAAGCTACTGACTGAATGAAAGGAGCTGACATCTCACTCTCTTTGAATCTTCTTTATCATGCTAAGAGGAGCAGGAAAAAGCAAAAAATTTCAGAATTGCACCTTGCAATGCGGAGAAATTACTGTTTGTGCATTTACAATATTCATTGATTTTTGCCATTGAAAAACGTCCAGAAATGATTGAAGCTACTGACTGAATGAAAGGAGCTGGCATCTCACTCTCTTTGAATCTTCTTTATCATGCTAAGAGGAGCAGGAAAAAGCAAAAAATTTCAGAATTGCACCTTGCAATGCGGAGAAATTACTGTTTGTGCATTTACAATATTCATTGATTTTTGCCATTGAAAAACATCATGTTATTCATATACCAGAAATGTTTGAAGCTACTGACTGAATGAAAGGAGCTGGCATCTCACTCTCTTTGAATCTTCTTTATCATGCTAAGAGGAGCAGGAAAAAGCAAAAAATTTCAGAATTGCACCTTGCAATGTGGAGAAATTACTGTTTGTGCATTTACAATATTCATTGATTTTTGCCATTGAAAAACATCATGTTATTCATATACCAGAAATGTTTGAAGCTACTGACTGAATGAAAGGAGCTGGCATCTCACTCTCTTTGAATCTTCTTTATCATGCTAAGAGGAGCAGGAAAAAGCAAAAAATTTCAGAATTGCACCTTGCAATGTGGAGAAATTACTGTTTGTGCATTTACAATATTCATTGATTTTTACCATTGAAAAACGTCCAGAAATGATTGAAGCTACTGACTGAATGAAAGTAGCTGGCATCTCACTCTCTTTGAATCTTCTTTATCATGCTAAGAGGAGCAGGAAAAAGCAAAAAATTTCAGACTTGCACCTTGCAATGCGGAGAAATTACTGTTTGTGCATTTACAATATTCATTGATTTTTGCCATTGAAAAACATCATGTTATTCATATACCAGAAATGTTTGAAGCTTCTGACTGAATGAAAGGAGCTGGCATCTCACTCTCTTTGAATCTTCTTTATCATGCTAAGAGGAGCAGGAAAAAGCAAAAAATTTCAGAATTGCACCTTGCAATGTGGAGAAATTACTGTTTGTGCATTTACAATATTCATTGATTTTTACCATTGAAAAACGTCCAGAAATGATTGAAGCTACTGACTGAATGAAAGTAGCTGGCATCTCACTCTCTTTGAATCTTCTTTATCATGCTAAGAGGAGCAGGAAAAAGCAAAAAATTTCAGACTTGCACCTTGCAATGCGGAGAAATTACTGTTTGTGCATTTACAATATTCATTGATTTTTGCCATTGAAAAACATCATGTTATTCATATACCAGAAATGTTTGAAGATACTGACTGAATCAAAGGAGCTGGCATCTCACTCTCTTTGAATCTTCTTTATCATGCTAAGAGGAGCAGGAAAAAGCAAAAAATTTCAGAATTGCACCTTGCAATGCGGAGAAATTACTGTTTGTGCATTTACAATATTCATTGATTTTTGCCATTGAAAAACGTCCAGAAATGATTGAAGCTACTGACTGAATGAAAGGAGCTGGCATCTCACTCTCTTTGAATCTTCTTTATCATGCTAAGAGGAGCAGGAAAAAGCAAAAAATTTCAGAATTGCACCTTGCAATGCGGAGAAATTACTGTTTGTGCATTTACAATATTCATTGATTTTTGCCATTGATAAACGTCCAGAAATGATTGAAGCTACTGATTGAATGAAAGGAGCTGGCATCTCACTCTCTTTGAATCTTCTTTATCATGCTAAGAGGAGCAGGAAAAAGCAAAAAATTTCAGAATTGCACCTTGCAATGCGGAGAAATTACTGTTTGTGCATTTACAATATTCATTGATTTTTGCCATTGAAAAACATGTTATTCATATACCAGAAATGTTTGAAGCTACTGACTGAATGAAAGGAGCTGGCACCTCACTCTCTTTGAATCTTCTTTATCATGCTAAGAGGAGCAGGAAAAAGCAAAAAATTTCAGAATTGCACCTTGCAATGCGGAGAAATTACTGTTTGTGCATTTACAATATTCATTGATTTTTGCCATTGAAAAACATCATGTTATTCATATACCAGAAATGTTTGAAGCTACTGACTGAATGAAAGGAGTTGGCATCTCACTCTCTTTGAATCTTCTTTATCATGCTAAGAGGAGCAGGAAAAAGCAAAAAATTTCAGAATTGCACCTTGCAATGCGGAGAAATTACTGTTTGTGCATTTACAATATTCATTGATTTTTGCCATTGAAAAACGTCCAGAAATGATTGAAGCTACTGACTGAATGAAAGGAGCTGGCATCTCACTCTCTTTGAATCTTCTTTATCATGCTAAGAGGAGCAGGAAAAAGCAAAAAATTTCAGAATTGCACCTTGCAATGCGGAGAAATTACTGTTTGTGCATTTACAATATTCATTGATTTTTGCCATTGAAAAACATCATGTTATTCATATACCAGAAATGTTTGAAGCTACTGACTGAATGAAAGGAGCTGGCATCTCACTCTCTTTGAATCTTCTTTATCATGCTAAGAGGAGCAGGAAAAAGCAAAAAATTTCAGAATTGCACCTTGCAATGTGGAGAAATTACTGTTTGTGCATTTACAATATTCATTGATTTTTGCCATTGAAAAACATCATGTTATTCATATACCAGAAATGTTTGAAGCTACTGACTGAATGAAAGGAGCTGGCATCTCACTCTCTTTGAATCTTCTTTATCATGCTAAGAGGAGCAGGAAAAAGCAAAAAATTTCAGAATTGCACCTTGCAATGTGGAGAAATTACTGTTTGTGCATTTACAATATTCATTGATTTTTACCATTGAAAAACGTCCAGAAATGATTGAAGCTACTGACTGAATGAAAGTAGCTGGCATCTCACTCTCTTTGAATCTTCTTTATCATGCTAAGAGGAGCAGGAAAAAGCAAAAAATTTCAGACTTGCACCTTGCAATGCGGAGAAATTACTGTTTGTGCATTTACAATATTCATTGATTTTTGCCATTGAAAAACATCATGTTATTCATATACCAGAAATGTTTGAAGCTTCTGACTGAATGAAAGGAGCTGGCATCTCACTCTCTTTGAATCTTCTTTATCATGCTAAGAGGAGCAGGAAAAAGCAAAAAATTTCAGAATTGCACCTTGCAATGTGGAGAAATTACTGTTTGTGCATTTACAATATTCATTGATTTTTACCATTGAAAAACGTCCAGAAATGATTGAAGCTACTGACTGAATGAAAGTAGCTGGCATCTCACTCTCTTTGAATCTTCTTTATCATGCTAAGAGGAGCAGGAAAAAGCAAAAAATTTCAGACTTGCACCTTGCAATGCGGAGAAATTACTGTTTGTGCATTTACAATATTCATTGATTTTTGCCATTGAAAAACATCATGTTATTCATATACCAGAAATGTTTGAAGCTACTGACTGAATGAAAGGAGTTGGCATCTCACTCTCTTTGAATCTTCTTTATCATGCTAAGAGGAGCAGGAAAAAGCAAAAAATTTCAGAATTGCACCTTGCAATGCGGAGAAATTACTGTTTGTGCATTTACAATATTCATTGATTTTTGCCATTGAAAAACATCATGTTATTCATATACCAGAAATGTTTGAAGCTACTGACTGAATGAAAGGAGCTGGCATCTCACTCTCTTTGAATCTTCTTTATCATGCTAAGAGGAGCAGGAAAAAGCAAAAAATTTCAGAATTGCACCTTGCAATGCGGAGAAATTACTGTTTGTGCATTTACAATATTCATTGATTTTTGCCATTGAAAAACGTCCAGAAATGATTGAAGCTACTGACTGAATGAAAGGAGCTGGCATCTCACTCTCTTTGAATCTTCTTTATCATGCTAAGAGGAGCAGGAAAAAGCAAAAAATTTCAGAATTGCACCTTGCAATGCGGAGAAATTACTGTTTGTGCATTTACAATATTCATTGATTTTTGCCATTGAAAAACATCATGTTATTCATATACCAGAAATGTTTGAAGCTACTGACTGAATGAAAGGAGCTGGCATCTCACTCTCTTTGAATCTTCTTTATCATGCTAAGAGGAGCAGGAAAAAGCAAAAAATTTCAGAATTGCACCTTGCAATGTGGAGAAATTACTGTTTGTGCATTTACAATATTCATTGATTTTTACCATTGAAAAACGTCCAGAAATGATTGAAGCTACTGACTGAATGAAAGTAGCTGGCATCTCACTCTCTTTGAATCTTCTTTATCATGCTAAGAGGAGCAGGAAAAAGCAAAAAATTTCAGACTTGCACCTTGCAATGCGGAGAAATTACTGTTTGTGCATTTACAATATTCATTGATTTTTGCCATTGAAAAACATCATGTTATTCATATACCAGAAATGTTTGAAGCTTCTGACTGAATGAAAGGAGCTGGCATCTCACTCTCTTTGAATCTTCTTTATCATGCTAAGAGGAGCAGGAAAAAGCAAAAAATTTCAGAATTGCACCTTGCAATGTGGAGAAATTACTGTTTGTGCATTTACAATATTCATTGATTTTTACCATTGAAAAACGTCCAGAAATGATTGAAGCTACTGACTGAATGAAAGTAGCTGGCATCTCACTCTCTTTGAATCTTCTTTATCATGCTAAGAGGAGCAGGAAAAAGCAAAAAATTTCAGACTTGCACCTTGCAATGCGGAGAAATTACTGTTTGTGCATTTACAATATTCATTGATTTTTGCCATTGAAAAACATCATGTTATTCATATACCAGAAATGTTTGAAGATACTGACTGAATCAAAGGAGCTGGCATCTCACTCTCTTTGAATCTTCTTTATCATGCTAAGAGGAGCAGGAAAAAGTAAAAAATTTCAGAATTGCACCTTGCAATGCGGAGAAATTACTGTTTGTGCATTTATAATATTCAATGATTTTTGCCATTGAAAAACGTCCAGAAATGATTGAAGCTACTGACTGAACGAAAGGAGCTGGCATCTCACTCTCTTTGAATCTTCTTTATCATGCTAAGAGGAGCAGGAAAAAGCAAAAAATTTCAGAATTGCACCTTGCAATGCGGAGAAATTACTGTTTGTGCATTTACAATATTCATTGATTTTTGCCATTGAAAAACGTCCAGAAATGATTGAAGCTACTGACTGAATGAAAGGAGCTGGCATCTCACTCTCTTTGAATCTTCTTTATCATGCTAAGAGGAGCAGGAAAAAGCAAAAAATTTCAGAATTGCACCTTGCAATGCGGAGAAATTACTGTTTGTGCATTTACAATATTCATTGATTTTTGCCATTGAAAAACATCATGTTATTCATATACCAGAAATGTTTGAAGCTACTGACTGAATGAAAGGAGCTGACATCTCACTCTCTTTGAATCTTCTTTATCATGCTAAGAGGAGCAGGAAAAAGCAAAAAATTTCAGAATTGCACCTTGCAATGCGGAGAAATTACTGTTTGTGCATTTACAATATTCATTGATTTTTGCCATTGAAAAACGTCCAGAAATGATTGAAGCTACTGACTGAATGAAAGGAGCTGGCATCTCACTCTCTTTGAATCTTCTTTATCATGCTAAGAGGAGCAGGAAAAAGCAAAAAATTTCAGAATTGCACCTTGCAATGCGGAGAAATTACTGTTTGTGCATTTACAATATTCATTGATTTTTGCCATTGAAAAACATCATGTTATTCATATACCAGAAATGTTTGAAGCTACTGACTGAATGAAAGGAGCTGGCATCTCACTCTCTTTGAATCTTCTTTATCATGCTAAGAGGAGCAGGAAAAAGCAAAAAATTTCAGAATTGCACCTTGCAATGTGGAGAAATTACTGTTTGTGCATTTACAATATTCATTGATTTTTGCCATTGAAAAACATCATGTTATTCATATACCAGAAATGTTTGAAGCTACTGACTGAATGAAAGGAGCTGGCATCTCACTCTCTTTGAATCTTCTTTATCATGCTAAGAGGAGCAGGAAAAAGCAAAAAATTTCAGAATTGCACCTTGCAATGTGGAGAAATTACTGTTTGTGCATTTACAATATTCATTGATTTTTACCATTGAAAAACGTCCAGAAATGATTGAAGCTACTGACTGAATGAAAGTAGCTGGCATCTCACTCTCTTTGAATCTTCTTTATCATGCTAAGAGGAGCAGGAAAAAGCAAAAAATTTCAGACTTGCACCTTGCAATGCGGAGAAATTACTGTTTGTGCATTTACAATATTCATTGATTTTTGCCATTGAAAAACATCATGTTATTCATATACCAGAAATGTTTGAAGCTTCTGACTGAATGAAAGGAGCTGGCATCTCACTCTCTTTGAATCTTCTTTATCATGCTAAGAGGAGCAGGAAAAAGCAAAAAATTTCAGAATTGCACCTTGCAATGTGGAGAAATTACTGTTTGTGCATTTACAATATTCATTGATTTTTACCATTGAAAAACGTCCAGAAATGATTGAAGCTACTGACTGAATGAAAGTAGCTGGCATCTCACTCTCTTTGAATCTTCTTTATCATGCTAAGAGGAGCAGGAAAAAGCAAAAAATTTCAGACTTGCACCTTGCAATGCGGAGAAATTACTGTTTGTGCATTTACAATATTCATTGATTTTTGCCATTGAAAAACATCATGTTATTCATATACCAGAAATGTTTGAAGATACTGACTGAATCAAAGGAGCTGGCATCTCACTCTCTTTGAATCTTCTTTATCATGCTAAGAGGAGCAGGAAAAAGCAAAAAATTTCAGAATTGCACCTTGCAATGCTGAAATTACTGTTTGTGCATTTACAATATTCATTGATTTTTGCCATTGAAAAACGTCCAGAAATGATTGAAGCTACTGACTGAATGAAAGGAGCTGGCATCTCACTCTCTTTGAATCTTCTTTATCATGCTAAGAGGAGCAGGAAAAAGCAAAAAATTTCAGAATTGCACCTTGCAATGCGGAGAAATTACTGTTTGTGCATTTACAATATTCATTGATTTTTGCCATTGAAAAACGTCCAGAAATGATTGAAGCTACTGACTGAATGAAAGGAGCTGGCATCTCACTCTCTTTGAATCTTCTTTATCATGCTAAGAGGAGCAGGAAAAAGCAAAAAATTTCAGAATTGCACCTTGCAATGCGGAGAAATTACTGTTTGTGCATTTACAATATTCATTGATTTTTGCCATTGAAAAACATCATGTTATTCATATACCAGAAATGTTTGAAGCTACTGACTGAATGAAAGGAGCTGACATCTCACTCTCTTTGAATCTTCTTTATCATGCTAAGAGGAGCAGGAAAAAGCAAAAAATTTCAGAATTGCACCTTGCAATGCGGAGAAATTACTGTTTGTGCATTTACAATATTCATTGATTTTTGCCATTGAAAAACGTCCAGAAATGATTGAAGCTACTGACTGAATGAAAGGAGCTGGCATCTCACTCTCTTTGAATCTTCTTTATCATGCTAAGAGGAGCAGGAAAAAGCAAAAAATTTCAGAATTGCACCTTGCAATGCGGAGAAATTACTGTTTGTGCATTTACAATATTCATTGATTTTTGCCATTGAAAAACATCATGTTATTCATATACCAGAAATGTTTGAAGCTACTGACTGAATGAAAGGAGCTGGCATCTCACTCTCTTTGAATCTTCTTTATCATGCTAAGAGGAGCAGGAAAAAGCAAAAAATTTCAGAATTGCACCTTGCAATGTGGAGAAATTACTGTTTGTGCATTTACAATATTCATTGATTTTTGCCATTGAAAAACATCATGTTATTCATATACCAGAAATGTTTGAAGCTACTGACTGAATGAAAGGAGCTGGCATCTCACTCTCTTTGAATCTTCTTTATCATGCTAAGAGGAGCAGGAAAAAGCAAAAAATTTCAGAATTGCACCTTGCAATGTGGAGAAATTACTGTTTGTGCATTTACAATATTCATTGATTTTTACCATTGAAAAACGTCCAGAAATGATTGAAGCTACTGACTGAATGAAAGTAGCTGGCATCTCACTCTCTTTGAATCTTCTTTATCATGCTAAGAGGAGCAGGAAAAAGCAAAAAATTTCAGACTTGCACCTTGCAATGCGGAGAAATTACTGTTTGTGCATTTACAATATTCATTGATTTTTGCCATTGAAAAACATCATGTTATTCATATACCAGAAATGTTTGAAGCTTCTGACTGAATGAAAGGAGCTGGCATCTCACTCTCTTTGAATCTTCTTTATCATGCTAAGAGGAGCAGGAAAAAGCAAAAAATTTCAGAATTGCACCTTGCAATGTGGAGAAATTACTGTTTGTGCATTTACAATATTCATTGATTTTTACCATTGAAAAACGTCCAGAAATGATTGAAGCTACTGACTGAATGAAAGTAGCTGGCATCTCACTCTCTTTGAATCTTCTTTATCATGCTAAGAGGAGCAGGAAAAAGCAAAAAATTTCAGACTTGCACCTTGCAATGCGGAGAAATTACTGTTTGTGCATTTACAATATTCATTGATTTTTGCCATTGAAAAACATCATGTTATTCATATACCAGAAATGTTTGAAGATACTGACTGAATCAAAGGAGCTGGCATCTCACTCTCTTTGAATCTTCTTTATCATGCTAAGAGGAGCAGGAAAAAGCAAAAAATTTCAGAATTGCACCTTGCAATGCTGAGAAATTACTGTTTGTGCATTTACAATATTCATTGATTTTTGCCATTGAAAAACGTCCAGAAATGATTGAAGCTACTGACTGAATGAAAGGAGCTGGCATCTCACTCTCTTTGAATCTTCTTTATCATGCTAAGAGGAGCAGGAAAAAGCAAAAAATTTCAGAATTGCACCTTGCAATGCGGAGAAATTACTGTTTGTGCATTTACAATATTCATTGATTTTTGCCATTGATAAACGTCCAGAAATGATTGAAGCTACTGATTGAATGAAAGGAGCTGGCATCTCACTCTCTTTGAATCTTCTTTATCATGCTAAGAGGAGCAGGAAAAAGCAAAAAATTTCAGAATTGCACCTTGCAATGCGGAGAAATTACTGTTTGTGCATTTACAATATTCATTGATTTTTGCCATTGAAAAACATGTTATTCATATACCAGAAATGTTTGAAGCTACTGACTGAATGAAAGGAGCTGGCACCTCACTCTCTTTGAATCTTCTTTATCATGCTAAGAGGAGCAGGAAAAAGCAAAAAATTTCAGAATTGCACCTTGCAATGCGGAGAAATTACTGTTTGTGCATTTACAATATTCATTGATTTTTGCCATTGAAAAACATCATGTTATTCATATACCAGAAATGTTTGAAGCTACTGACTGAATGAAAGGAGTTGGCATCTCACTCTCTTTGAATCTTCTTTATCATGCTAAGAGGAGCAGGAAAAAGCAAAAAATTTCAGAATTGCACCTTGCAATGCGGAGAAATTACTGTTTGTGCATTTACAATATTCATTGATTTTTGCCATTGAAAAACGTCCAGAAATGATTGAAGCTACTGACTGAATGAAAGGAGCTGGCATCTCACTCTCTTTGAATCTTCTTTATCATGCTAAGAGGAGCAGGAAAAAGCAAAAAATTTCAGAATTGCACCTTGCAATGCGGAGAAATTACTGTTTGTGCATTTACAATATTCATTGATTTTTGCCATTGAAAAACATCATGTTATTCATATACCAGAAATGTTTGAAGCTACTGACTGAATGAAAGGAGCTGGCATCTCACTCTCTTTGAATCTTCTTTATCATGCTAAGAGGAGCAGGAAAAAGCAAAAAATTTCAGAATTGCACCTTGCAATGTGGAGAAATTACTGTTTGTGCATTTACAATATTCATTGATTTTTGCCATTGAAAAACATCATGTTATTCATATACCAGAAATGTTTGAAGCTACTGACTGAATGAAAGGAGCTGGCATCTCACTCTCTTTGAATCTTCTTTATCATGCTAAGAGGAGCAGGAAAAAGCAAAAAATTTCAGAATTGCACCTTGCAATGTGGAGAAATTACTGTTTGTGCATTTACAATATTCATTGATTTTTACCATTGAAAAACGTCCAGAAATGATTGAAGCTACTGACTGAATGAAAGTAGCTGGCATCTCACTCTCTTTGAATCTTCTTTATCATGCTAAGAGGAGCAGGAAAAAGCAAAAAATTTCAGACTTGCACCTTGCAATGCGGAGAAATTACTGTTTGTGCATTTACAATATTCATTGATTTTTGCCATTGAAAAACATCATGTTATTCATATACCAGAAATGTTTGAAGCTTCTGACTGAATGAAAGGAGCTGGCATCTCACTCTCTTTGAATCTTCTTTATCATGCTAAGAGGAGCAGGAAAAAGCAAAAAATTTCAGAATAGCACCTTGCAATGTGGAGAAATTACTGTTTGTGCATTTACAATATTCATTGATTTTTACCATTGAAAAACGTCCAGAAATGATTGAAGCTACTGACTGAATGAAAGTAGCTGGCATCTCACTCTCTTTGAATCTTCTTTATCATGCTAAGAGGAGCAGGAAAAAGCAAAAAATTTCAGACTTGCACCTTGCAATGCGGAGAAATTACTGTTTGTGCATTTACAATATTCATTGATTTTTGCCATTGAAAAACATCATGTTATTCATATACCAGAAATGTTTGAAGCTACTGACTGAATGAAAGGAGTTGGCATCTCACTCTCTTTGAATCTTCTTTATCATGCTAAGAGGAGCAGGAAAAAGCAAAAAATTTCAGAATTGCACCTTGCAATGCGGAGAAATTACTGTTTGTGCATTTACAATATTCATTGATTTTTGCCATTGAAAAACATCATGTTATTCATATACCAGAAATGTTTGAAGCTACTGACTGAATGAAAGGAGCTGGCATCTCACTCTCTTTGAATCTTCTTTATCATGCTAAGAGGAGCAGGAAAAAGCAAAAAATTTCAGAATTGCACCTTGCAATGCGGAGAAATTACTGTTTGTGCATTTACAATATTCATTGATTTTTGCCATTGAAAAACGTCCAGAAATGATTGAAGCTACTGACTGAATGAAAGGAGCTGGCATCTCACTCTCTTTGAATCTTCTTTATCATGCTAAGAGGAGCAGGAAAAAGCAAAAAATTTCAGAATTGCACCTTGCAATGCGGAGAAATTACTGTTTGTGCATTTACAATATTCATTGATTTTTGCCATTGAAAAACATCATGTTATTCATATACCAGAAATGTTTGAAGCTACTGACTGAATGAAAGGAGCTGGCATCTCACTCTCTTTGAATCTTCTTTATCATGCTAAGAGGAGCAGGAAAAAGCAAAAAATTTCAGAATTGCACCTTGCAATGTGGAGAAATTACTGTTTGTGCATTTACAATATTCATTGATTTTTACCATTGAAAAACGTCCAGAAATGATTGAAGCTACTGACTGAATGAAAGTAGCTGGCATCTCACTCTCTTTGAATCTTCTTTATCATGCTAAGAGGAGCAGGAAAAAGCAAAAAATTTCAGACTTGCACCTTGCAATGCGGAGAAATTACTGTTTGTGCATTTACAATATTCATTGATTTTTGCCATTGAAAAACATCATGTTATTCATATACCAGAAATGTTTGAAGCTTCTGACTGAATGAAAGGAGCTGGCATCTCACTCTCTTTGAATCTTCTTTATCATGCTAAGAGGAGCAGGAAAAAGCAAAAAATTTCAGAATTGCACCTTGCAATGTGGAGAAATTACTGTTTGTGCATTTACAATATTCATTGATTTTTACCATTGAAAAACGTCCAGAAATGATTGAAGCTACTGACTGAATGAAAGTAGCTGGCATCTCACTCTCTTTGAATCTTCTTTATCATGCTAAGAGGAGCAGGAAAAAGCAAAAAATTTCAGACTTGCACCTTGCAATGCGGAGAAATTACTGTTTGTGCATTTACAATATTCATTGATTTTTGCCATTGAAAAACATCATGTTATTCATATACCAGAAATGTTTGAAGATACTGACTGAATCAAAGGAGCTGGCATCTCACTCTCTTTGAATCTTCTTTATCATGCTAAGAGGAGCAGGAAAAAGCAAAAAATTTCAGAATTGCACCTTGCAATGCGGAGAAATTACTGTTTGTGCATTTACAATATTCATTGATTTTTGCCATTGAAAAACGTCCAGAAATGATTGAAGCTACTGACTGAATGAAAGGAGCTGGCATCTCACTCTCTTTGAATCTTCTTTATCATGCTAAGAGGAGCAGGAAAAAGCAAAAAATTTCAGAATTGCACCTTGCAATGCGGAGAAATTACTCTTTGTGCATTTACAATATTCATTGATTTTTGCCATTGATAAACGTCCAGAAATGATTGAAGCTACTGATTGAATGAAAGGAGCTGGCATCTCACTCTCTTTGAATCTTCTTTATCATGCTAAGAGGAGCAGGAAAAAGCAAAAAATTTCAGAATTGCACCTTGCAATGCGGAGAAATTACTGTTTGTGCATTTACAATATTCATTGATTTTTGCCATTGAAAAACATGTTATTCATATACCAGAAATGTTTGAAGCTACTGACTGAATGAAAGGAGCTGGCACCTCACTCTCTTTGAATCTTCTTTATCATGCTAAGAGGAGCAGGAAAAAGCAAAAAATTTCAGAATTGCACCTTGCAATGCGGAGAAATTACTGTTTGTGCATTTACAATATTCATTGATTTTTGCCATTGAAAAACATCATGTTATTCATATACCAGAAATGTTTGAAGCTACTGACTGAATGAAAGGAGTTGGCATCTCACTCTCTTTGAATCTTCTTTATCATGCTAAGAGGAGCAGGAAAAAGCAAAAAATTTCAGAATTGCACCTTGCAATGCGGAGAAATTACTGTTTGTGCATTTACAATATTCATTGATTTTTGCCATTGAAAAACATCATGTTAT
Source organism: Phyllobates terribilis (assembly GCF_046119375.1). Taxonomy (NCBI): domain Eukaryota; kingdom Metazoa; phylum Chordata; class Amphibia; order Anura; family Dendrobatidae; genus Phyllobates; species Phyllobates terribilis. The sequence goes on along the minus strand of NW_027363814.1, from coordinate 319,377 downwards.
TCATATACCAGAAATGTTTGAAGCTACTGACTGAATGAAAGGAGCTGGCATCTCACTCTCTTTGAATCTTCTTTATCATGCTAAGAGGAGCAGGAAAAAGCAAAAAATTTTAGAATTGCACATTGCAATGTGGAGAAATTACTGTTTGTGCATTTACAATATTCATTGATTTTTACCATTGAAAAACGTCCAGAAATGATTGAAGCTACTGACTGAATGAAAGTAGCTGGCATCTCACTCTCTTTGAATCTTCTTTATCATGCTAAGAGGAGCAGGAAAAAGCAAAAAATTTCAGACTTGCACCTTGCAATGCGGAGAAATTACTGTTTGTGCATTTACAATATTCATTGATTTTTGCCATTGAAAAACATCATGTTATTCATATTCCAGAAATGTTTGAAGCTACTGACTGAATGAAAGGAGCTGGCATCTCACTCTCTTTGAATCTTCTTTATCATGCTAAGAGGAGCAGGAAAAAGCAAAAAATTTCAGAATTGCACCTTGCAATGCGGAGAAATTACTGTTTGTGCATTTACAATATTCATTGATTTTTGCCATTGAAAAACGTCCAGAAATGATTGAAGCTACTGACTGAATGAAAGGAGCTGGCATCTCACTCTCTTTGAATCTTCTTTATCATGCTAAGAGGAGCAGGAAAAAGCAAAAAATTTCAGAATTGCACCTTGCAATGCGGAGAAATTACTGTTTGTGCATTTACAATATTCATTGATTTTTGCCATTGAAAAACGTCCAGAAATGATTGAAGCTACTGACTGAATGAAAGGAGCTGGCATCTCACTCTCTTTGAATCTTCTTTATCATGCTAAGAGGAGCAGGAAAAAGCAAAAAATTTCAGAATTGCACCTTGCAATGCGGAGAAATTACTGTTTGTGCATTTACAATATTCATTGATTTTAGCCATTGAAAAACATCATGTTATTCATATACCAGAAATGTTTGAAGCTACTGACTGAATGAAAGGAGCTGACATCTCACTCTCTTTGAATCTTCTTTATCATGCTAAGAGGAGCAGGAAAAAGCAAAAAATTTCAGAATTGCACCTTGCAATGCGGAGAAATTACTGTTTGTGCATTTACAATATTCATTGATTTTTGCCATTGAAAAACGTCCAGAAATGATTGAAGCTACTGACTGAATGAAAGGAGCTGGCATCTCACTCTCTTTGAATCTTCTTTATCATGCTAAGAGGAGCAGGAAAAAGCAAAAAATTTCAGAATTGCACCTTGCAATGCGGAGAAATTACTGTTTGTGCATTTACAATATTCATTGATTTTTGCCATTGAAAAACATCATGTTATTCATATACCAGAAATGTTTGAAGCTACTGACTGAATGAAAGGAGCTGGCATCTCACTCTCTTTGAATCTTCTTTATCATGCTAAGAGGAGCAGGAAAAAGCAAAAAATTTCAGAATTGCACCTTGCAATGTGGAGAAATTACTGTTTGTGCATTTACAATATTCATTGATTTTTGCCATTGAAAAACATCATGTTATTCATATACCAGAAATGTTTGAAGCTACTGACAGAATGAAAGGAGCTGGCATCTCACTCTCTTTGAATCTTCTTTATCATGCTAAGAGGAGCAGGAAAAAGCAAAAAATTTCAGAATTGCACCTTGCAATGTGGAGAAATTACTGTTTGTGCATTTACAATATTCATTGATTTTTACCATTGAAAAACGTCCAGAAATGATTGAAGCTACTGACTGAATGAAAGTAGCTGGCATCTCACTCTCTTTGAATCTTCTTTATCATGCTAAGAGGAGCAGGAAAAAGCAAAAAATTTCAGACTTGCACCTTGCAATGCGGAGAAATTACTGTTTGTGCATTTACAATATTCATTGATTTTTGCCATTGAAAAACATCATGTTATTCATATACCAGAAATGTTTGAAGCTACTGACTGAATGAAAGGAGCTGGCATCTCACTCTCTTTGAATCTTCTTTATCATGCTAAGAGGAGCAGGAAAAAGCAAAAAATTTCAGAATTGCACCTTGCAATGTGGAGAAATTACTGTTTGTGCATTTACAATATTCATTGATTTTTACCATTGAAAAACGTCCAGAAATGATTGAAGCTACTGACTGAATGAAAGTAGCTGGCATCTCACTCTCTTTGAATCTTCTTTATCATGCTAAGAGGAGCAGGAAAAAGCAAAAAATTTCAGACTTGCACCTTGCAATGCGGAGAAATTACTGTTTGTGCATTTACAATATTCATTTATTTTTGCCATTGAAAAACATCATGTTATTCATATACCAGAAATGTTTGAAGCTACTGACTGAATCAAAGGAGCTGGCATCTCACTCTCTTTGAATCTTCTTTATCATGCTAAGAGGAGCAGGAAAAAGCAAAAAATTTCAGAATTGCACCTTGCAATGCGGAGAAATTACTGTTTGTGCATTTACAATATTCATTGATTTTTGCCATTGAAAAACGTCCAGAAATGATTGAAGCTACTGACTGAATGAAAGGAGCTGGCATCTCACTCTCTTTGAATCTTCTTTATCATGCTAAGAGGAGCAGGAAAAAGCAAAAAATTTCAGAATTGCACCTTGCAATGCGGAGAAATTACTGTTTGTGCATTTACAATATTCATTGATTTTTGCCATTGAAAAACGTCCAGAAATGATTGAAGCTACTGACTGAATGAAAGGAGCTGGCATCTCACTCTCTTTGAATCTTCTTTATCATGCTAAGAGGAGCAGGAAAAAGCAAAAAATTTCAGAATTGCACCTTGCAATGCGGAGAAATTACTGTGCATTTACAATATTCATTGATTTTTGCCATTGAAAAACATGTTATTCATATACCAGAAATGTTTGAAGCTACTGACTGAATGAAAGGAGCTGGCACCTCACTCTCTTTGAATCTTCTTTATCATGCTAAGAGGAGCGGGAAAAAGCAAAAAATTTCAGAATTGCACCTTGCAATGCGGAGAAATTACTGTTTGTGCATTTACAATATTCATTGATTTTTGCCATTGAAAAACGTCCAGAAATGATTGAAGGTACTGACTGAATGAAAGGAGCTGGCATCTCACTCTCTTTGAATCTTCTTTATCATGCTAAGAGGAGCAGGAAAAAGCAAAAAATTTCAGAATTGCACCTTGCAATGCGGAGAAATTACTGTTTGTGCATTTACAATATTCATTGATTTTTGCCATTGAAAAACGTCCAGAAATGATTGAAGCTACTGACTGAATGAAAGGAGCTGGCATCTCACTCTCTTTGAATCTTCTTTATCATGCTAAGAGGAGCAGGAAAAAGCAAAAAATTTCAGAATTGCACCTTGCAATGCGGAGAAATTACTGTTTGTGCATTTACAATATTCATTGATTTTTGCCATTGAAAAACATCATGTTATTCATATACCAGAAATGTTTGAAGCTACTGACTGAATGAAAGGAGTTGGCATCTCACTCTCTTTGAATCTTCTTTATCATGCTAAGAGGAGCAGGAAAAAGCAAAAAATTTCAGAATTGCACCTTGCAATGTGGAGAAATTACTGTTTGTGCATTTACAATATTCATTGATTTTTACCATTGAAAAACGTCCAGAAATGATTGAAGCTACTGACTGAATGAAAGTAGCTGGCATCTCACTCTCTTTGAATCTTCTTTATCATGCTAAGAGGAGCAGGAAAAAGCAAAAAATTTCAGACTTGCACCTTGCAATGCGGAGAAATTACTGTTTGTGCATTTACAATATTCATTGATTTTTGCCATTGAAAAACATCATGTTATTCATATACCAGAAATGTTTGAAGCTACTGACTGAATGAAAGGAGCTGGCATCTCACTCTCTTTGAATCTTCTTTATCATGCTAAGAGGAGCAGGAAAAAGCAAAAAATTTCAGAATTGCACCTTGCAATGTGGAGAAATTACTGTTTGTGCATTTACAATATTCATTGATTTTTACCATTGAAAAACGTCCAGAAATGATTGAAGCTACTGACTGAATGAAAGGAGCTGGCATCTCACTCTCTTTGAATCTTCTTTATCATGCTAAGAGGAGCAGGAAAAAGCAAAAAATTTCAGAATTGCACCATGCAATGCGGAGAAATTACTGTTTGTGCATTTACAATATTCATTGATTTTTGCCATTGAAAAACATGTTATTCATATACCAGAAATGTTTGAAGCTACTGACTGAATGAAAGGAGCTGGCACCTCACTCTCTTTGAATCTTCTTTATCATGCTAAGAGGAGCGGGAAAAAGCAAAAAATTTCAGAATTGCACCTTGCAATGCGGAGAAATTACTGTTTGTGCATTTACAATATTCATTGATTTTTGCCATTGAAAAACGTCCAGAAATGATTGAAGGTACTGACTGAATGAAAGGAGCTGGCATCTCACTCTCTTTGAATCTTCTTTATCATGCTAAGAGGAGCAGGAAAAAGCAAAAAATTTCAGAATTGCACCTTGCAATGCGGAGAAATTACTGTTTGTGCATTTACAATATTCATTGATTTTTGCCATTGAAAAACGTCCAGAAATGATTGAAGCTACTGACTGAATGAAAGGAGCTGGCATCTCACTCTCTTTGAATCTTCTTTATCATGCTAAGAGGAGCAGGAAAAAGCAAAAAATTTCAGAATTGCACCTTGCAATGCGGAGAAATTACTGTTTGTGCATTTACAATATTCATTGATTTTTGCCATTGAAAAACGTCCAGAAATGATTGAAGCTACTGACTGAATGAAAGGAGCTGGCATCTCATTCTCTTTGAATCTTCTTTATCATGCTAAGAGGAGCAGGAAAAAGCAAAAAATTTTAGAATTGCACATTGCAATGTGGAGAAATTACTGTTTGTGCATTTACAATATTCATTGATTTTTACCATTGAAAAACGTCCAGAAATGATGGAAGCTACTGACTGAATGAAAGTAGCTGGCATCTCACTCTCTTTGAATCTTCTTTATCATGCTAAGAGGAGCAGGAAAAAGCAAAAAATTTCAGACTTGCACCTTGCAATGCGGAGAAATTACTGTTTGTGCATTTACAATATTCATTGATTTTTGCCATTGAAAAACATCATGTTATTCATATACCAGAAATGTTTGAAGCTACTGACTGAATGAAAGGAGCTGGCACCTCACTCTCTTTGAATCTTCTTTATCATGCTAAGAGGAGCGGGAAAAAGCAAAAAATTTCAGAATTGCACCTTGCAATGCGGAGAAATTACTGTTTGTGCATTTACAATATTCATTGATTTTTGCCATTGAAAAACGTCCAGAAATGATTGAAGGTACTGACTGAATGAAAGGAGCTGGCATCTCACTCTCTTTGAATCTTATCATGCTAAGAGGAGCAGGAAAAATCAAAAAATTTCAGAATTGCACCTTGCAATGCGGAGAAATTACTGTTTGTGCATTTACAATATTCATTGATTTTTTCCATTGAAAAACGTCCAGAAATGATTGAAGCTACTGACTGAATGAAAGGAGCTGGCATCTCACTCTCTTTGAATCTTCTTTATCATGCTAAGAGGAGCAGGAAAAAGCAAAAAATTTCAGAATTGCACCTTGCAATGCGGAGAAATTACTGTTTGTGCATTTACAATATTCATTGATTTTTGCCATTGAAAAACATCATGTTATTCATATACCAGAAATGTTTGAAGCTACTGACTGAATGAAAGGAGTTGGCATCTCACTCTCTTTGAATCTTCTTTATCATGCTAAGAGGAGCAGGAAAAAGCAAAAAATTTCAGAATTGCACCTTGCAATGCGGAGAAATTACTGTTTGTGCATTTACAATATTCATTGATTTTTGCCATTGAAAAACGTCCAGAAATGATTGAAGGTACTGACTGAATGAAAGGAGCTGGCATCTCACTCTCTTTGAATCTTATCATGCTAAGAGGAGCAGGAAAAATCAAAAAATTTCAGAATTGCACCTTGCAATGCGGAGAAATTACTGTTTGTGCATTTACAATATTCATTGATTTTTTCCATTGAAAAACGTCCAGAAATGATTGAAGCTACTGACTGAATGAAAGGAGCTGGCATCTCACTCTCTTTGAATCTTCTTTATCATGCTAAGAGGAGCAGGAAAAAGCAAAAAATTTCAGAATTGCACCTTGCAATGCGGAGAAATTACTGTTTGTGCATTTACAATATTCATTGATTTTTGCCATTGAAAAACATCATGTTATTCATATACCAGAAATGTTTGAAGCTACTGACTGAATGAAAGGAGTTGGCATCTCACTCTCTTTGAATCTTCTTTATCATGCTAAGAGGAGCAGGAAAAAGCAAAAAATTTCAGAATTGCACCTTGCAATGCGGAGAAATTACTGTTTGTGCATTTACAATATTCATTGATTTTTGCCATTGAAAAACATCATGTTATTCATATACCAGAAATGTTTGAAGCTACTGACTGAATGAAAGGAGCTGGCATCTCACTCTCTTTGAATCTTCTTTATCATGCTAAGAGGAGCAGGAAAAAGCAAAAAATTTTAGAATTGCACATTGCAATGTGGAGAAATTACTGTTTGTGCATTTACAATATTCATTGATTTTTACCATTGAAAAACGTCCAGAAATGATTGAAGCTACTGACTGAATGAAAGTAGCTGGCATCTCACTCTCTTTGAATCTTCTTTATCATGCTAAGAGGAGCAGGAAAAAGCAAAAAATTTCAGACTTGCACCTTGCAATGCGGAGAAATTACTGTTTGTGCATTTACAATATTCATTGATCTTTGCCATTGAAAAACATCATGTTATTCATATACCAGAAATGTTTGAAGCTACTGACTGAATGAAAGGAGCTGGCATCTCACTCTCTTTGAATCTTCTTTATCATGCTAAGAGGAGCAGGAAAAAGCAAAAAATTTCAGAATTGCACCTTGCAATGCGGAGAAATTACTGTTTGTGCATTTACAATATTCATTGATTTTTGCCATTGAAAAACGTCCAGAAATGATTGAAGCTACTGACTGAATGAAAGGAGCTGGCATCTCACTCTCTTTGAATCTTCTTTATCATGCTAAGAGGAGCAGGAAAAAGCAAAAAATTTCAGAATTGCACCTTGCAATGCGGAGAAATTACTGTTTGTGCATTTACAATATTCATTGATTTTTGCCATTGAAAAACGTCCAGAAATGATTGAAGCTACTGACTGAATGAAAGGAGCTGGCATCTAACTCTCTTTGAATCTTCTTTATCATGCTAAGAGGAGCAGGAAAAAGCAAAAAATTTCAGAATTGCACCTTGCAATGCGGAGAAATTACTGTTTGTGCATTTACAATATTCATTGATTTTTGCCATTGAAAAACATGTTATTCATATACCAGAAATGTTTGAAGCTACTGACTGAATGAAAGGAGCTGGCACCTCACTCTCTTTGAATCTTCTTTATCATGCTAAGAGGAGCGGGAAAAAGCAAAAAATTTCAGAATTGCACCTTGCAATGCGGAGAAATTACTGTTTGTGCATTTACAATATTCATTGATTTTTGCCATTGAAAAATGTCCAGAAATGATTGAAGGTACTGACTGAATGAAAGGAGCTGGCATCTCATTCTCTTTGAATCTTCTTTATCATGCTAAGAGGAGCAGGAAAAAGCAAAAAATTTCAGAATTGCACCTTGCAATGCGGAGAAATTACTGTTTGTGCATTTACAATATTCATTGATTTTTGCCATTGAAAAACGTCCAGAAATGATTGAAGCTACTGACTGAATGAAAGGAGCTGGCATCTCACTCTCTTTGAATCTTCTTTATCATGCTAAGAGGAGCAGGAAAAAGCAAAAAATTTCAGAATTGCACCTTGCAATGCGGAGAAATTACTGTTTGTGCATTTACAATATTCATTGATTTTTGCCATTGAAAAACATCATGTTATTCATATACCAGAAATGTTTGAAGCTACTGACTGAATGAAAGGAGCTGGCATCTCACTCTCTTTGAATCTTCTTTATCATGCTAAGAGGAGCAGGAAAAAGCAAAAAATTTCAGAATTGCACCTTGCAATGTGGAGAAATTACTGTTTGTGCATTTACAATATTCATTGATTTTTACCATTGAAAAACGTCCAGAAATGATTGAAGCTACTGACTGAATGAAAGTAGCTGGCATCTCACTCTCTTTGAATCTTCTTTATCATGCTAAGAGGAGCAGGAAAAAGCAAAAAATTTCAGACTTGCACCTTGCAATGCGGAGAAATTACTGTTTGTGCATTTACAATATTCATTGATTTTTGCCATTGAAAAACATCATGTTATTCATATACCAGAAATGTTTGAAGCTACTGACTGAATGAAAGGAGCTGGCATCTCACTCTCTTTGAATCTTCTTTATCATGCTAAGAGGAGCAGGAAAAAGCAAAAAATTTCAGACTTGCACCTTGCAATGCGGAGAAATTACTGTTTGTGCATTTACAATATTCATTGATTTTTGCCATTGAAAAACATCATGTTATTCATATACCAGAAATGTTTGAAGCTACTGACTGAATGAAAGGAGCTGGCATCTCACTCTCTTTGAATCTTCTTTATCATGCTAAGAGGAGCAGGAAAAAGCAAAAAATTTCAGAATTGCACCTTGCAATGCGGAGAAATTACTGTTTGTGCATTTACAAAATTCATTGATTTTTGCCATTGAAAAACGTCCAGAAATGATTGAAGGTACTGACTGAATGAAAGGAGCTGGCATCTCACTCTCTTTGAATCTTCTTTATCATGCTAAGAGGAGCAGGAAAAAGCAAAAAATTTTAGAATTGCACATTGCAATGTGGAGAAATTACTGTTTGTGCATTTACAATATTCATTGATTTTTACCATTGAAAAACGTCCAGAAATGATTGAAGCTACTGACTGAATGAAAGTAGCTGGCATCTCACTCTCTTTGAATCTTCTTTATCATGCTAAGAGGAGCAGGAAAAAACAAAAAATTTCAGACTTGCACCTTGCAATGCGGAGAAATTACTGTTTGTGCATTTACAATATTCATTGATTTTTGCCATTGAAAAACATCATGTTATTCATATACCAGAAATGTTTGAAGCTACTGACTGAATGAAAGGAGCTGGCATCTCACTCTCTTTGAATCTTCTTTATCATGCTAAGAGGAGCAGGAAAAAGCAAAAAATTTCAGAATTGCACCTTGCAATGCGGAGAAATTACTGTTTGTGCATTTACAATATTCATTGATTTTTGCCTTTGAAAAACGTCCAGAAATGATTGAAGCTACTGACTGAATGAAAGGAGCTGGCATCTCACTCTCTTTGAATCTTCTTTATCATGCTAAGAGGAGCAGGAAAAAGCAAAAAATTTCAGAATTGCACCTTGCAATGCGGAGAAATTACTGTTTGTGCATTTACAATATTCATTGATTTTTGCCATTGAAAAACGTCCAGAAATGATTGAAGCTACTGACTGAATGAAAGGAGCTGGCATCTCACTCTCTTTGATTCTTCTTTATCATGCTAAGAGGAGCAGGAAAAAGCAAAAAATTTCAGAATTGCACCTTGCAATGCGGAGAAATTACTGTTTGTGCATTTACAATATTCATTGATTTTTGCCATTGAAAAACATGTTATTCATATACCAGAAATGTTTGAAGCTACTGACTGAATGAAAGGAGCTGGCACCTCACTCTCTTTGAATCTTCTTTATCATGCTAAGAGGAGCAGGAAAAAGCAAAAAATTTCAGAATTGCACCTTGCAATGCGGAGAAATTACTGTTTGTGCATTTACAATATTCATTGATTTTTGCCATTGAAAAACGTCCAGAAATGATTGAAGCTACTGACTGAATGAAAGAAGCTGGCATCTCACTCTCTTTGAATCTTCTTTATCATGCTAAGAGGAGCAGGAAAAAGCAAAAAATTTCAGAATTGCACCTTGCAATGCGGAGAAATTACTGTTTGTGCATTTACAATATTCATTGATTTTTGCCATTGAAAAACATCATGTTATTCATATACCAGAAATGTTTGAAGCTACTGACTGAATGAAAGGAGCTGGCATCTCACTCTCTTTGAATCTTCTTTATCATGCTAAGAGGAGCAGGAAAAAGCAAAAAATTTCAGAATTGCACCTTGCAATGTGGAGAAATTACTGTTTGTGCATTTACAATATTCATTGATTTTTACCATTGAAAAACGTCCAGAAATGATTGAAGCTACTGACTGAATGAAAGTAGCTGGCATCTCACTCTCTTTGAATCTTCTTTATCATGCTAAGAGGAGCAGGAAAAAGCAAAAAATTTCAGACTTGCACCTTGCAATGCGGAGAAATTACTGTTTGTGCATTTACAATATTCATTGATTTTTGCCATTGAAAAACATCATGTTATTCATATACCAGAAATGTTTGAAGCTACTGACTGAATGAAAGGAGCTGGCATCTCACTCTCTTTGAATCTTCTTTATCATGCTAAGAGGAGCAGGAAAAAGCAAAAAATTTCAGACTTGCACCTTGCAATGCGGAGAAATTACTGTTTGTGCATTTACAATATTCATTGATTTTTGCCATTGAAAAACATCATGTTATTCATATACCAGAAATGTTTGAAGCTACTGACTGAATGAAAGGAGCTGGCATCTCACTCTCTTTGAATCTTCTTTATCATGCTAAGAGGAGCAGGAAAAAGCAAAAAATTTCAGAATTGCACCTTGCAATGCGGAGAAATTACTGTTTGTGCATTTACAATATTCATTGATTTTTGCCATTGAAAAACGTCCAGAAATGATTGAAGGTACTGACTGAATGAAAGGAGCTGGCATCTCACTCTCTTTGAATCTTCTTTATCATGCTAAGAGGAGCAGGAAAAAGCAAAAAATTTCAGAATTGCACCTTGCAATGCGGAGAAATTACTGTTTGTGCATTAACAATATTCATTGATTTTTGCCATTGAAAAACGTCCAGAAATGATTGAAGCTACTGACTGAATGAAAGGAGCTGGCATCTCACTCTCTTTGAATCTTCTTTATCATGCTAAGAGGAGCAGGAAAAAGCAAAAAATTTCAGAATTGCACCTTGCAATGCGGAGAAATTACAGTTTGTGCATTTACAATATTCATTGATTTTTGCCATTGAAAAACGTCCAGAAATGATTGAAGCTACTGACTGAATGAAAGGAGCTGGCATCTCACTCTCTTTGAATCTTCTTTATCATGCTAAGAGGAGCAGGAAAAAGCAAAAAATTTCAGAATTGCACCTTGCAATGCGGAGAAATTACTGTTTGTGCATTTACAATATTCATTGATTTTTGCCATTGAAAAACATCATGTTATTCATATACCAGAAATGTTTGAAGCTACTGACTGAATGAAAGGAGCTGGCATCTCACTCTCTTTGAATCTTCTTTATCATGCTAAGAGGAGCAGGAAAAAGCAAAAAATTTCAGAATTGCACCTTGCAATGTGGAGAAATTACTGTTTGTGCATTTACAATATTCATTGATTTTTACCATTGAAAAACGTCCAGAAATGATTGAAGCTACTGACTGAATGAAAGTAGCTGGCATCTCACTCTCTTTGAATCTTCTTTATCATGCTAAGAGGAGCAGGAAAAAGCAAAAAATTTCAGACTTGCACCTTGCAATGCGGAGAAATTACTGTTTGTGCATTTACAATATTCATTGATTTTTGCCATTGAAAAACATCATGTTATTCATATACCAGAAATGTTTGAAGCTACTGACTGAATGAAAGGAGCTGGCATCTCACTCTCTTTGAATCTTCTTTATCATGCTAAGAGGAGCAGGAAAAAGCAAAAAATTTCAGACTTGCACCTTGCAATGCGGAGAAATTACTGTTTGTGCATTTACAATATTCATTGATTTTTGCCATTGAAAAACATCATGTTATTCATATACCAGAAATGTTTGAAGCTACTGACTGAATGAAAGGAGCTGGCATCTCACTCTCTTTGAATCTTCTTTATCATGCTAAGAGGAGCAGGAAAAAGCAAAAAATTTCAGAATTGCACCTTGCAATGCGGAGAAATTACTGTTTGTGCATTTACAATATTCATTGATTTTTGCCATTGAAAAACGTCCAGAAATGATTGAAGGTACTGACTGAATGAAAGGAGCTGGCATCTCACTCTCTTTGAATCTTCTTTATCATGCTAAGAGGAGCAGGAAAAAGCAAAAAATTTCAGAATTGCACCTTGCAATGCGGAGAAATTACTGTTTGTGCATTAACAATATTCATTGATTTTTGCCATTGAAAAACGTCCAGAAATGATTGAAGCTACTGACTGAATGAAAGGAGCTGGCATCTCACTCTCTTTGAATCTTCTTTATCATGCTAAGAGGAGCAGGAAAAAGCAAAAAATTTCAGAATTGCACCTTGCAATGCGGAGAAATTACAGTTTGTGCATTTACAATATTCATTGATTTTTGCCATTGAAAAACGTCCAGAAATGAATGAAGCTACTGACTGAATGAAAGGAGCTGGCATCTCACTCTCTTTGAATCTTCTTTATCATGCTAAGAGGAGCAGGAAAAAGCAAAAAATTTCAGAATTGCACCTTGCAATGCGGAGAAATTACTGTTTGTGCATTTACAATATTCATTGATTTTTGCGATTGAAAAACATCATGTTATTCATATACCAGAAATGATTGAAGCTACTGACTGAACGAAAGGAGCTGGCATCTCACTCTCTTTGAATCTTCTTTATCATGCTAAGAGGAGCAGGAAAAAGTAAAAAATTTCAGAATTGCACCTTGCAATGCGGAGAAATTACTGTTTGTGCATTTACAATATTCAATGATTTTTGCCATTGAAAAACGTCCAGAAATGATTGAAGCTACTGACTGAATGAAAGGAGCTGGCATCTCACTCTCTTTGAATCTTGTTTATCATGCTAAGAGGAGCAGGAAAAAGCAAAAAATTTCAGAATTGCACCTTGCAATGCGGAGAAATTACTGTTTGTGCATTTACAATATTCATTGATTTTTGCCATTGAAAAACGTCCAGAAATGATTGAAGCTACTGACTGAATGAAAGGAGCTGGCATCTCACTCTCTTTGAATCTTCTTTATCATGCTAAGAGGAGCAGGAAAAAACAAAAAATTTCAGAATTGCACCTTGCAATGCGGAGAAATTACTGTTTGTGCATTTACAATATTCATTGATTTTTGCTATTGAAAAACATCATGTTATTCATATACCAGAAATGATTGAAGCTACTGACTGAATGAAAGGAGCTGGCATCTCACTCTCTTTGAATCTTCTTTATCATGCTAAGAGGAGCAGGAAAAAGCAAAAAATTTCAGAATTGCACCTTGCAATGCGGAGAAATTACAGTTTGTGCATTTACAATATTCATTGATTTTTGCCATTGAAAAACGTCCAGAAATGATTGAAGCTACTGACTGAATGAAAGGAGCTGGCATCTCACTCTCTTTGAATCTTCTTTATCATGCTAAGAGGAGCAGGAAAAAGCAAAAAATTTCAGAATTGCACCTTGCAATGCGGAGAAATTACTGTTTGTGCATTTACAATATTCATTGATTTTTGCCATTGAAAAACGTCCAGAAATGATTGAAGGTACTGACTGAATGAAAGGAGCTGGCATATCACTCTCTTTGAATCTTCTTTATCATCCTAAGAGGAGCAGGAAAAAGCAAAAAATTTCAGAATTGCACCTTGCAATGCGGAGAAATTACTGTTTGTGCATTTACAATATTCATTGATTTTTGCCATTGAAAAACGTCCAGAAATGATTGAAGCTACTGACTGAATGAAAGGAGCTGGCATCTCACTCTCTTTGAATCTTCTTTATCATGCTAAGAGGAGCAGGAAAAGCAAAAAATTTCAGAATTGCACCTTGCAATGCGGAGAAATTACTGTTTGTGCATTTACAATATTCATTGATTTTTGCCATTGAAAAATGTCCAGAAATGATTGAAGCTACTGACTGAATGAAAGGAGCTGGCATCTCACTCTCTTTGAATCTTCTTTATCATGCTAAGAGGAGCAGGAAAAAGCAAAAAATTTCAGAATTGCGCCTTGCAATGCGGAGAAATTACTGTTTGTGCATTTACAAAATTCATTGATTTTTGCCATTGAAAAACATCATGTTATTCATATACCAGAAATGATTGAAGCTACTGACTGAAGGAAAGGAGCTGGCATCTCACTCTCTTTGAATCTTCTTTATCATGCTAAGAGGAGCAGGAAAAAGCAAAAAATTTCAGAATTGCACCTTGCAATGCGGAGAAATTACTGTTTGTGCATTTACAATATTCATTGATTTTTGCCATTGAAAAACATCCAGAAATGATTGAAGCTACTGACTGAATGAAAGGAGCTGGCATCTCACTCTCTTTGAATCTTCTTTATCATGCTAAGAGGAGCAGGAAAAAGCAAAAAATTTCAGAATTGCACCTTGCAATGCGGAGAAATTACTGTTTGTGCTCCTCTTAGCATGATAAAGAAGATTCAAAGAGAGTGAGATGCCAGCTCCTTTCATTCAGTCAGTAGCTTCAATCATTTCTGGACATTTTTCAATGGCAAAAATCAATGAATATTGTAAATGCACAAACAGTAATTTCTCCGCATTGCAAGGTGCAATTCTGAAATTTTTTGCTTTTTCCTGCTCCTCTTAGCATGATAAAGAAGATTCAAAGAGAGTGAGATGTCAGCTCCTTTCATTCAGTCAGTAGCTTCAAACATTTCTGGTATATGAATAACATGATGTTTTTCAATGGCAAAAATCAATGAATATTGTAAATGCACAAACAGTAATTTCTCCGCATTGCAAGGTGCAATTCTGAAATTTTTTGCTTTTTCCTGCTCCTCTTAGCATGATAAAGAAGATTCAAAGAGAGTGAGATGCCAGCTCCTTTCATTCAGTCAGTAGCTTCAATCATTTCTGGTATATGAATAACATGATGTTTTTCAATGGCAAAAATCAATGAATTTTGTAAATGCACAAACAGTAATTTCTCAGCATTGCAAGGTGCAATTCTGAAATTTTTTGCTTTTTCCTGCTGCTCTTAGCATGATAAAGAAGATTCAAAGAGAGTGAGATGCCAGCTCCTTTCATTGTCAGTAGCTTCAATCATTTCTGGACGTTTTTCAATGGCAAAAATCAATGAATATTTTAAATGCACAAACAGTAATTTCTCCGCATTGCAAGGTGCAATTCTGAAATTTTTTGCTTTTTCCTGCTCCTCTTAGCATGATAAAGAAGATTCAAAGAGAGTGAGATGCCAGCTCCTTTCATTCAGTCAGTAGCTTCAATCATTTCTGGACGTTTTTCAATGGCAAAAATCAATGAATATTGTAAATGCACAAACAGTAATTTCTCCGCATTGCAAGGTGCAATTCTGAAATTTTTTGCTTTTTCCTGCTCCTCTTAGCATGATAAAGAAGATTCAAAGAGAGTGAGATGCCAGCTCCTTTCATTCAGTCAGTAGCTTCAATCATTTCTGGACGTTTTTCAATGGCAAAAATCAATGAATATTGTAAATGCACAAACAGTAATTTCTCCGCATTGCAAGGTGCAATTCTGAAATTTTTTGCTTTTTCCTGCTCCTCTTAGCATGATAAAGAAGATTCAAAGAGAGTGAGATGTCAGCTCCTTTCATTCAGTCAGTAGCTTCAAACATTTCTGGTATATGAATAACATGATGTTTTTCAATGGCAAAAATCAATGAATATTGTAATTGCACAAACAGTAATTTCTCCGCATTGCAAGGTGCAATTCTGAAATTTTTTGCTTTTTCCTGCTCCTCTTAGCATGATAAAGAAGATTCAAAGAGAGTGAGATGCCAGCTCCTTTCATTCAGTCAGTAGCTTCAATCATTTCTGGTATATGAATAACATGATGTTTTTCAATGGCAAAAATCAATGAATTTTGTAAATGCACAAACAGTAATTTCTCAGCATTGCAAGGTGCAATTCTGAAATTTTTTGCTTTTTCCTGCTCCTCTTAGCATGATAAAGAAGATTCAAAGAGAGTGAGATGCCAGCTCCTTTCATTGTCAGTAGCTTCAATCATTTCTGGACGTTTTTCAATGGCAAAAATCAATGAATATTGTAAATGCACAAACAGTAATTTCTCCGCATTGCAAGGTGCAATTCTGAAATTTTTTGCTTTTTCCTGCTCCTCTTAGCATTATGAAGAAGATTCAAAGAGAGTGAGATACCAGCTCCTTTCATTCAGTCAGTAGCTTCAAACATTTCTGGTATATGAATAACATGATGTTTTTCAATGGCAAAAATCAATGAATATTGTAAATGCACAAACAGTAATTTCTCCGCATTGCAAGGTGCAATTCTGAAATTTTTTGCTTTTTCCTGCTCCTCTTAGCATGATAAAGAAGATTCAAAGAGAGTGAGATGCCAGCTCCTTTCGTTCAGTCAGTAGCTTCAATCATTTCTGGACGTTTTTCAATGGCAAAAATCATTGAATATTGTAAATGCACAAACAGTAATTTCTCCGCATTGCAAGGTGCAATTCTGAAATTTTTTACTTTTTCCTGCTCCTCTTAGCATGATAAAGAAGATTCAAAGAGAGTGAGATGCCATCTCCTTTCATTCAGTCAGTAGCTTCAATCATTTCTGGACGTTTTTCAATTGCAAAAATCAATGAATATTGTAAATGCACAAACAGTAATTTCTCCGCATTGCAAGGTGCAATTCTGAAATTTTTTGCTTTTTCCTGCTCCTCTTAGCATGATAAAGAAGATTCAAAGAGAGTGAGATGCCAGCTCCTTTCATTCAGTCAGTAGCTTCAATCATTTCTGGACGTTTTTCAATGGCAAAAATCAATGAATATTGTAAATGCACAAACAGTAATTTCTCCGCATTGCAAGGTGCAATTCTGAAATTTTTTGCTTTTTCCTGCTCCTTTTAGCATGATAAACAAGATTCAAAGAGAGTGAGATGCCAGCTCCTTTCGTTCAGTCAGTAGCTTCAATCATTTATGGACGTTTTTCAATTGCAAAAATCATTGAATATTGTAAATGCACAAACAGTAATTTCTCCGCATTGCAAGGTGCAATTCTGAAATTTTTGACTTTTTCCTGCTCCTCTTAGCATGATAAAGAAGATTCAAAGAGAGTGAGATGCCAGCTCCTTTCATTCAGTCAGTAGCTTCAATCATTTCTGGTATATGAATAACATGATGTTTTTCAATCGCAAAAATCAATGAATATTGTAAATGCACAAACAGTAATTTCTCCGCATTGCAAGGTGCAATTCTGAAATTTTTTGCTTTTTCCTGCTCCTCTTAGCATGATAAAGAAGATTCAAAGAGAGTGAGATGCCAGCTCCTTTCATTCAGTCAGTAGCTTCAATCATTTCCGGACGTTTTTCAATGGCAAAAATCAATGAATATTGTAAATGCACAAACAGTAATTTCTCCGCATTGCAAGGTGTAATTCTGAAATTTTTTGCTTTTTCCTGCTCCTCTTAGCATGATAAAGAAGATTCAAAGAGAGTGAGATGCCAGCTCCTTTCCTTCAGTCAGTAGCTTCAATCATTTCTGGTATATGAATAACATGATGTTTTTCAATGGCAAAAATCAATGAATTTTGTAAATGCACAAACAGTAATTTCTCCGCATTGCAAGGCGCAATTCTGAAATTTTTTGCTTTTTCCTGCTCCTCTTAGCATGATAAAGAAGATTCAAAGAGAGTGAGATGCTAGCTCCTTTCATTCAGTCAGTAGCTTCAATCATTTCTGGACGTTTTTCAATGGCAAAAATCAATGAATATTGTAAATGCACAAACAGTAATTTCTCCGCATTGCAAGGTGCAATTCTGAAATTTTTTGCTTTTTCCTGCTCCTCTTAGCATGATAAACAAGATTCAAAGAGAGTGAGGTGCCAGCTCCTTTCATTCAGTCAGGAGCTTCAAACATTTCTGGTATATGAATAACATGTTTTTCAATGGCAAAAATCAATGAATATTGTAAATGCACAAACAGTAATTTCTCCGCATTGCAAGGTGCAATTCTGAAATTTTTTGCTTTTTCCTGCTCCTCTTAGCATGATAAAGAAGATTCAAAGAGAGTGAGATGCCAGCTCCTTTCATTCAGTCAGTAGCTTCAATCATTTCTGGACATTTTTCAATGGCAAAAATCAATGAATATTGTAAATGCACAAACAGTAATTTCTCCGCATTGCAAGGTGCAATGCTGAAATTTTTTGCTTTTTCCTGCTCCTCTTAGACATGATAAAGAAGATTCAAAGAGAGTGAGATGCCAGCTCCTTTCATTCAGTCAGTAGCTTCAATCATTTCTGGACGTTTTTCAATGGCAAAAATCAATGAATATTGTAAATGCACAAACTGTAATTTCTCCGCATTGCAAGGTGCAATTCTGAAATTTTTTGCTTTTTCCTGCTCCTCTTAGCATGATAAAGAAGATTCAAAGAGAGTGAGATGCCAGCTCCTTTCATTCAGTCAGTAGCTTCAATCATTTCTGGTATATGAATAACATGATGTTTTTCAATTGCAAAAATCAATGAATTTTGTAAATGCACAAACAGTAATTTCTCAGCATTGCAAGGTGCAATTCTGAAATTTTTTGCTTTTTCCTGCTCCTCTTAGCATGATAAAGAAGATTCAAAGAGAGTGAGATGCCAGCTCCTTTCATTGTCAGTAGCTTCAATCATTTCTGGACGTTTTTCAATGGCAAAAATCAATGAATATTGTAAATGCACAAACAGTAATTTCTCCGCATTGCAAGGTGCAATTCTGAAATTTTTTGCTTTTTCCTGCTCCTCTTAGCATTATGAAGAAGATTCAAAGAGAGTGAGATACCAGCTCCTTTCATTCAGTCAGTAGCTTCAAACATTTCTGGTATATGAATAACATGATGTTTTTCAATGGCAAAAATCAATGAATATTGTAAATGCACAAACAGTAATTTCTCCGCATTGCAAGGTGCAATTCTGAAATTTTTTGCTTTTTCCTGCTCCTCTTAGCATGATAAAGAAGATTCAAAGAGAGTGAGATGCCAGCTCCTTTAGTTCAGTCAGTAGCTTCAATCATTTCTGGACGTTTTTCAATGGCAAAAATCAGTGAATATTGTAAATGCACAAACAGTAATTTCTCCGCATTGCAAGGTGCAATTCTGAAATTTTTTACTTTTTCCTGCTCCTCTTAGCATGATAAAGAAGATTCAAAGAGAGTGAGATGCCAGCTCCTTTCATTCAGTCAGTAGCTTCAATCATTTCTGGTATATGAATAACATGATGTTTTTCAATCGCAAAAATCAATGAATATTGTAAATGCACAAACAGTAATTTCTCCGCATTGCAAGGTGCAATTCTGAAATTTTTTGCTTTTTCCTGCTCCTCTTAGCATGATAAAGAAGATTCAAAGAGAGTGAGATGCCAGCTCCTTTCATTCAGTCAGTAGCTTCAATCATTTCTGGACGTTTTTCAATGGCAAAAATCAATGAATATTGTAAATGCACAAACAGTAATTTCTCCGCATTGCAAGGTGCAATTCTGAAATTTTTTGCTTTTTCCTGCTCCTCTTAGCATGATAAAGAAGATTCAAAGAGAGTGAGATGCCAGCTCCTTTCCTTCAGTCAGTAGCTTCAATCATTTCTGGCATATGAATAACATGATGTTTTTCAATGGCAAAAATCAATGAATTTTGTAAATGCACAAACAGTAATTTCTCCGCATTGCAAGGCGCAATTCTGAAATTTTTTGCTTTTTCCTGCTCCTCTTAGCATGATAAAGAAGATTCAAAGAGAGTGAGATTCCAGCTCCTTTCATTCAGTCAGTAGCTTCAATCATTTCTGAACATTTTTCAATGGCAAAAATCAATGAATATTGTAAATGCACAAACAGTAATTTCTCCGCATTGCAAGGTGCAATTCTGAAATTTTTTGCTTTTTCCTGCTCCTCTTAGCATGATAAAGAAGATTCAAAGAGAGTGAGATGACAGCTCCTTTCATTCAGTCAGTAGCTTCAATCATTTCTGGACGTTTTTCAATGGCAAAAATCAATGAATATTGTAAATGCACAAACAGTAATTTCTCCGCATTGCAAGGTGCAATTCTGAAATTTTTTGCTTTTTCCTGCTCCTCTCAGCATGATAAAGAAGATTCAAAGAGAGTGAGGTGCCAGCTCCTTTCATTCAGTCAGGAGCTTCAAACATTTCTGGTATATGAATAACATGTTTTTCAATGGCAAAAATCAATGAATATTGTAAATGCACAAACAGTAATTTCTCCGCATTGTAAGGTGCAATTCTGAAATTTTTTGCTTTTTCCTGCTCCTCTTAGCATGATAAAGAAGATTCAAAGAGAGTGAGATGCCAGCTCCTTTCATTCAGTCAGTAGCTTCAATCATTTCTGGACGTTTTTCAATGGCAAAAATCAATGAATATTGTAAATGCACAAACAGTAATTTCTCCGCATTGCAAGGTGCAATTCTGAAATTTTTTGCTTTTTCCTGCTCCTCTTAGCATGATAAAGAAGATTCAAAGAGAGTGAGATGCCAGCTCCTTTCATTCAGTCAGTAGCTTCAATCATTTCTGGACGTTTTTCAATGGCAAAAATCAATGAATATTGTAAATGCACAAACAGTAATTTCTCCGCATTGCAAGGTGCAATTCTGAAATTTTTTGCTTTTTCCTGCTCCTCTTAGCATGATAAAGAAGATTCAAAGAGAGTGAGATGCCAGCTCCTTTCCTTCAGTCAGTAGCTTCAATCATTTCTGGCATATGAATAACATGATGTTTTTCAATGGCAAAAATCAATGAATTTTGTAAATGCACAAACAGTAATTTCTCCGCATTGCAAGGCGCAATTCTGAAATTTTTTGCTTTTTCCTGCTCCTCTTAGCATGATAAAGAAGATTCAAAGAGAGTGAGATGCCAGCTCCTTTCATTCAGTCAGTAGCTTCAATCATTTCTGGACATTTTTCAATGGCAAAAATCAATGAATATTGTAAATGCACAAACAGTAATTTCTCCGCATTGCAAGGTGCAATTCTGAAATTTTTTGCTTTTTCCTGCTCCTCTTAGCATGATAAAGAAGATTCAAAGAGAGTGAGGTGCCAGCTCCTTTCATTCAGTCAGGAGCTTCAAACATTTCTGGTATATGAATAACATGTTTTTCAATGGCAAAAATCAATGAATATTGTAAATGCACAAACAGTAATTTCTCCGCATTGCAAGGTGCAATTCTGAAATTTTTTGGTTTTTCCTGCTCCTCTTAGCATGATAAAGAAGATTCAAAGAGAGTGAGATGCCAGCTCCTTTCATTCAGTCAGTAGCTTCAATCATTTCTGGACGTTTTTCAATGGCAAAAATCAATGAATATTGTAAATGCACAAACAGTAATTTCTCCGCATTGCAAGGTGCAATTCTGAAATTTTTTGCTTTTTCCTGCTCCTCTTAGCATGATAAAGAAGATTCAAAGAGAGTGAGATGCCAGCTCCTTTCATTCAGTCAGTAGCTTCAATCATTTCTGGACGTTTTTCAATGGCAAAAATCAATGAATATTGTAAATGCACAAACAGTAATTTCTCTGCATTGCAATGTGCAATTCTGAAATTTTTTGCTTTTTCCTGCTCCTCTTAGCATGATAAAGAAGATTCAAAGAGAGTGAGATGCCAGCTCCTTTCATTCAGTCAGTAGCTTCAAACATTTCTGGTATATGAATAACATGATGTTTTTCAATGGCAAAAATCAATGAATATTGTAAATGCACAAACAGTAATTTCTCCGCATTGCAAGGTGCAATTCTGAAATTTTTTGCTTTTTTCTGCTCCTCTTAGCATGATAAAGAAGATTCAAAGAGAGTGAGATGCCAGCTCCTTTCGTTCAGTCAGTAGCTTCAATCATTTCTGGACGTTTTTCAATGGCAAAAATCATTGAATATTATAAATGCACAAACAGTAATTTCTCCGCATTGCAAGGTGCAATTCTGAAATTTTTTACTTTTTCCTGCTCCTCTTAGCATGATAAAGAAGATTCAAAGAGAGTGAGATGCCAGCTCCTTTCATTCAGTCAGTAGCTTCAATCATTTCTGGACGTTTTTCAATGGCAAAAATCAATGAATATTGTAAATGCACAAACAGTAATTTCTCCGCATTGCAAGGTGCAATTCTGAAATTTTTTGCTTTTTCCTGCTCCTCTTAGCATGATAAAGAAGATTCAAAGAGAGTGAGATGCCAGCTCCTTTCATTCAGTCAGTAGCTTTAATCATTTCTGGACGTTTTTCAATGGCAAAAATCATTGAATATTGTAAATGCACAATCAGTAATTTCTCCGCATTGCAAGGTGCAATTCTGAAATTTTTTACTTTTTCCTGCTCCTCTTAGCATGATAAAGAAGATTCAAAGAGAGTGAGATGCCAGCTCCTTTCATTCAGTCAGTAGCTTCAATCATTTCTGGTATATGAATAACATGATGTTTTTCAATCGCAAAAATCAATGAATATTGTAAATGCACAAACAGTAATTTCTCCGCATTGCAAGGTGCAATTCTGAAATTTTTTGCTTTTTCCTGCTCCTCTTAGCATGATAAAGAAGATTCAAAGAGAGTGAGATGCCAGCTCCTTTCATTCAGTCAGTAGCTTCAATCATTTCTGGACGTTTTTCAATGGCAAAAACCAATGAATATTGTAAATGCACAAACAGTAATTTCTCCGCATTGCAAGGTGCAATTCTGAAATTTTTTGCTTTTTCCTGCTCCTCTTAGCATGATAAAGAAGATTCAAAGAGAGTGAGATGCCAGATCCTTTCCTTCAGTCAGTAGCTTCAATCATTTCTGGTATATGAATAACATGATGTTTTTCAATGGCAAAAATCAATGAATTTTGTAAATGCACAAACAGTAATTTCTCCGCATTGCAAGGCGCAATTCTGAAATTTTTTGCTTTTTCCTGCTCCTCTTAGCATGATAAAGAAGATTCGAAGAGAGTGAGATGCCAGCTCCTTTCATTCAGTCAGTAGCTTCAATCATTTCTGGACATTTTTCAATGGCAAAAATCAATGAATATTGTAAATGCACAAACAGTAATTTCTCCGCATTGCAAGGTGCAATTCTGAAATTTTTTGCTTTTTCCTGCTCCTCTTAGCATGATAAAGAAGATTCAAAGAGAGTGAGATGCCAGCTCCTTTCATTCAGTCAGTAGCTTCAATCATTTCTGGACGTTTTTCAATGGCAAAAATCAATGAATATTGTAAATGCACAAACAGTAATTTCTCCGCATTGCAAGGTGCAATTCTGAAATTTTTTGCTTTTTCCTGCTCCTCTTAGCATGATAAAGAAGATTTAAAGAGAGTGAGATGCCAGCTCCTTTCATTCAGTCAGTAGCTTCAATCATTTCTGGACGTTTTTCAATGGCAAAAATCAATGAATATTGTAAATGCACAAACAGTAATTTCTCCGCATTGCAAGGTGCAATTCTGAAATTTTTTGCTTTTTCCTGCTCCTCTTAGCATGATAAAGAAGATTCAAAGAGAGTGAGATGCCAGATCCTTTCCTTCAGTCAGTAGCTTCAATCATTTCTGGTATATGAATAACATGATGTTTTTCAATGGCAAAAAATAATGAATTTTGTAAATGCACAAACAGTAATTTCTCCGCATTGCAAGGCGCAATTCTGAAATTTTTTGCTTTCTCCTGCTCCTCTTAGCATGATAAAGAAGATTCAAAGAGAGTGAGATGCCAGCTCCTTTCATTCAGTCAGTAGCTTCAATCATTTCTGGACATTTTTCAATGGCAAAAATCAATGAATATTGTAAATGCACAAACAGTAATTTCTCCGCATTGCAAGGTGCAATTCTGAAATTTTTTGCTTTTTCCTGCTCCTCTTAGCATGATAAAGAAGATTCAAAGAGAGTGAGATGCCAGCTCCTTTCATTCAGTCAGTAGCTTCAATCATTTCTGGACGTTTTTCAATGGCAAAAATCAATGAATATTGTAAATGCACAAACAGTAATTTCTCCGCATTGCAAGGTGCAATTCTGAAATTTTTTGCTTTTTCCTGCTCCTCTTAGCATGATAAAGAAGATTCAAAGAGAGTGAGATGCCAGATCCTTTCATTCAGTCAGTAGCTTCAATCATTTCTGGACGTTTTTCAATGGCAAAAATCAATGAATATTGTAAATGCACAAACAGTAATTTCTCCGCATTGCAATGTGCAATTCTGAAATTTTTTGCTTTTTCCTGCTCCTCTTAGCATGATAAAGAAGATTCAAAGAGAGTGAGATGCCAGCTCCTTTCATTCAGTCAGTAGCTTCAAACATTTCTGGTACATGAATAACATGATGTTTTTCAATGGCAAAAATCAATGAATATTGTAAATGCACAAACAGTAATTTCTCCGCATTGCAAGGTGCAATTCTGAAATTTTTTGCTTTTTCCTGCTCCTCTTAGCATGATAAAGAAGATTCAAAGAGAGTGAGATGCCAGCTCCTTTCGTTCAGTCAGTAGCTTTAATCATTTCTGGACGTTTTTCAATGGCAAAAATCATTGAATATTATAAATGCACAAACAGTAATTTCTCCGCATTGCAAGATGCAATTCTGAAATTTTTTACTTTTTCCTGCTCCTCTTAGCATGATAAAGAAGATTCAAAGAGAGTGAGATGCCAGCTCCTTTCATTCAGTCAGTAGCTTCAATCATTTCTGGTATATGAATAACATGATGTTTTTCAATGGCAAAAATCAATGAATATTGTAAATGCACAAACAGTAATTTCTCCGCATTGCAAGGTGCAATTCTGAAATTTTTTGCTTTTTCCTGCTCCTCTTAGCATGATAAAGAAGATTCAAAGAGAGTGAGATGCCAGCTCCTTTCATTCAGTCAGTAGCTTCAATGATTTCTGGACGTTTTTCAATGGCAAAAATCAATGAATATTGTAAATGCACAAACAGTAATTTCTCCGCATTGCAAGGTGCAATTCTGAAATTTTTTGCTTTTTCCTGCTCCTCTTAGCATGATAAAGAAGATTCAAAGAGAGTGAGATGCCAGCTCCTTTCATTCAGTCAGTAGCTTCAATCATTTCTGGACGTTTTTCAATGGCAAAAATCATTGAATATTGTAAATGCACAAACAGTAATTTCTCCGCATTGCAAGGTGCAATTCTGAAATTTTTTACTTTTTCCTGCTCCTCTTAGCATGATAAAGAAGATTCAAAGAGAGTGAGATGCCAGCTCCTTTCATTCAGTCAGTAGCTTCAATCATTTCTGGTATATGAATAACATGATGTTTTTCAATCGCAAAAATCAATGAATATTGTAAATGCACAAACAGTAATTTCTCCGCATTGCAAGGTGCAATTCTGAAATTTTTTGCTTTTTCCTGCTCCTCTTAGCATGATAAAGAAGATTCAAAGAGAGTGAGATGCCAGCTCCTTTCATTCAGTCAGTAGTTTCAATCATTTCTGGACGTTTTTCAATGGCAAAAATCAATGAATATTGTAAATGCACAAACAGTAATTTCTCCGCATTGCAAGGTGCAATTCTGAAATTTTTTGCTTTTTCCTGCTCCTCTAAGCATGATAAAGAAGATTCAAAGAGAGTGAGATGCCAGATCCTTTCCTTCAGTCAGTAGCTTCAATCATTTCTGGTATATGAATAACATGATGTTTTTCAATGGCAAAAATCAATGAATTTTGTAAATGCACAAACAGTAATTTCTCCGCATTGCAAGGCGCAATTCTGAAATTTTTTGCTTTTTCCTGCTCCTCTTAGCATGATAAAGAAGATCCAAAGAGAGTGAGATGCCAGCTCCTTTCATTCAGTCAGTAGCTTCAATCATTTCTGGACATTTTTCAATGGCAAAAATCAATGAATATTGTAAATGCACAAACAGTAATTTCTCCGCATTGCAAGGTGCAATTCTGAAATTTTTTGCTTTTTCCTGCTCCTCTTAGCATGATAAAGAAGATTCAAAGAGAGTGAGATGCCAGCTCCTTTCATTCAGTCAGTAGCTTCAATCATTTCTGGACGTTTTTCAATGGCAAAAATCAATGAATATTGTAAATGCACAAACAGTAATTTCTCCGCATTGCAAGGTGCAATTCTGAAATTTTTTGCTTTTTCCTGCTCCTCTTAGCATGATAAAGAAGATTCAAAGAGAGTGAGATGCCAGCTCCTTTCATTCAGTCAGTAGCTTCAATCATTTCTGGACGTTTTTCAATGGCAAAAATCAATGAATATTGTAAATGCACAAACAGTAATTTCTCCGCATTGCAAGGTGCAATTCTGAAATTTTTTGCTTTTTCCTGCTCCTCTTAGCATGATAAAGAAGATTCAAAGAGAGTGAGATGCCAGCTCCTTTCATTCAGTCAGTAGCTTCAATCATTTCTGGACGTTTTTCAATGGCAAAAATCAATGAATATTGTAAATGCACAAACTGTAATTTCTCCGCATTGCAAGGTGCAATTCTGAAATTTTTTGCTTTTTCCTACTCCTCTTAGCATGATAAAGAATATTCAAAGAGAGTGAGATGCCAGCTCCTTTCATTCAGTCAGTAGCTTCAATCATTTCTGGTATATGAATAACATGATGTTTTTCAATAGCAAAAATCAATGAATATTGTAAATGCACAAACAGTAATTTCTCCGCATTGCAAGGTGCAATTCTGAAATTTTTTGCTTTTTCCTGCTCCTCTTAGCATGATAAAGAAGATTCAAAGAGAGTGAGATGCCAGCTCCTTTCATTCAGTCAGTAGCTTCAATCATTTCTGGACGTTTTTCAATGGCAAAAATCAATGAATATTGTAAATGCACAAACAGTAATTTCTCCGCATTGCAAGGTGCAATTCTGAAATTTTTTACTTTTTCCTGCTCCTCTTAGCATGATAAAGAAGATTCAAAGAGAGTGAGATGCCAGCTCCTTTCATTCAGTCAGTAGCTTCAATCATTTCTGGTATATGAATAACATGATGTTTTTCAATCGCAAAAATCAATGAATATTGTAAATGCACAAACAGTAATTTCTCCGCATTGCAAGGTGCAATTCTGAAATTTTTTGCTTTTTCCTGCTCCTCTTAGCATGATAAAGAAGATTCAAAGAGAGTGAGATGCCAGCTCCTTTCATTCAGTCAGTAGCTTCAATCATTTCTGGACGTTTTTCAATGGCAAAAATCAATGAATATTGTAAATGCACAAACAGTAATTTCTCCGCATTGCAAGGTGCAATTCTGAAATTCTTTGCTTTTTCCTGCTCCTCTAAGCATGATAAAGAAGATTCAAAGAGAGTGAGATGCCAGATCCTTTCCTTCAGTCAGTAGCTTCAATCATTTCTGGTATATGAATAACATGATGTTTTTCAATGGCAAAAATCAATGAATTTTGTAAATGCACAAACAGTAATTTCTCCGCATTGCAAGGCGCAATTCTGAAATTTTTTACTTTTTCCTGCTCCTCTTAGCATGATAAAGAAGATTCAAAGAGAGTGAGATGCCAGCTCCTTTCATTCAGTCAGTAGCTTCAATCATTTCTGGTATATGAATAACATGATGTTTTTCAATGGCAAAAATCAATGAATATTGTAAATGCACAAACAGTAATTTCTCCGCATTGCAAGGTGCAATTCTGAAATTTTTTGCTTTTTCCTGCTCCTCTTAGCATGATAAAGAAGATTCAAAGAGAGTGAGATGCCAGCTCCTTTCATTCAGTCAGTAGCTTCAATCATTTCTGGACGTTTTTCAATGGCAAAAATCAATGAATATTGTAAATGCACAAACAGTAATTTCTCCGCAATGCAAGGTGCAATTCTGAAATTTTTTGCTTTTTCCTGCTCCTCTTAGCATGATAAAGAAGATTCAAAGAGAGTGAGATGCCAGCTCCTTTCATTCAGTCAGTAGCTTTAATCATTTCTGGACGTTTTTCAATGGCAAAAATCATTGAATATTGTAAATGCACAATCAGTAATTTCTCCGCATTGCAAGGTGCAATTCTGAAATTTTTTACTTTTTCCTGCTCCTCTTAGCATGATAAAGAAGATTCAAAGAGAGTGAGATGCCAGCTCCTTTCATTCAGTCAATAGCTTCAATCATTTCTGGTATATGAATAACATGATGTTTTTCAATCGCAAAAATCAATGAATATTGTAAATGCACAAACAGTAATTTCTCCGCATTGCAAGGTGCAATTCTGAAATTTTTTGCTTTTTCCTGCTCCTCTTAGCATGATAAAGAAGATTCAAAGAGGGTGAGATGCCAGCTCCTTTCATTCAGTCAGTAGCTTCAATCATTTCTGGACGTTTTTCAATGGCAAAAACCAATGAATATTGTAAATGCACAAACAGTAATTTCTTTGCATTGCAAGGTGCAATTCTGAAACTTTTTGCTTTTTCCTGCTCCTCTTAGCATGATAAAGAAGATTCAAAGAGAGTGAGATGCCAGATCCTTTCCTTCAGTCAGTAGCTTCAATCATTTCTGGTATATGAATAACATGATGTTTTTCAATGGCAAAAATCAATGAATTTTGTAAATGCACAAACAGTAATTTCTCCGCATTGCAAGGCGCAATTCTGAAATTTTTTGCTTTTTCCTGCTCCTCTTAGCATGATAAAGAAGATTCAAAGAGAGTGAGATGCCAGCTCCTTTCATTCAGTCAGTAGCTTCAATCATTTCTGGACATTTTTCAATGGCAAAAATCAATGAATATTGTAAATGCACAAACAGTCATTTCTCCGCATTGCAAGGTGCAATTCTGAAATTTTTTGCTTTTTCCTGCTCCTCTTAGCATGATAAAGAAGATTCAAAGAGAGTGAGATGCCAGCTCCTTTCATTCAGTCAGTAGCTTCAATCATTTCTGGACGTTTTTCAATGGCAAAAATCAATGAATATTGTAAATGCACAAACAGTAATTTCTCCGCATTGCAAGGTGCAATTCTGAAATTTTTTGCTTTTTCCTGCTCCTCTTAGCATGATAAAGAAGATTCAAAGAGAGTGAGATGCCAGCTTCTTTCATTCAGTCAGTAGCTTCAATCATTTCTGGACGTTTTTCAATGGCAAAAATCAATGAATATTGTAAATGCACAAACAGTAATTTCTCCGCATTGCAAGGTGCAATTCTGAAATTTTTTGCTTTTTCCTGCTCCTCTTAGCATGATAAAGAAGATTCAAAGAGAGTGAGATGCCAGATCCTTTCCTTCAGTCAGTAGCTTCAATCATTTCTGGTATATGAATAACATGATGTTTTTCAATGGCAAAAATCAATGAATTTTGTAAATGCACAAACAGTAATTTCTCCGCATTGCAAGGCGCAATTCTGAAATTTTTTGCTTTTTCCTGCTCCTCTTAGCATGATAAAGAAGATTCAAAGAGAGTGAGATGCCAGCTCCTTTCATTCAGTCAGTAGCTTCAATCATTTCTGGACATTTTTCAATGGCAAAAATCAATGAATATTGTAAATGCACAAACAGTAATTTCTCCGCATTGCAAGGTGCAATTCTGAAATTTTTTGCTTTTTCCTGCTCCTCTTAGCATGATAAAGAAGATTCAAAGAGAGTGAGATGCCAGCTCCTTTCATTCAGTCAGTAGCTTCAATCATTTCTGGACGTTTTTCAATGGCAAAAATCAATGAATATTGTAAATGCACAAACAGTAATTTCTCCGCATTGCAAGGTGCAATTCTGAAATTTTTTGCTTTTTCCTGCTCCTCTTAGCATGATAAAGAAGATTCAAAGAGAGTGAGATGCCTGCTCCTTTCATTCAGTCAGTAGCTTCAATCATTTCTGGACGTTTTTCAATGGCAAAAATCAATGAATATTGTAAATGCACAAACAGTAATTTCTCCGCATTGCAATGTGCAATTCTGAAATTTTTTGCTTTTTCCTGCTCCTCTTAGCATGATAAAGAAGATTCAAAGAGAGTGAGATGCCAGCTCCTTTCATTCAGTCAGTAGCTTCAAACATTTCTGGTACATGAATAACATGATGTTTTTCAATGGCAAAAATCAATGAATATTGTAAATGCACAAACAGTAATTTCTCCGCATTGCAAGGTGCAATTCTGAAATTTTTTGCTTTTTCCTGCTCCTCTTAGCATGATAAAGAAGATTCAAAGAGAGTGAGATGCCAGCTCCTTTCGTTCAGTCAGTAGCTTCAATCATTTCTGGACGTTTTTCAATGGCAAAAATCATTGAATATTATAAATGCACAAACAGTAATTTCTCCGCATTGCAAGGTGCAATTCTGAAATTTTTTGCTTTTTCCTGCTCCTCTTAGCATGATAAAGAAGATTCAAAGAGAGTGAGATGCCAGCTCCTTTCATTCAGTCAGTAGCTTCAATCATTTCTGGACGTTTTTCAATGGCAAAAACCAATGAATATTGTAAATGCACAAACAGTAATTTCTCCGCATTGCAAGGTGCAATTCTGAAACTTTTTGCTTTTTCCTGCTCCTCTTAGCATGATAAAGAAGATTCAAAGAGAGTGAGATGCCAGATCCTTTCCTTCAGTCAGTAGCTTCAATCATTTCTGGTATATGAATAACATGATGTTTTTCAATGGCAAAAATCAATGAATTTTGTAAATGCACAAACAGTAATTTCTCCGCATTGCAAGGCGCAATTCTGAAATTTTTTGCTTTTTCCTGCTCCTCTTAGCATGATAAAGAAGATTCAAAGAGAGTGAGATGCCAGCTCCTTTCATTCAGTCAGTAGCTTCAATCATTTCTGGACATTTTTCAATGGCAAAAATCAATGAATATTGTAAATGCACAAACAGTCATTTCTCCGCATTGCAAGGTGCAATTCTGAAATTTTTTGCTTTTTCCTGCTCCTCTTAGCATGATAAAGAAGATTCAAAGAGAGTGAGATGCCAGCTCCTTTCATTCAGTCAGTAGCTTCAATCATTTCTGGACGTTTTTCAATGGCAAAAATCAATGAATATTGTAAATGCACAAACAGTAATTTCTCCGCATTGCAAGGTGCAATTCTGAAATTTTTTGCTTTTTCCTGCTCCTCTTAGCATGATAAAGAAGATTCAAAGAGAGTGAGATGCCAGCTCCTTTCATTCAGTCAGTAGCTTCAATCATTTCTGGACGTTTTTCAATGGCAAAAATCAATGAATATTGTAAATGCACAAACAGTAATTTCTCCGCATTGCAAGGTGCAATTCTGAAATTTTTTGCTTTTTCCTGCTCCTCTTAGCATGATAAAGAAGATTCAAAGAGAGTGAGATGCCAGATCCTTTCCTTCAGTCACTAGCTTCAATCATTTCTGGTATATGAATAACATGATGTTTTTCAATGGCAAAAATCAATGAATTTTGTAAATGCACAAACAGTAATTTCTCCGCATTGCAAGGCGCAATTCTGAAATTTTTTGCTTTTTCCTGCTCCTCTTAGCATGATAAAGAAGATTCAAAGAGAGTGAGATGCCAGCTCCTTTCATTCAGTCAGTAGCTTCAATCATTTCTGGACATTTTTCAATGGCAAAAATCAATGAATATTGTAAATGCACAAACAGTCATTTCTCCGCATTGCAAGGTGCAATTCTGAAATTTTTTGCTTTTTCCTGCTCCTCTTAGCATGATAAAGAAGATTCAAAGAGAGTGAGATGCCAGCTCCTTTCATTCAGTCAGTAGCTTCAATCATTTCTGGACGTTTTTCAATGGCAAAAATCAATGAATATTGTAAATGCACAAACAGTCATTTCTCCGCATTGCAAGGTGCAATTCTGAAATTTTTTGCTTTTTCCTGCTCCTCTTAGCATGATAAAGAAGATTCAAAGAGAGTGAGATGCCAGCTCCTTTCATTCAGTCAGTAGCTTCAATCATTTCTGGACGTTTTTCAATGGCAAAAATCAATGAATATTGTAAATGCACAAACAGTAATTTCTCCGCATTGCAAGGTGCAATTCTGAAATTTTTTGCTTTTTCCTGCTCCTCTTAGCATGATAAAGAAGATTCAAAGAGAGTGAGATGCCAGCTCCTTTCATTCAGTCAGTAGCTTCAATCATTTCTGGACGTTTTTCAATGGCAAAAATCAATGAATATTGTAAATGCACAAACAGTAATTTCTCCGCATTGCAAGGTGCAATTCTGAAATTTTTTGCTTTTTCCTGCTCCTCTTAGCATGATAAAGAAGATTCAAAGAGAGTGAGATGCCAGATCCTTTCCTTCAGTCAGTAGCTTCAATCATTTCTGGTATATGAATAACATGATGTTTTTCAATGGCAAAAATCAATGAATTTTGTAAATGCACAAACAGTAATTTCTCCGCATTGCAAGGCGCAATTCTGAAATTTTTTGCTTTTTCCTGCTCCTCTTAGCATGATAAAGAAGATTCAAAGAGAGTGAGATGCCAGCTCCTTTCATTCAGTCAGTAGCTTCAATCATTTCTGGACATTTTTCAATGGCAAAAATCAATGAATATTGTAAATGCACAAACAGTAATTTCTCCGCATTGCAAGGTGCAATTCTGAAATTTTTTGCTTTTTCCTGCTCCTCTTAGCATGATAAAGAAGATTCAAAGAGAGTGAGATGCCAGCTCCTTTCATTCAGTCAGTAGCTTCAATCATTTCTGGACGTTTTTCAATGGCAAAAATCAATGAATATTGTAAATGCACAAACAGTAATTTCTCCGCATTGCAAGGTGCAATTCTGAAATTTTTTGCTTTTTCCTGCTCCTCTTAGCATGATAAAGAAGATCCAAAGAGAGTGAGATGCCTGCTCCTTTCATTCAGTCAGTAGCTTCAATCATTTCTGGACGTTTTTCAATGGCAAAAATCAATGAATATTGTAAATGCACAAACAGTAATTTCTCCGCATTGCAATGTGCAATTCTGAAATTTTTTGCTTTTTCCTGCTCCTCTTAGCATGATAAAGAAGATTCAAAGAGAGTGAGATGCCAGCTCCTTTCATTCAGTCAGTAGCTTCAAACATTTCTGGTACATGAATAACATGATGTTTTTCAATGGCAAAAATCAATGAATATTGTAAATGCACAAACAGTAATTTCTCCGCATTGCAAGGTGCAATTCTGAAATTTTTTGCTTTTTCCTGCTCCTCTTAGCATGATAAAGAAGATTCAAAGAGAGTGAGATGCCAGCTCCTTTCGTTCAGTCAGTAGCTTCAATCATTTCTGGACGTTTTTCAATGGCAAAAATCATTGAATATTATAAATGCACAAACAGTAATTTCTCCGCATTGCAAGGTGCAATTCTGAAATTTTTTGCTTTTTCCTGCTCCTCTTAGCATGATAAAGAAGATTCAAAGAGAGTGAGATGCCAGCTCCTTTCATTCAGTCAGTAGCTTCAATCATTTCTGGACGTTTTTCAATGGCAAAAACCAATGAATATTGTAAATGCACAAACAGTAATTTCTCCGCATTGCAAGGTGCAATTCTGAAACTTTTTGCTTTTTCCTGCTCCTCTTAGCATGATAAAGAAGATTCAAAGAGAGTGAGATGCCAGATCCTTTCCTTCAGTCAGTAGCTTCAATCATTTCTGGTATATGAATAACATGATGTTTTTCAATGGCAAAAATCAATGAATTTTGTAAATGCACAAACAGTAATTTCTCCGCATTGCAAGGCGCAATTCTGAAATTTTTTGCTTTTTCCTGCTCCTCTTAGCATGATAAAGAAGATTCAAAGAGAGTGAGATGCCAGCTCCTTTCATTCAGTCAGTAGCTTCAATCATTTCTGGACATTTTTCAATGGCAAAAATCAATGAATATTGTAAATGCACAAACAGTCATTTCTCCGCATTGCAAGGTGCAATTCTGAAATTTTTTGCTTTTTCCTGCTCCTCTTAGCATGATAAAGAAGATTCAAAGAGAGTGAGATGCCAGCTCCTTTCATTCAGTCAGTAGCTTCAATCATTTCTGGACGTTTTTCAATGGCAAAAATCAATGAATATTGTAAATGCACAAACAGTAATTTCTCCGCATTGCAAGGTGCAATTCTGAAATTTTTTGCTTTTTCCTGCTCCTCTTAGCATGATAAAGAAGATTCAAAGAGAGTGAGATGCCAGCTCCTTTCATTCAGTCAGTAGCTTCAATCATTTCTGGACGTTTTTCAATGGCAAAAATCAATGAATATTGTAAATGCACAAACAGTAATTTCTCCGCATTGCAAGGTGCAATTCTGAAATTTTTTGCTTTTTCCTGCTCCTCTTAGCATGATAAAGAAGATTCAAAGAGAGTGAGATGCCAGATCCTTTCCTTCAGTCACTAGCTTCAATCATTTCTGGTATATGAATAACATGATGTTTTTCAATGGCAAAAATCAATGAATTTTGTAAATGCACAAACAGTAATTTCTCCGCATTGCAAGGCGCAATTCTGAAATTTTTTGCTTTTTCCTGCTCCTCTTAGCATGATAAAGAAGATTCAAAGAGAGTGAGATGCCAGCTCCTTTCATTCAGTCAGTAGCTTCAATCATTTCTGGACATTTTTCAATGGCAAAAATCAATGAATATTGTAAATGCACAAACAGTAATTTCTCCGCATTGCAAGGTGCAATTCTGAAATTTTT
Organism: Phyllobates terribilis; assembly: GCF_046119375.1. Taxonomy (NCBI): domain Eukaryota; kingdom Metazoa; phylum Chordata; class Amphibia; order Anura; family Dendrobatidae; genus Phyllobates; species Phyllobates terribilis. Next base: position 284,967 of record NW_027363814.1, on the reverse strand, counting down.
TGCTTTTTCCTGCTCCTCTTAGCATGATAAAGAAGATTCAAAGAGAGTGAGATGCCAGCTCCTTTCATTCAGTCAGTAGCTTCAATCATTTCTGGACGTTTTTCAATGGCAAAAATCAATGAATATTGTAAATGCACAAACAGTAATTTCTCCGCATTGCAAGGTGCAATTCTGAAATTTTTTGCTTTTTCCTGCTCCTCTTAGCATGATAAAGAAGATTCAAAGAGAGTGAGATGCCAGCTCCTTTCATTCAGTCAGTAGCTTCAATCATTTCTGGACGTTTTTCAATGGCAAAAATCAATGAATATTGTAAATGCACAAACAGTAATTTCTCCGCATTGCAATGTGCAATTCTGAAATTTTTTGCTTTTTCCTGCTCCTCTTAGCATGATAAAGAAGATTCAAAGAGAGTGAGATGCCAGCTCCTTTCATTCAGTCAGTAGCTTCAAACATTTCTGGTACATGAATAACATGATGTTTTTCAATGGCAAAAATCAATGAATATTGTAAATGCACAAACAGTAATTTCTCCGCATTGCAAGGTGCAATTCTGAAATTTTTTGCTTTTTCCTGCTCCTCTTAGCATGATAAAGAAGATTCAAAGAGAGTGAGATGCCAGCTCCTTTCGTTCAGTCAGTAGCTTCAATCATTTCTGGACGTTTTTCAATGGCAAAAATCATTGAATATTATAAATGCACAAACAGTAATTTCTCCGCATTGCAAGGTGCAATTCTGAAATTTTTTACTTTTTCCTGCTCCTCTTAGCATGATAAAGAAGATTCAAAGAGAGTGAGATGCCAGCTCCTTTCATTCAGTCAGTAGCTTCAATCATTTCTGGTATATGAATAACATGATGTTTTTCAATGGCAAAAATCAATGAATATTGTAAATGCACAAACAGTAATTTCTCCGCATTGCAAGGTGCAATTCTGAAATTTTTTGCTTTTTCCTGCTCCTCTTAGCATGATAAAGAAGATTCAAAGAGAGTGAGATGCCAGCTCCTTTCATTCAGTCAGTAGCTTCAATCATTTCTGGACGTTTTTCAATGGCAAAAATCAATGAATATTGTAAATGCACAAACAGTAATTTCTCCGCATTGCAAGGTGCAATTCTGAAATTTTTTGCTTTTTCCTGCTCCTCTTAGCATGATAAACAAGATTCAAAGAGAGTGAGATGCCAGCTCCTTTCATTCAGTCAGTAGCTTCAATCATTTCTGGACGTTTTTCAATGGCAAAAATCATTGAATATTGTAAATGCACAAACAGTAATTTCTCCGCATTGCAAGGTGCAATTCTGAAATTTTTTACTTTTTCCTGCTCCTCTTAGCATGATAAAGAAGATTCAAAGAGAGTGAGATGCCAGCTCCTTTCATTCAGTCAGTAGCTTCAATCATTTCTGGTATATGAATAACATGATGTTTTTCAATCGCAAAAATCAATGAATATTGTAAATGCACAAACAGTAATTTCTCCGCATTGCAAGGTGTAATTCTGAAATTTTTTGCTTTTTCCTGCTCCTCTTAGCATGATAAAGAAGATTCAAAGAGAGTGAGATGCCAGCTCCTTTCATTCAGTCAGTAGCTTCAATCATTTCTGGACGTTTTTCAATAGCAAAAATCAATGAATATTGTAAATGCACAAACAGTAATTTCTCCGCATTGCAAGGTGCAATTCTGAAATTTTTTGCTTTTTCCTGCTCCTCTAAGCATGATAAAGAAGATTCAAAGAGAGTGAGATGCCAGATCCTTTCCTTCAGTCAGTAGCTTCAATCATTTCTGGTATATGAATAACATGATGTTTTTCAATGGCAAAAATCAATGAATTTTGTAAATGCACAAACAGTAATTTCTCCGCATTGCAAGGCGCAATTCTGAAATTTTTTGCTTTTTCCTGCTCCTCTTAGCATGATAAAGAAGATTCAAAGAGAGTGAGATGCCAGCTCCTTTCATTCAGTCAGTAGCTTCAATCATTTCTGGACATTTTTCAATGGCAAAAATCAATGAATATTGTAAATGCACAAACAGTAATTTCTCCGCATTGCAAGGTGCAATTCTGAAATTTTTTGCTTTTTCCTGCTCCTCTTAGCATGATAAAGAAGATTCAAAGAGAGTGAGATGCCAGCTCCTTTCATTCAGTCAGTAGCTTCAATCATTTCTGGTATATGAATAACATGATGTTTTTCAATCGCAAAAATCAATGAATATTGTAAATGCACAAACAGTAATTTCTCCGCATTGCAAGGTGCAATTCTGAAATTTTTTGCTTTTTCCTGCTCCTCTTAGCATGATAAAGAAGATTCAAAGAGAGTGAGATGCCAGCTCCTTTCATTCAGTCAGTAGCTTCAATCATTTCTGGACGTTTTTCAATGGCAAAAATCAATGAATATTGTAAATGCACAAACAGTAATTTCTCCGCATTGCAAGGTGCAATTCTGAAATTTTTTGCTTTTTCCTGCTCCTCTAAGCATGATAAAGAAGATTCAAAGAGAGTGAGATGCCATATCCTTTCCTTCAGTCAGTAGCTTCAATCATTTCTGGTATATGAATAACATGATGTTTTTCAATGGCAAAAATCAATGAATTTTGTAAATGCACAAACAGTAATTTCTCCGCATTGCAAGGCGCAATTCTGAAATTTTTTGCTTTTTCCTGCTCCTCTTAGCATGATAAAGAAGATTCAAAGAGAGTGAGATGCCAGCTCCTTTCATTCAGTCAGTAGCTTCAATCATTTCTGGACATTTTTCAATGGCAAAAATCAATGAATATTGTAAATGCACAAACAGTAATTTCTCCGCATTGCAAGGTGCAATTCTGAAATTTTTTGCTTTTTCCTGCTCCTCTTAGCATGATAAAGAAGATTCAAAGAGAGTGAGATGCCAGCTCCTTTCATTCAGTCAGTAGCTTCAATCATTTCTGGACGTTTTTCAATGGCAAAAATCAATGAATATTGTAAATGCACAAACAGTAATTTCTCCGCATTGCAAGGTGCAATTCTGAAATTTTTTGCTTTTTCCTGCTCCTCTTAGCATGATAAAGAAGATTCAAAGAGAGCGAGATGCCAGCTCCTTTCATTCAGTCAGTACCTTCAATCATTTCTGGACGTTTTTCAATGGCAAAAATCAATGAATATTGTAAATGCACAAACAGTAATTTCTCCGCATTGCAAGGTGCAATTCTGAAATTTTTTGCTTTTTCCTGCTCCTCTTAGCATGATAAAGAAGATTCAAAGAGAGTGAGATGCCAGCTCCTTTCATTCAGTCAGTAGCTTCAATCATTTCTGGTATATGAATAACATGATGTTTTTCAATAGCAAAAATCAATTAATATTGTAAATGCACAAACAGTAATTTCTCCGCATTGCAAGGTGCAATTCTGAAATTTTTTGCTTTTTCCTGCTCCTCTTAGCATGATAAAGAAGATTCAAAGAGAGTGAGATGCCAGCTCCTTTCTTTCAGTCAGTAGCTTCAATCATTTCTGGACGTTTTTCAATGGCAAAAATCAATGAATATTGTAAATGCACAAACAGTAATTTCTCCGCATTGCAAGGTGCAATTCTGAAATTTTTTGCTTTTTCCTGCTCCTCTTAGCATGGTAAACAAGATTCAAAGAGAGTGAGATGCCAGCTCCTTTCATTCAGTCAGTAGCTTCAATCATTTCTGGACGTTTTTCAATGGCAAAAATCATTGAATATTGTAAATGCACAAACAGTAATTTCTCCGCATTGCAAGGTGCAATTCTGAAATTTTTTACTTTTTCCTGCTCCTCTTAGCATGATAAAGAAGATTCAAAGAGAGTGAGATGCCAGCTCCTTTCATTCAGTCAGTAGCTTCAATCATTTCTGGTATATGAATAACATGATGTTTTTCAATCGCAAAAATCAATGAATATTGTAAATGCACAAACAGTAATTTCTCCGCATTGCAAGGTGCAATTCTGAAATTTTTTGCTTTTTCCTGCTCCTCTTAGCATGATAAAGAAGATTCAAAGAGAGTGAGATGCCAGCTCCTTTCATTCAGTCAGTAGCTTCAATCATTTCTGGACGTTTTTCAATGGCAAAAATCAATGAATATTGTAAATGCACAAACAGTAATTTCTCCGCATTGCAAGGTGCAATTCTGAAATTTTTTGCTTTTTCCTGCTCCTCTTAGCATGATAAAGAAGATTCAAAGAGAGTGAGATGCCAGATCCTTTCCTTCAGTCAGTAGCTTCAATCATTTCTGGTATATGAATAACATGATGTTTTTCAATGGCAAAAATCAATGAATTTTGTAAATGCACAAACAGTAATTTCTCCGCATTGCAAGGCGCAATTCTGAAATTTTTTGCTTTTTCCTGCTCCTCTTAGCATGATAAAGAAGATTCAAAGAGAGTGAGATGCCAGCTCCTTTCATTCAGTCAGTAGCTTCAATCATTTCTGGACATTTTTCAATGGCAAAAATCAATGAATATTGTAAATGCACAAACAGTAATTTCTCCGCATTGCAAGGTGCAATTCTGAAATTTTTTGCTTTTTCCTGCTCCTCTTAGCATGATAAAGAAGATTCAAAGAGAGTGAGATGCCAGCTCCTTTCATTCAGTCAGTAGCTTCAATCATTTCTGGACGTTTTTCAATGGCAAAAATCAATGAATATTGTAAATGCACAAACAGTAATTTCTCCGCATTGCAAGGTGCAATTCTGAAATTTTTTGCTTTTTCCTGCTCCTCTTAGCATGATAAAGAAGATTCAAATAGAGTGAGATGCCAGCTCCTTTCATTCAGTCAGTAGCTTCAATCATTTCTGGACGTTTTTCAATGGCAAAAATCAATGAATATTGTAAATGCACAAACAGTAATTTCTCCGCATTGCAAGGTGCAATTCTGAAATTTTTTGCTTTTTCCTGCTCCTCTTAGCATGATAAAGAAGATTCAAAGAGAGTGAGATGCCAGATCCTTTCCTTCAGTCAGTAGCTTCAATCATTTCTGGTATATGAATAACATGATGTTTTTCAATGGCAAAAATCAATGAATTTTGTAAATGCACAAACAGTAATTTCTCCGCATTGCAAGGCGCAATTCTGAAATTTTTTGCTTTTTCCTGCTCCTCTTAGCATGATAAAGAAGATTCAAAGAGAGTGAGATGCCAGCTCCTTTCATTCAGTCAGTAGCTTCAATCATTTCTGGACATTTTTCAATGGCAAAAATCAATGAATATTGTAAATGCACAAACAGTAATTTCTCCGCATTGCAAGGTGCAATTCTGAAATTTTTTGCTTTTTCCTGCTCCTCTTAGCATGATAAAGAAGATTCAAAGAGAGTGAGATGCCAGCTCCTTTCATTCAGTCAGTAGCTTCAATCATTTCTGGACGTTTTTCAATGGCAAAAATCAATGAATATTGTAAATGCACAAACAGTAATTTCTCCGCATTGCAAGGTGCAATTCTGAAATTTTTGCTTTTTCCTGCTCCTCTTAGCATGATAAAGAAGATTCAAAGAGAGTGAGATGCCAGCTCCTTTCATTCAGTCAGTAGCTTCAATCATTTCTGGACGTTTTTCAATGGCAAAAATCAATGAATATTGTAAATGCACAAACAGTAATTTCTCCGCATTGCAATGTGCAATTCTGAAATTTTTTGCTTTTTCCTGCTCCTCTTAGCATGATAAAGAAGATTCAAAGAGAGTGAGATGCCAGCTCCTTTCATTCAGTCAGTAGCTTCAATCATTTCTGGACATTTTTCAATGGCAAAAATCAATGAATATTGTAAATGCACAAACAGTAATTTCTCCGCATTGCAAGGTGCAATTCTGAAATTTTTTGCTTTTTCCTGCTCCTCTTAGCATGATAAAGAAGATTCAAAGAGAGTGAGATGCCAGCTCCTTTCATTCAGTCAGTAGCTTCAATCATTTCTGGACGTTTTTCAATGACAAAAATCAATGAATATTGTAAATGCACAAACAGTAATTTCTCTGCAGTGCAAGGTGCAATTCTGAAATTTTTTGCTTTTTCCTGCTCCTCTTAGCATGATAAAGAAGATTCAAAGAGAGTGAGATGCCAGCTCCTTTCATTCAGTCAGTAGCTTCAATCATTTCTGGACGTTTTTCAATGGCAAAAATCATTGAATATTGTAAATGCACAAACAGTAATTTCTCCGCATTGCAAGGTGCAATTCTGAAATTTTTTACTTTTTCCTGCTCCTCTTAGCATGATAAAGAAGATTCAAAGAGAGTGAGATGCCAGCTCCTTTCATTCAGTCAGTAGCTTCAATCATTTCTGGTATATGAATAACATGATGTTTTTCAATCGCAAAAATCAATGAATATTGTAAATGCACAAACAGTAATTTCTCCGCATTGCAAGGTGCAATTCTGAAATTTTTCGCTTTTTCCTGCTCCTCTTAGCATGATAAAGAAGATTCAAAGAGAGTGAGATGCCAGCTCCTTTCATTCAGTCAGTAGCTTCAATCATTTCTGGACGTTTTTCAATGGCAAAAATCAATGAATATTGTAAATGCACAAACAGTAATTTCTCCGCATTGCAAGGTGCAATTCTGAAATTTTTTGCTTTTTCCTGCTCCTCTTAGCATGATAAAGAAGATTCAAAGAGAGTGAGATGCCAGATCCTTTCCTTCAGTCAGTAGCTTCAATCATTTCTGGTATATGAATAACATGATGTTTTTCAATGGCAAAAATCAATGAATTTTGTAAATGCACAAACAGTAATTTCTCCGCATTGCAAGGCGCAATTCTGAAATTTTTTGCTTTTTCCTGCTCCTCTTAGCATGATAAAGAAGATTCAAAGAGAGTGAGATGCCAGCTCCTTTCATTCAGTCAGTAGCTTCAATCATTTCTGGACATTTTTCAATGGCAAAAATCAATGAATATTGTAAATGCACAAACAGTAATTTCTCCGCATTGCAAGGTGCAATTCTGAAATTTTTTGCTTTTTCCTGCTCCTCTTAGCATGATAAAGAAGATTCAAAGAGAGTGAGATGCCAGCTCCTTTCATTCAGTCAGTAGCTTCAATCATTTCTGGACGTTTTTCAATGGCAAAAATCAATGAATATTGTAAATGCACAAACAGTAATTTCTCCGCATTGCAAGGTGCAATTCTGAATTTTTTTGCTTTTTCCTGCTCCTCTTAGCATGATAAAGAAGATTCAAAGAGAGTGAGATGCCAGCTCCTTTCATTCAGTCAGTAGCTTCAATCATTTCTGGACGTTTTTCAATGGCAAAAATCAATGAATATTGTAAATGCACAAACAGTAATTTCTCCGCATTGCAAGGTGCAATTCTGAAATTTTTTGCTTTTTCCTGCTCCTCTTAGCATGATAAAGAAGATTCAAAGAGAGTGAGATGCCAGATCCTTTCCTTCAGTCAGTAGCTTCAATCATTTCTGGTATATGAATAACATGATGTTTTTCAATGGCAAAAATCAATGAATTTTGTAAATGCACAAACAGTAATTTCTCCGCATTGCAAGGCGCAATTCTGAAATTTTTTGCTTTTTCCTGCTCCTCTTAGCATGATAAAGAAATTCAAAGAGAGTGAGATGCCAGCTCCTTTCATTCAGTCAGTAGCTTCAATCATTTCTGGACATTTTTCAATGGCAAAAATCAATGAATATTGTAAATGCACAAACAGTAATTTCTCCGCATTGCAAGGTGCAATTCTGAAATTTTTTGCTTTTTCCTGCTCCTCTTAGCATGATAAAGAAGATTCAAAGAGAGTGAGATGCCAGCTCCTTTCATTCAGTCAGTAGCTTCAATCATTTCTGGACGTTTTTCAATGGCAAAAATCAATGAATATTGTAAATGCACAAACAGTAATTTCTCCGCATTGCAAGGTGCAATTCTGAAATTTTTTGCTTTTTCCTGCTCCTCTTAGCATGATAAAGAAGATTCAAAGAGAGTGAGATGCCAGCTCCTTTCATTCAGTCAGTAGCTTCAATCATTTCTGGACGTTTTTCAATGGCAAAAATCAATGAATATTGTAAATGCACAAACAGTAATTTCTCCGCATTGCAATGTGCAATTCTGAAATTTTTTGCTTTTTCCTGCTCCTCTTAGCATGATAAAGAAGATTCAAAGAGAGTGAGATGCCAGCTCCTTTCATTCAGTCAGTAGCTTCAATCATTTCTGGACATTTTTCAATGGCAAAAATCAATGAATATTGTAAATGCACAAACAGTAATTTCTCCGCATTGCAAGGTGCAATTCTGAAATTTTTTGCTTTTTCCTGCTCCTCTTAGCATGATAAAGAAGATTCAAAGAGAGTGAGATGCCAGCTCCTTTCATTCAGTCAGTAGCTTCAATCATTTCTGGACGTTTTTCAATGACAAAAATCAATGAATATTGTAAATGCACAAACAGTAATTTCTCTGCATTGCAAGGTGCAATTCTGAAATTTTTTGCTTTTTCCTGCTCCTCTTAGCATGATAAAGAAGATTCAAAGAGAGTGAGATGCCAGATCCTTTCCTTCAGTCAGTAGCTTCAATCATTTCTGGTATATGAATAACATGATGTTTTTCAATGGCAAAAATCAATGAATTTTGTAAATGCACAAACAGTAATTTCTCCGCATTGCAAGGCGCAATTCTGAAATTTTTTGCTTTTTCCTGCTCCTCTTAGCATGATAAAGAAGATTCAAAGAGAGTGAGATGCCAGCTCCTTTCATTCAGTCAGTAGCTTCAATCATTTCTGGACATTTTTCAATGGCAAAAATCAATGAATATTGTAAATGCACAAACAGTAATTTCTCCGCATTGCAAGGTGCAATTCTGAAATTTTTTGCTTTTTCCTGCTCCTCTTAGCATGATAAAGAAGATTCAAAGAGAGTGAGATGCCAGCTCCTTTCATTCAGTCAGTAGCTTCAATCATTTCTGGACGTTTTTCAATGGCAAAAATCAATGAATATTGTAAATGCACAAACAGTAATTTCTCCGCATTGCAAGGTGCAATTCTGAAATTTTTTGCTTTTTCCTGCTCCTCTTAGCATGATAAAGAAGATTCAAAGAGAGTGAGATGCCAGCTCCTTTCATTCAGTCAGTAGCTTCAATCATTTCTGGACGTTTTTCAATGGCAAAAATCAATGAATATTGTAAATGCACAAACAGTAATTTCTCCGCATTGCAAGGTGCAATTCTGAAATTTTTTGCTTTTTCCTGCTCCTCTTAGCATGATAAAGAAGATTCAAAGAGAGTGAGATGCCAGATCCTTTCCTTCAGTCAGTAGCTTCAATCATTTCTGGTATATGAATAACATGATGTTTTTCAATGGCAAAAATCAATGAATTTTGTAAATGCACAAAGAGTAATTTCTCCGCATTGCAAGGCGCAATTCTGAAATTTTTTGCTTTTTCCTGCTCCTCTTAGCATGATAAAGAAGATTCAAAGAGAGTGAGATGCCAGCTCCTTTCATTCAGTCAGTACCTTCAATCATTTCTGGACGTTTTTCAATGGCAAAAATCAATGAATATTGTAAATGCACAAACAGTAATTTCTCCGCATTGCAAGGTGCAATTCTGAAATTTTTTGCTTTTTCCTGCTCCTCTTAGCATGATAAAGAAGATTCAAAGAGAGTGAGATGCCAGCTCCTTTCATTCAGTCAGTAGCTTCAATCATTTCTGGACATTTTTCAATGGCAAAAATCAATGAATATTGTAAATGCACAAACTGTAATTTCTCCGCATTGCAAGGTGCAATTCTGAAATTTTTTGCTTTTTCCTGCTCCTCTTAGCATGATAAAGAAGATTCAAAGAGAGTGAGATGCCAGCTCCTTTCATTCAGTCAGTAGCTTCAATCATTTCTGGTATATGAATAACATGATGTTTTTCAATAGCAAAAATCAATGAATATTGTAAATGCACAAACAGTAATTTCTCCGCATTGCAAGGTGCAATTCTGAAATTTTTTGCTTTTTCCTGCTCCTCTTAGCATGATAAAGAAGATTCAAAGAGAGTGAGATGCCAGCTCCTTTCATTCAGTCAGTAGCTTCAATCATTTCTGGACGTTTTTCAATGGCAAAAATCAATGAATATTGTAAATGCACAAACAGTAATTTCTCCGCATTGCAAGGTGCAATTCTGAAATTTTTTGCTTTTTCCTGCTCCTCTAAGCATGATAAAGAAGATTCAAAGAGAGTGAGATGCCAGATCCTTTCCTTCAGTCAGTAGCTTCAATCATTTCTGGTATATGAATAACATGATGTTTTTCAATGGCAAAAATCAATGAATTTTGTAAATGCACAAACAGTAATTTCTCCGCATTGCAAGGCGCAATTCTGAAATTTTTTGCTTTTTCCTGCTCCTCTTAGCATGATAAAGAAGATTCAAAGAGAGTGAGATGCCAGCTCCTTTCATTCAGTCAGTAGCTTCAATCATTTCTGGACATTTTTCAATGGCAAAAATCAATGAATATTGTAAATGCACAAACAGTAATTTCTCCGCATTGCAAGGTGCAATTCTGAAATTTTTTGCTTTTTCCTGCTCCTCTTAGCATGATAAAGAAGATTCAAAGAGAGTGAGATGCCAGCTCCTTTCATTCAGTCAGTAGCTTCAATCATTTCTGGACGTTTTTCAATGGCAAAAATCAATGAATATTGTAAATGCACAAACAGTAATTTCTCCGCATTGCAAGGTGCAATTCTGAAATTTTTTGCTTTTTCCTGCTCCTCTTAGCATGATAAAGAAGATTCAAAGAGAGTGAGATGCCAGCTCCTTTCATTCAGTCAGTACCTTCAATCATTTCTGGACGTTTTTCAATGGCAAAAATCAATGAATATTGTAAATGCACAAACAGTAATTTCTCCGCATTGCAAGGTGCAATTCTGAAATTTTTTGCTTTTTCCTGCTCCTCTTAGCATGATAAAGAAGATTCAAAGAGAGTGAGATGCCAGCTCCTTTCATTCAGTCAGTAGCTTCAATCATTTCTGGACGTTTTTCAATGGCAAAAATCAATGAATATTGTAAATGCACAAACTGTAATTTCTCCGCATTGCAAGGTGCAATTCTGAAATTTTTTGCTTTTTCCTGCTCCTCTTAGCATGATAAAGAAGATTCAAAGAGAGTGAGATGCCAGCTCCTTTCATTCAGTCAGTAGCTTCAATCATTTCTGGTATATGAATAACATGATGTTTTTCAATCGCAAAAATCAATGAATATTGTAAATGCACAAACAGTAATTTCTCCGCATTGCAAGGTGCAATTCTGAAATTTTTTGCTTTTTCCTGCTCCTCTTAGCATGATAAAGAAGATTCAAAGAGAGTGAGATGCCAGCTCCTTTCCTTCAGTCAGTAGCTTCAATCATTTCTGGTATATGAATAACATGATGTTTTTCAATGGCAAAAATCAATGAATTTTGTAAATGCACAAACAGTAATTTCTCCGCATTGCAAGGCGCAATTCTGAAATTTTTTGCTTTTTCCTGCTCCTCTTAGCATGATAAAGAAGATTCAAAGAGAGTGAGATGCCAGCTCCTTTCATTCAGTCAGTAGCTTCAATCATTTCTGGACATTTTTCAGTGGCAAAAATCAATGAATATTGTAAATGCACAAACAGTAATTTCTCCGCATTGCAAGGTGCAATTCTGAAATTTTTTGCTTTTTCCTGCTCCTCTTAGCATGATAAAGAAGATTCAAAGAGAGTGAGATGCCAGCTCCTTTCATTCAGTCAGTAGCTACAATCATTTCTGGACGTTTTTCAATGGCAAAAATCAATGAATATTGTAAATGCACAAACAGTAATTTCTCCGCATTGCAAGGTGCAATTCTGAAATTTTTTGCTTTTTCCTGCTCCTCTTAGCATGATAAAGAAGATTCAAAGAGAGTGAGGTGCCAGCTCCTTTCATTCAGTCAGGAGCTTCAAACATTTCTGGTATATGAATAACATGTTTTTCAATGGCAAAAATCAATGAATATTGTAAATGCACAAACAGTAATTTCTCCGCATTGCAAGGTGCAATTCTGAAATTTTTTGCTTTTTCCTGCTCCTCTTAGCATGATAAAGAAGATTCAAAGAGAGTGAGATGCCAGCTCCTTTCATTCAGTCAGTAGCTTCAATCATTTCTGGACGTTTTTCAATGGCAAAAATCAATGAATATTGTAAATGCACAAACTGTAATTTCTCCGCATTGCAAGGTGCAATTCTGAAATTTTTTGCTTTTTCCTGCTCCTCTTAGCATGATAAAGAAGATTTAAAGAGAGTGAGATGCCAGCTCCTTTCATTCAGTCAGTAGCTTCAATCATTTCTGGACGTTTTTCAATGGCAAAAATCAACGAATATTGTAAATGCACAAACAGTAATTTCTCCGCATTGCAAGGTGCAATTCTGAAATTTTTTGCTTTTTCCTGCTCCTCTTAGCATGATAAAGAAGATTCAAAGAGAGTGAGATGCCAGCTCCTTTCATTCAGTCAGTAGCTTCAATCATTTCTGGACGTTTTTCAATGGCAAAAATCAATGAATATTGTAAATGCACAAACTGTAATTTCTCCGCATTGCAAGGTGCAATTCTGAAATTTTTTGCTTTTTCCTGCTCCTCTTAGCATGATAAAGAAGATTCAAAGAGAGTGAGATGCCAGCTCCTTTCATTCAGTCAGTAGCTTCAATCATTTCTGGACGTTTTTCAATGGCAAAAATCAATGAATATTGTAAATGCACAAACAGTAAATTCTCCGCATTGCAAGTTGCAATTCTGAAATTTTTTGCTTTTTCCTGCTCCTCTTAGCATGATAAAGAAGATTCAAAGAGAGTGAGATGCCAGCTCCTTTCCTTCAGTCAGTAGCTTCAATCATTTCTGGTATATGAATAACATGATGTTTTTCAATGGCAAAAATCAATGAAATTTGTAAATGCACAAACAGTAATTTCTCCGCATTGCAAGGCGCAATTCTGAAATTTTTTGCTTTTTCCTGCTCCTCTTAGCATGATAAAGAAGATTCAAAGAGAGTGAGATGCCAGCTCCTTTCATTCAGTCAGTAGCTTCAATCATTTCTGGACATTTTTCAATGGCAAAAATCAATGAATATTGTAAATGCACAAACAGTAATTTCTCCGCATTGCAAGGTGCAATTCTGAAATTTTTTGCTTTTTCCTGCTCCTCTTAGCATGATAAAGAAGATTCAAAGAGAGTGAGATGCCAGCTCCTTTCATTCAGTCAGTAGCTTCAATCATTTCTGGACGTCTTTCAATGGCAAAAATCAATGAATATTGTAAATGCACAAACAGTAATTTCTCCGCATTGCAAGGTGCAATTCTGAAATTTTTTGCTTTTTCCTGCTCCTCTTAGCATGATAAAGAAGATTCAAAGAGAGTGAGGTGCCAGCTCCTTTCATTCAGTCAGGAGCTTCAAACATTTCTGGTATATGAATAACATGTTTTTCAATGGCAAAAATCAATGAATATTGTAAATGCACAAACAGTAAATTCTCCGCATTGCAAGGTGCAATTCTGAAATTTTTTGCTTTTTCCTGCTCCTCTTAGCATGATAAAGAAGATTCAAAGAGAGTGAGATGCCAGCTCCTTTCATTCAGTCAGTAGCTTCAATCATTTCTGGACGTTTTTCAATGGCAAAAATCAATGAATATTGTAAATGCACAAACTGTAATTTCTCCGCATTGCAAGGTGCAATTCTGAAATTTTTTGCTTTTTCCTGCTCCTCTTAGCATGATAAAGAAGATTCAAAGAGAGTGAGATGCCAGCTCCTTTCATTCAGTCAGTAGCTTCAATCATTTCTGGACGTTTTTCAATGGCAAAAATCAACGAATATTGTAAATGCACAAACAGTAATTTCTCCGCATTGCAAGGTGCAATTCTGAAATTTTTTGCTTTTTCCTGCTCCTCTTAGCATGATAAAGAAGATTCAAAGAGAGTGAGATGCCAGCTCCTTTCATTCAGTCAGTAGCTTCAATCATTTCTGGACGTTTTTCAATGGCAAAAATCAATGAATATTGTAAATGCACAAACTGTAATTTCTCCGCATTGCAAGGTGCAATTCTGAAATTTTTTGATTTTTCCTGCTCCACTTAGCATGATAAAGAAGATTCAAAGAGAGTGAGATGCCAGCTCCTTTCATTCAGTCAGTAGCTTCAATCATTTCTGGACGTTTTTCAATGGCAAAAATCAATGAATATTGTAAATGCACAAACAGTAATTTCTCCGCATTGCAAGTTGCAATTCTGAAATTTTTTGCTTTTTCCTGCTCCTCTTAGCATGATAAAGAAGATTCAAAGAGAGTGAGATGCCAGCTCCTTTCATTCAGTCAGTACCTTCAATCATTTCTGGACGTTTTTCAATGGCAAAAATCAATGAATATTGTAAATGCACAAACAGTAATTTCTCCGCATTGCAAGGTGCAATTCTGAAATTTTTTGCTTTTTCCTGCTCCTCTTAGCATGATAAAGAAGATTCAAAGAGAGTGAGATGCCAGCTCCTTTCATTCAGTCAGTAGCTTCAAACATTTCTGGTATATGAATAACATGATGTTTTTCAATGGCAAAAATCAATGAATATTGTAAATGCACAAACAGTAATTTCTCCGCATTGCAAGGTGCAAGTCTGAAATTTTTTGCTTTTTTCTGCTCCTCTTAGCATGATAAAGAAGATTCAAAGAGAGTGAGATGCCAGCTCCTTTCATTCAGTCAGTAGCTTCAAACATTTCTGGTATATGAATAACATGATGTTTTTCAATGGCAAAAATCAATGAATATTGTAAATGCACAAACAGTAATTTCTCCGCATTGCAAGGTGCAAGTCTGAAATTTTTTGCTTTTTCCTGCTCCTCTTAGCATGATAAAGAAGATTCAAAGAGAGTGAGATGCCAGCTACTTTCATTCAGTCAGTAGCTTCAATCATTTCTGGACGTTTTTCAATGGTAAAAATCAATGAATATTGTAAATGCACAAACAGTAATTTCTCCACATTGCAAGGTGCAATTCTGAAATTTTTTGCTTTTTCATGCTCCTCTTAGCATGATAAAGAAGATTCAAAGAGATTGAGATGCCAGCTCCTTTCATTCAGTCAGTAGCTTCAAACATTTCTGGTATATGAATAACATTATGTTTTTCAATGGCAAAAATCAATGAATATTGTAAATGCACAAACAGTAATTTCTCCGCATTGCAAGGTGCAATTCTGAAATTTTTTGCTTTTTCCTGCTCCTCTTAGCATGATAAAGAAGATTCAAAGAGAGTGAGATGCCAGCTCCTTTCATTCAGTCAGTAGCTTCAATCATTTCTGGACGTTTTTCAATGGCAAAAATCAACGAATATTGTAAATGCACAAACAGTAATTTCTCCGCATTGCAAAGTGCAATTCTGAAATTTTTTGCTTTTTCCTGCTCCTCTTAGCATGATAAAGAAGATTCAAAGAGAGTGAGATGCCAGCTCCTTTCATTCAGTCAGTAGCTTCAATCATTTCTGGACGTTTTTCAATGGCAAAAATCAATGAATATTGTAAATGCACAAACTGTAATTTCTCCGCATTGCAAGGTGCAATTCTGAAATTTTTTGCTTTTTCCTGCTCCTCTTAGCATGATAAAGAAGATTCAAAGAGAGTGAGATGCCAGCTCCTTTCATTCAGTCAGTAGCTTCAATAATTTCTTGACGTTTTTCAATGGCAAAAATCAATGAATATTGTAAATGCACAAACAGTAAATTCTCCGCATTGCAAGGTGCAATTCTGAAATTTTTTGCTTTTTCCTGCTCCTCTTAGCATGATAAAGAAGATTCAAAGAGAGTGAGATGCCAGCTCCTTTCCTTCAGTCAGTAGCTTCAATCATTTCTGGTATATGAATAACATGATGTTTTTCAATGGCAAAAATCAATGAATTTTGTAAATGCACAAACAGTAATTTCTCCGCATTGCAAGGCGCAATTCTGAAATTTTTTGCTTTTTCCTGCTCCTCTTAGCATGATAAAGAAGATTCAAAGAGAGTGAGATGCCAGCTCCTTTCATTCAGTCAGTAGCTTCAATCATTTCTGGACATTTTTCAATGGCAAAAATCAATGAATATTGTAAATGCACAAACAGTAATTTCTCCGCATTGCAAGGTGCAATTCTGAAATTTTTTGCTTTTTCCTGCTCCTCTTAGCATGATAAAGAAGATTCAAAGAGAGTGAGATGCCAGCTCCTTTCATTCAGTCAGTAGCTTCAATCATTTCTGGACGTTTTTCAATGGCAAAAATCAATGAATATTGTAAATGCACAAACAGTAATTTCTCCGCATTGCAAGGTGCAATTCTGAAATTTTTTGCTTTTTCCTGCTCCTCTTAGCATGATAAAGAAGATTCAAAGAGAGTGAGGTGCCAGCTCCTTTCATTCAGTCAGGAGCTTCAAACATTTCTGGTATATGAATAACATGTTTTTCAATGGCAAAAATCAATGAATATTGTAAATGCACAAACAGTAAATTCTCCGCATTGCAAGGTGCAATTCTGAAATTTTTTGCTTTTTCCTGCTCCTCTTAGCATGATAAAGAAGATTCAAAGAGAGTGAGATGCCAGCTCCTTTCTTTCAGTCAGTAGCTTCAATCATTTCTGGACGTTTTTCAATGGCAAAAATCAATGAATATTGTAAATGCACAAACTGTAATTTCTCCGCATTGCAAGGTGCAATTCTGAAATTTTTTGCTTTTTCCTGCTCCTCTTAGCATGATAAAGAAGATTCAAAGAGAGTGAGATGCCAGCTCCTTTCATTCAGTCAGTAGCTTCAATCATTTCTGGACGTTTTTCAATGGCAAAAATCAACGAATATTGTAAATGCACAAACAGTAATTTCTCCGCATTGCAAGGTGCAATTCTGAAATTTTTTGCTTTTTCCTGCTCCTCTTAGCATGATAAAGAAGATTCAAAGAGAGTGAGATGCCAGCTCCTTTCATTCAGTCAGTAGCTTCAATCATTTCTGGACGTTTTTCAATGGCAAAAATCAATGAATATTGTAAATGCACAAACTGTAATTTCTCCGCATTGCAAGGTGCAATTCTGAAATTTTTTGCTTTTTCCTGCTCCACTTAGCATGATAAAGAAGATTCAAAGAGAGTGAGATGCCAGCTCCTTTCATTCAGTCAGTAGCTTCAATCATTTCTGGACGTTTTTCAATGGCAAAAATCAATGAATATTGTAAATGCACAAACAGTAATTTCTCCGCATTGCAAGTTGCAATTCTGAAATTTTTTGCTTTTTCCTGCTCCTCTTAGCATGATAAAGAAGATTCAAAGAGAGTGAGATGCCAGCTCCTTTCATTCAGTCAGTACCTTCAATAATTTCTGGACGTTTTTCAATGGCAAAAATCAATGAATATTGTAAATGCACAAACAGTAATTTCTCCGCATTGCAAGGTGCAATTCTGAAATTTTTTGCTTTTTCCTGCTCCTCTTAGCATGATAAAGAAGATTCAAAGAGAGTGAGATGCCAGCTCCTTTCATTCAGTCAGTAGCTTCAAACATTTCTGGTATATGAATAACATGATGTTTTTCAATGGCAAAAATCAATGAATATTGTAAATGCACAAACAGTAATTTCTCCGCATTGCAAGGTGCAAGTCTGAAATTTTTTGCTTTTTTCTGCTCCTCTTAGCATGATAAAGAAGATTCAAAGAGAGTGAGATGCCAGCTCCTTTCATTCAGTCAGTAGCTTCAAACATTTCTGGTATATGAATAACATGATGTTTTTCAATGGCAAAAATCAATGAATATTGTAAATGCACAAACAGTAATTTCTCCGCATTGCAAGGTGCAAGTCTGAAATTTTTTGCTTTTTCCTGCTCCTCTTAGCATGATAAAGAAGATTCAAAGAGAGTGAGATGCCAGCTACTTTCATTCAGTCAGTAGCTTCAATCATTTCTGGACGTTTTTCAATGGTAAAAATCAATGAATATTGTAAATGCACAAACAGTAATTTCTCCACATTGCAAGGTGCAATTCTGAAATTTTTTGCTTTTTCATGCTCCTCTTAGCATGATAAAGAAGATTCAAAGAGATTGAGATGCCAGCTCCTTTCATTCAGTCAGTAGCTTCAAACATTTCTGGTATATGAATAACATTATGTTTTTCAATGGCAAAAATCAATGAATATTGTAAATGCACAAACAGTAATTTCTCCGCATTGCAAGGTGCAATTCTGAAATTTTTTGCTTTTTCCTGCTCCTCTTAGCATGATAAAGAAGATTCAAAGAGAGTGAGATGCCAGCTCCTTTCATTCAGTCAGTAGCTTCAAACATTTCTGGTATATGAATAACATGATGTTTTTCAATGGCAAAAATCAATGAATATTGTAAATGCACAAACAGTAATTTCTCCGCATTGCAAGGTGCAATTCTGAAATTTTTTGCTTTTTCCTGCTCCTCTTAGCATGATAAAGAAGATTCAAAGAGAGTGAGATGCCAGCTCCTTTCATTCAGTCAGTAGCTTCAATCATTTCTGGATGTTTTTCAATGGCAAAAATCAACGAATATTGTAAATGCACAAACAGTAATTTCTCCGCATTGCAAGGTGCAATTCTGAAATTTTTTGCTTTTTCCTGCTCCTCTTAGCATGATAAAGAAGATTCAAAGAGAGTGAGATGCCAGCTCCTTTCATTCAGTCAGTAGCTTCAATCATTTCTGGACGTTTTTCAATGGCAAAAATCAATGAATATTGTAAATGCACAAACTGTAATTTCTCCGCATTGCAAGGTGCAATTCTGAAGTTTTTTGCTTTTTCCTGCTCCTCTTAGCATGATAAAGAAGATTCAAAGAGAGTGAGATGCCAGCTCCTTTCATTCAGTCAGTAGCTTCAATAATTTCTGGACGTTTTTCAATGGCAAAAATCAATGAATATTGTAAATGCACAAACAGTAAATTCTCCGCATTGCAAGGTGCAATTCTGAAATTTTTTGCTTTTTCCTGCTCCTCTTAGCATGATAAAGAAGATTCAAAGAGAGTGAGATGCCAGCTCCTTTCCTTCAGTCAGTAGCTTCAATCATTTCTGGTATATGAATAACATGATGTTTTTCAATGGCAAAAATCAATGAATTTTGTAAATGCACAAACAGTAATTTCTCCGCATTGCAAGGCGCAATTCTGAAATTTTTTGCTTTTTCCTGCTCCTCTTAGCATGATAAAGAAGATTCAAAGAGAGTGAGATGCCAGCTCCTTTCATTCAGTTAGTAGCTTCAATCATTTCTGGACATTTTTCAATGGCAAAAATCAATGAATATTGTAAATGCACAAACAGTAATTTCTCCGCATTGCAAGGTGCAATTCTGAAATTTTTTGCTTTTTCCTGCTCCTCTTAGCATGATAAAGAAGATTCAAAGAGAGTGAGATGCCAGCTCCTTTCATTCAGTCAGTAGCTTCAATCATTTCTGGACGTTTTTCAATGGCAAAAATCAATGAATATTGTAAATGCACAAACAGTAATTTCTCCGCATTGCAAGGTGCAATTCTGAAATTTTTTGCTTTTTCCTGCTCCTCTAAGCATGATAAAGAAGATTCAAAGAGAGTGAGGTGCCAGCTCCTTTCCTTCAGTCAGTAGCTTCAATCATTTCTGGTATATGAATAACATGATGTTTTTCAATGGCAAAAATCAATGAATTTTGTAAATGCACAAACAGTAATTTCTCCGCATTGCAAGGCGCAATTCTGAAATTTTTTGCTTTTTCCTGCTCCTCTTAGCATGATAAAGAAGATTCAAAGAGAGTGAGATGCCAGCTCCTTTCATTCAGTCAGTAGCTTCAATCATTTCTGGACATTTTTCAATGGCAAAAATCAATGAATATTGTAAATGCACAAACAGTAATTTCTCCGCATTGCAAGGTGCAATTCTGAAATTTTTTGCTTTTTCCTGCTCCTCTTAGCATGATAAAGAAGATTCAAAGAGAGTGAGATGCCAGCTCCTTTCATTCAGTCAGTAGCTTCAATCATTTCTGGACGTTTTTCAATGGCAAAAATCAATGAATATTGTAAATGCACAAACAGTAATTTCTCCGCATTGCAAGGTGCAATTCTGAAATTTTTTGCTTTTTCCTGCTCCTCTAAGCATGATAAAGAAGATTCAAAGAGAGTGAGGTGCCAGCTCCTTTCATTCAGTCAGGAGCTTCAAACATTTCTGGTATATGAATAACATGTTTTTCAATGGCAAAAATCAATGAATATTGTAAATGCACAAACAGTAAATTCTCCGCATTGCAAGGTGCAATTCTGAAATTTTTTGCTTTTTCCTGCTCCTCTTAGCATGATAAAGAAGATTCAAAGAGAGTGAGATGCCAGCTCCTTTCATTCAGTCAGTAGCTTCAATCATTTCTGGACGTTTTTCAATGGCAAAAATCAATGAATATTGTAAATGCACAAACTGTAATTTCTCCGCATTGCAAGGTGCAATTCTGAAATTTTTTGCTTTTTCCTGCTCCTCCTAGCATGATAAAGAAGATTCAAAGAGAGTGAGATGCCAGCTCCTTTCATTCAGTCAGTAGCTTCAATCATTTCTGGACGTTTTTCAATGGCAAAAATCAACGAATATTGTAAATGCACAAACAGTAATTTCTCCGCATTGCAAGGTGCAATTCTGAAATTTTTTGCTTTTTCCTGCTCCTCTTAGCATGATAAAGAAGATTCAAAGAGAGTGAGATGCCAGCTCCTTTCATTCAGTCAGTAGCTTCAATCATTTCTGGACGTTTTTCAATGGCAAAAATCAATGAATATTGTAAATGCACAAACTGTAATTTCTCCGCATTGCAAGGTGCAATTCTGAAATTTTTTGCTTTTTCCTGCTCCACTTAGCATGATAAAGAAGATTCAAAGAGAGTGAGATGCCAGCTCCTTTCATTCAGTCAGAAGCTTCAATCATTTCTGGACGTTTTTCAATGGCAAAAATCAATGAATATTGTAAATGCACAAACAGTAATTTCTCCGCATTGCAAGTTGCAATTCTGAAATTTTTTGCTTTTTCCTGCTCCTCTTAGCATGATAAAGAAGATTCAAAGAGAGTGAGATGCCAGCTCCTTTCATTCAGTCAGTACCTTCAATCATTTCTGGACGTTTTTCAATGGCAAAAATCAATGAATATTGTAAATGCACAAACAGTAATTTCTCCGCATTGCAAGGTGCAATTCTGAAATTTTTTGCTTTTTCCTGCTCCTCTTAGCATGATAAAGAAGATTCAAAGAGAGTGAGATGCCAGCTCCTTTCATTCAGTCAGTAGCTTCAAACATTTCTGGTATATGAATAACATGATGTTTTTCAATGGCAAAAATCAATGAATATTGTAAATGCACAAACAGTAATTTCTCCGCATTGCAAGGTGCAAGTCTGAAATTTTTTGCTTTTTCCTGCTCCTCTTAGCATGATAAAGAAGATTCAAAGAGAGTGAGATGCCAGCTCCTTTCATTCAGTCAGTAGCTTCAATCATTTCTGGATGTTTTTCAATGGCAAAAATCAATGAATATTGAAAATGCACAAACAGTAATTTCTCCGCATTGCAAGGTGCAATTCTGAAATTTTTTGCTTTTTCCTGCTCCTCTTAGCATGATAAAGAAGATTCAAAGAGAGTGAGATGCCAGCTCCTTTCATTCAGTCAGTAGCTTCAATCATTTCTGGACGTTTTTCAATGGCAAAAATCAATGAATATTGTAAATGCACAAACAGTAATTTCTCCGCATTGCAAGGTGCAATTCTGAAATTTTTTGCTTTTTCCTGCTCCTCTTAGCATGATAAAGAAGATTCAAAGAGAGTGAGATGCCAGCTCCTTTCATTCAGTCAGTACCTTCAATCATTTCTGGACGTTTTTCAATGGCAAAAATCAATGAATATTGTAAATGCACAAACAGTAATTTCTCCGCATTGCAAGGTGCAATTCTGAAATTTTTTGCTTTTTCCCGCTCCTCTTAGCATGATAAAGAAGATTCAAAGAGATTGAGGTGCCAGCTCCTTTCATTCAGTCAGTAGCTTCAAACATTTCTGGTATATGAATAACATGTTTTTCAATGGCAAAAATCAATGAATATTGTAAATGCACAAACAGTAATTTCTCCGCATTGCAAGGTGCAATTCTGAAATTTTTTGCTTTTTCCTGCTCCTCTTAGCATGATAAAGAAGATTCAAAGAGAGTGAGATGCCAGCTCCTTTCATTCAGTCAGTAGCTTCAATCATTTCTGGTCGTTTTTCAATGGCAAAAATCAATGAATATTGTAAATGCACAAACAGTAATTTCTCCGCATTGCAAGGTGCAATTCTGAAATTTTTTGCTTTTTCCTGCTCCTCTTAGCATGATAAAGAAGATTCAAAGAGAGTGAGATGCCAGCTCCTTTCATTCAGTCAGTGGAGATATTACTGTTTGTGCATTTACAATATTCATTGATTTTTGCCATTGAAAAACATGTTTTTCATATACCAGAAATGTTTGAAGCTACTGACTGAATGAAAGGAGCTGGCATCTCACTCTCTTTGAATCTTCTTTATCATGCTAGGATTAACAGGAAAAAGCTAAAAATTTCAGAATTGCACCGTGCAATGTGGAGATATTACTGTTTGTGCATTTACAATATTCATTGATTTTTGCCATTGAAAAACATGTTTTTCATATACCAGAAATGTTTGAAGCTACTGACTGAATGAAAGGAGCTGGCATCTCACTCTCTTTGAATCTTCTTTATCATGCTAGGATTAGCAGGAAAAAGCAAAAAATTTCAGAATTGCACCTTGCAATGTGGAGATATTACTGTTTGTGCATTTACAATATTCATTGATTTTTGCCATTGAAAAACATGTTTTTCATATACCAGAAATGTTTGAAGCTACTGACTGAATGAAAGGAGCTGGCATCTCACTCTCTTTGAATCTTCTTTATCATGCTAGGATTAACAGGAAAAAGCTAAAAATTTCAGAATTGCACCGTGCAATGTGGAGATATTACTGTTTGTGCATTTACAATATTCATTGATTTTTGCCATTGAAAAACATGTTTTTCATATACTAGAAATGTTTGAAGCTACTGACTGAATGAAAGGAGCTGGCATCTCACTCTCTTTGAATCTTCTTTATCATGCTAGGATTAGCAGGAAAAAGCAAAAAATTTCAGAATTGCACCTTGCAATGTGGAGATATTACTGTTTGTGCATTTACAATATTCATTGATTTTTGCCATTGAAAAACATGTTTTTCATATACCAGAAATGTTTGAAGCTACTGACTGAATGAAAGGAGCTGGCATCTCACTCTCTTTGAATCTTCTTTATCATGCTAGGATTAACAGGAAAAAGCTAAAAATTTCAGAATTGCACCGTGCAATGTGGAGATATTACTGTTTGTGCATTTACAATATTCATTGATTTTTGCCATTGAAAAACATGTTTTTCATATACCAGAAATGTTTGAAGCTACTGACTGAATGAAAGGAGCTGGCATCTCACTCTCTTTGAATCTTCTTTATCATGCTAGGATTAGCAGGAAAAAGCAAAAAATTTCAGAATTGCACCTTGCAATGTGGAGATATTACTGTTTGTGCATTTACAATATTCATTGATTTTTGCCATTGAAAAACATGTTTTTCATATACCAGAAATGTTTGAAGCTACTGACTGAATGAAAGGAGCTGGCATCTCACTCTCTTTGAATCTTCTTTATCATGCTAGGATTAACAGGAAAAAGCAAAAAATTTCAGAATTGCACCTTGCAATGTGGAGATATTACTGTTTGTGCATTTACAATATTCATTGATTTTTGCCATTGAAAAACATGTTTTTCATATACCAGAAATGTTTGAAGCTACTGACTGAATGAAAGGAGCTGGCATCTCACTCTCTTTGAATCTTCTTTATCATGCTAGGATTAACAGGAAAAAGCTAAAAATTTCAGAATTGCACCGTGCAATGTGGAGATATTACTGTTTGTGCATTTACAATATTCATTGATTTTTGCCATTGAAAAACATGTTTTTCATATACCAGAAATGTTTGAAGCTACTGACTGAATGAAAGGAGCTGGCATCTCACTCTCTTTGAATCTTCTTTATCATGCTAGGATTAGCAGGAAAAAGCAAAAAATTTCAGAATTGCACCTTGCAATGTGGAGATATTACTGTTTGTGCATTTACAATATTCATTGATTTTTGCCATTGAAAAACATGTTTTTCATATACCAGAAATGTTTGAAGCTACTGACTGAATGAAAGGAGCTGGCATCTCACTCTCTTTGAATCTTCTTTATCATGCTAGGATTAACAGGAAAAAGCTAAAAATTTCAGAATTGCACCGTGCAATGTGGAGATATTACTGTTTGTGCATTTACAATATTCATTGATTTTTGCCATTGAAAAACATGTTTTTCATATACCAGAAATGTTTGAAGCTACTGACTGAATGAAAGGAGCTGGCATCTCACTCTCTTTGAATCTTCTTTATCATGCTAGGATTAGCAGGAAAAAGCAAAAAATTTCAGAATTGCACCTTGCAATGTGGAGATATTACTGTTTGTGCATTTACAATATTCATTGATTTTTGCCATTGAAAAACATGTTTTTCATATACCAGAAATGTTTGAAGCTACTGACTGAATGAAAGGAGCTGGCATCTCACTCTCTTTGAATCTTCTTTATCATGCTAGGATTAACAGGAAAAAGCAAAAAATTTCAGAATTGCACCTTGCAATGTGGAGATATTACTGTTTGTGCATTTACAATATTCATTGATTTTTGCCATTGAAAAACATGTTTTTCATATACCAGAAATGTTTGAAGCTACTGACTGAATGAAAGGAGCTGGCATCTCACTCTCTTTGAATCTTCTTTATCATGCTAGGATTAACAGGAAAAAGCTAAAAATTTCAGAATTGCACCGTGCAATGTGGAGATATTACTGTTTGTGCATTTACAATATTCATTGATTTTTGCCATTGAAAAACATGTTTTTCATATACCAGAAATGTTTGAAGCTACTGACTGAATGAAAGGAGCTGGCATCTCACTCTCTTTGAATCTTCTTTATCATGCTAGGATTAGCAGGAAAAAGCAAAAAATTTCAGAATTGCACCTTGCAATGTGGAGATATTACTGTTTGTGCATTTACAATATTCATTGATTTTTGCCATTGAAAAACATGTTTTTCATATACCAGAAATGTTTGAAGCTACTGACTGAATGAAAGGAGCTGGCATCTCACTCTCTTTGAATCTTCTTTATCATGCTAGGATTAACAGGAAAAAGCTAAAAATTTCAGAATTGCACCGTGCAATGTGGAGATATTACTGTTTGTGCATTTACAATATTCATTGATTTTTGCCATTGAAAAACATGTTTTTCATATACCAGAAATGTTTGAAGCTACTGACTGAATGAAAGGAGCTGGCATCTCACTCTCTTTGAATCTTCTTTATCATGCTAGGATTAACAGGAAAAAGCAAAAAATTTCAGAATTGCACCTTGCAATGTGGAGATATTACTGTTTGTGCATTTACAATATTCATTGATTTTTGCCATTGAAAAACATGTTTTTCATATACCAGAAATGTTTGAAGCTACTGACTGAATGAAAGGAGCTGGCATCTCACTCTCTTTGAATCTTCTTTATCATGCTAGGATTAACAGGAAAAAGCTAAAAATTTCAGAATTGCACAGTGCAATGTGGAGATATTACTGTTTGTGCATTTACAATATTCATTGATTTTTGCCTTTGAAAAACATGTTTTTCATATACCAGAAATGTTTGAAGCTACTGACTGAATGAAAGGAGCTGGCATCTCACTCTCTTTGAATCTTCTTTATCATGCTAGGATTAGCAGGAAAAAGCAAAAAATTTCAGAATTGCACCTTGCAATGTGGAGATATTACTGTTTGTGCATTTACAATATTCATTGATTTTTCCATTGAAAAACATGTTTTTCATATACCAGAAATGTTTGAAGCTACTGACTGAATGAAAGGAGCTGGCATCTCACTCTCTTTGAATCTTCTTTATCATGCTAGGATTAACAGGAAAAAGCTAAAAATTTCAGAATTGCACCGTGCAATGTGGAGATATTACTGTTTGTGCATTTACAATATTCATTGATTTTTGCCATTGAAAAACATGTTTTTCATATACCAGAAATGTTTGAAGCTACTGACTGAATGAAAGGAGCTGGCATCTCACTCTCTTTGAATCTTCTTTATCATGCTAGGATTAGCAGGAAAAAGCAAAAAATTTCAGAATTGCACCTTGCAATGTGGAGATATTACTGTTTGTGCATTTACAATATTCATTGATTTTTGCCATTGAAAAACATGTTTTTCATATACCAGAAATGTTTGAAGCTACTGACTGAATGAAAGGAGCTGGCATCTCACTCTCTTTGAATCTTCTTTATCATGCTAGGATTAACAGGAAAAAGCAAAAAATTTCAGAATTGCACCTTGCAATGTGGAGATATTACTGTTTGTGCATTTACAATATTCATTGATTTTTGCCATTGAAAAACATGTTTTTCATATACCAGAAATGTTTGAAGCTACTGACTGAATGAAAGGAGCTGGCATCTCACTCTCTTTGAATCTTCTTTATCATGCTAGGATTAACAGGAAAAAGCTAAAAATTTCAGAATTGCACCGTGCAATGTGGAGATATTACTGTTTGTGCATTTACAATATTCATTGATTTTTGCCATTGAAAAACATGTTTTTCATATACCAGAAATGTTTGAAGCTACTGACTGAATGAAAGGAGCTGGCATCTCACTCTCTTTGAATCTTCTTTATCATGCTAGGATTAGCAGGAAAAAGCAAAAAATTTCAGAATTGCACCTTGCAATGTGGAGATATTACTGTTTGTGCATTTACAATATTCATTGATTTTTGCCATTGAAAAACATGTTTTTCATATACCAGAAATGTTTGAAGCTACTGACTGAATGAAAGGAGCTGGCATCTCACTCTGAATCTTCTTTATCATGCTAGGATTAACAGGAAAAAGCTAAAAATTTCAGAATTGCACCGTGCAATGTGGAGATATTACTGTTTGTGCATTTACAATATTCATTGATTTTTGCCATTGAAAAACATGTTTTTCATATACCAGAAATGTTTGAAGCTACTGACTGAATGAAAGGAGCTGGCATCTCACTCTCTTTGAATCTTCTTTATCATGCTAGGATTAGCAGGAAAAAGCAAAAAATTTCAGAATTGCACCTTGCAATGTGGAGATATTACTGTTTGTGCATTTACAATATTCATTGATTTTTGCCATTGAAAAACATGTTTTTCATATACCAGAAATGTTTGAAGCTACTGACTGAATGAAAGGAGCTGGCATCTCACTCTCTTTGAATCTTCTTTATCATGCTAGGATTAACAGGAAAAAGCAAAAAATTTCAGAATTGCACCTTGCAATGTGGAGATATTACTGTTTGTGCATTTACAATATTCATTGATTTTTGCCATTGAAAAACATGTTTTTCATATACCAGAAATGTTTGAAGCTACTGACTGAATGAAAGGAGCTGGCATCTCACTCTCTTTGAATCTTCTTTATCATGCTAGGATTAGCAGGAAAAAGCAAAAAATTTCAGAATTGCACCTTGCAATGTGGAGATATTACTGTTTGTGCATTTACAATATTCATTGATTTTTGCCATTGAAAAACATGTTTTTCATATACCAGAAATGTTTGAAGCTACTGACTGAATGAAAGGAGCTGGCATCTCACTCTCTTTGAATCTTCTTTATCATGCTAGGATTAACAGGAAAAAGCTAAAAATTTCAGAATTGCACCGTGCAATGTGGAGATATTACTGTTTGTGCATTTACAATATTCATTGATTTTTGCCATTGAAAAACATGTTTTTCATATACCAGAAATGTTTGAAGCTACTGACTGAATGAAAGGAGCTGGCATCTCACTCTCTTTGAATCTTCTTTATCATGCTAGGATTAGCAGGAAAAAGCAAAAAATTTCAGAATTGCACCTTGCAATGTGGAGATATTACTGTTTGTGCATTTACAATATTCATTGATTTTTGCCATTGAAAAACATGTTTTTCATATACCAGAAATGTTTGAAGCTACTGACTGAATGAAAGGAGCTGGCATCTCACTCTCTTTGAATCTTCTTTATCATGCTAGGATTAACAGGAAAAAGCAAAAAATTTCAGAATTGCACCTTGCAATGTGGAGATATTACTGTTTGTGCATTTACAATATTCATTGATTTTTGCCATTGAAAAACATGTTTTTCATATACCAGAAATGTTTGAAGCTACTGACTGAATGAAAGGAGCTGGCATCTCACTCTCTTTGAATCTTCTTTATCATGCTAGGATTAACAGGAAAAAGCTAAAAATTTCAGAATTGCACCGTGCAATGTGGAGATATTACTGTTTGTGCATTTACAATATTCATTGATTTTTGCCATTGAAAAACATGTTTTTCATATACCAGAAATGTTTGAAGCTACTGACTGAATGAAAGGAGCTGGCATCTCACTCTCTTTGAATCTTCTTTATCATGCTAGGATTAGCAGGAAAAAGCAAAAAATTTCAGAATTGCACCTTGCAATGTGGAGATATTACTGTTTGTGCATTTACAATATTCATTGATTTTTGCCATTGAAAAACATGTTTTTCATATACCAGAAATGTTTGAAGCTACTGACTGAATGAAAGGAGCTGGCATCTCACTCTCTTTGAATCTTCTTTATCATGCTAGGTTTAACAGGAAAAAGCTAAAAATTTCAGAATTGCACCGTGCAATGTGGAGATATTACTGTTTGTGCATTTACAATATTCATTGATTTTTGCCATTGAAAAACATGTTTTTCATATACCAGAAATGTTTGAAGCTACTGACTGAATGAAAGGAGCTGGCATCTCACTCTCTTTGAATCTTCTTTATCATGCTAGGATTAACAGGAAAAAGCTAAAAATTTCAGAATTGCACCGTGCAATGTGGAGATATTACTGTTTGTGCATTTACAATATTCATTGATTTTTGCCATTGAAAAACATCATGTTATTCATATACCAGAAATGATTGAAGCTACTGACTGAATGAAAGGAGCTGGCATCTCACTCTCTTTGAATCTTCTTTATCATGCTAAGAGGAGCAGGAAAAAGCAAAAAATTTCAGAATTGCACCTTGCAATGCGGAGAAATTACTGTTTGTGCATTTACAATATTCATTGATTTTTGCCATTGAAAAACGTCCAGAAATGATTGAAGCTACTGACTGAATGAAAGGAGCTGGCATCTCACTCTCTTTGAATCTTCTTTATCATGCTAAGAGGAGCAGGAAAAAGCAAAAAATTTCAGAATTGCACCTTGCAATGCGGAGAAATTACTGTTTGTGCATTTACAATATTCATTGATTTTTGCCATTGAAAAACGTCCAGAAATGATTGAAGCTACTGACTGAATGAAAGGAGCTCTCATCTCACTCTCTTTGAATCTTCTTTATCATGCTAAGAGGAGCAGGAAAAAGCAAAAAATTTCAGAATTGCACCTTGCAATGCGGAGAAATTACTGTTTGTGCATTTACAATATTCATTGATTTTTGCCATTGAAAAACATCATGTTATTCATATACCAGAAATGATTGAAGCTACTGACTGAATGAAAGGAGCTGGCATCTCACTCTCTTTGAATCTTTATCATGCTAAGAGGAGCAGGAAAAAGCTAAAAATTTCAGAATTGCACCTTGCAATGCGGAGAAATTACTGTTTGTGCATTTACAATATTCATTGATTTTTGCCATTGAAAAACATCATGTTATTCATATACCAGAAATGTTTGAAGCTACTGACTGAATGAAAGGAGCTGGCATCTCACTCTCTTTGAATCTTCTTTATCATACTAAGAGGAGCAGGAAAAAGCAAAAAATTTCAGAATTGCACCTTGCAATGCAGAGAAATTACTGTTTGTGCATTTACAATATTCATTGATTTTTGCCATTGAAAAACGTCCAGAAATGATTGAAGCTACTGACTGAATGAAAGGAGCTGGCATCTCACTCTCTTTGAATCTTCTTTATCATGCTAAGAGGAGCAGGAAAAAGCAAAAAATTTCAGAATTGCACCTTGCAATGCGGAGAAATTACTGTTTGTGCATTTACAATATTCATTGATTTTTGCCATTGAAAAACGTCCAGAAATGATTGAAGCTACTGACTGAATGAAAGGAGCTGGCATCTCACTCTCTTTGAATCTTCTTTATCATGCTAAGAGGAGCAGGAAAAAGCAAAAAAATTCAGAATTGCACCTTGCAATGCGGAGAAATTACTGTTTGTGCATTTACAATATTCATTGATTTTTGCCGCCATTGAAAAACATCATGTTATTCATATACCAGAAATGTTTGAAGCTACTGACTGAATGAAAGGAGCTGGCATCTCACTCTCTTTGAATCTTCTTTATCATGCTAAGAGGAGCAGGAAAAAGCAAAAAATTTCAGAATTGCACCTTGCAATGCGAAGAAATTACTGTTTGTGCATTTACAATATTCATTGATTTTTGCCATTGAAAAACATCATGTTATTCATATACCAGAAATGTTTGATGCTACTGACTGAATGAAAGGAGCTGGCATCTCACTCTCTTTGAATCTTCTTTATCATGCTAAGAGGAGCAGGAAAAAGCAAAAAATTTCAGAATTGCACCTTGCAATGCGGAGAAATTACTGTTTGTGCATTTACAATATTCATTGATTTTTGCCATTGAAAAACGTCCAGAAATGATTGAAGCTACTGACTGAATGAAAGGAGCTGGCATCTCACTCTCTTTGAATCTTCTTTATCATGCTAAGAGGAGCAGGAAAAAGCAAAAAATTTCAGAATTGCACCTTGCAATGCGGAGAAATTACTGTTTGTGCATTTACAATATTCATTGATTTTTGCCATTGAAAAACATCCAGAAATGATTGAAGCTACTGACTGAATGAAAGGAGCTGGCATCTCACTCTCTTTGAATCTTCTTTATCATGCTAAGAGGAGCAGGAAAAAGCAAAAAATTTCAGAATTGCACCTTGCAATGCGGAGAAATTACTGTTTGTGCATTTACAATATTCATTGATTTTTGCCATTGAAAAACGTCCAGAAATGATTGAAGCTACTGACTGAATGAAAGGAGCTGGCATCTCAGTCTCTTTGAATCTTCTTTATCATGCTAAGAGGAGCAGGAAAAAGCAAAAAATTTCAGAATTGCACCTTGCAATGCGGAGAAATTACTGTTTGTGCATCTACAATATTCATTGATTTTTGCCGTTGAAAAACGTCCAGAAATGATTGAAGCTACTGACTGAATGAAAGGAGCTGGCATCTCACTCTCTTTGAGTCTTCTTTACCATGCTAAGAGGAGCAGGAAAAAGCAAAAAATTTCAGAATTGCACCTTGCAATGCGGAGAAATTACTGTTTGTGCATTTACAATATTCATTGATTTTTGCCATTGAAAAACGTCCAGAAATGATTGAAGCTACTGACTGAATGAAAGGAGCTGGCATCTCACTCTCTTTGAATCTTCTTTATCATGCTAAGAGGAGCAGGAAAAAGCAAAAAATTTCAGAATTGCACCTTGCAATGCGGAGAAATTACTGTTTGTGCATTTACAATATTCATTGATTTTTGCCATTGAAAAACATCATGTTATTCATATACCAGAAATGATTGAAGCTACTGACTGAATGAAAGGAGCTGGCATCTCACTCTCTTTGAATCTTCTTTATCATGCTAAGAGGAGCAGGAAAAAGCAAAAAATTTCAGAATTGCACCTTGCAATGCGGAGAAATTACTGTTTGTGCATTTACAATATTCATTGATTTTTGCCATTGAAAAACGTCCAGAAATGATTGAAGCTACTGACTGAATGAAAGGAGCTGGCATCTCACTCTCTTTGAATCTTCTTTATCATGCTAAGAGGAGCAGGAAAAAGCAAAAAATTTCAGAATTGCACCTTGCAATGCGGAGAAATTACTGTTTGTGCATTTACAATATTCATTGATTTTTGCCATTGAAAAACGTCCAGAAATGATTGAAGCTACTGACTGAATGAAAGGAGCTCTCATCTCACTCTCTTTGAATCTTCTTTATCATGCTAAGAGGAGCAGGAAAAAGCAAAAAATTTCAGAATTGCACCTTGCAATGCGGAGAAATTACTGTTTGTGCATTTACAATATTCATTGATTTTTGCCATTGAAAAACATCATGTTATTCATATACCAGAAATGTTTGAAGCTACTGACTGAATGAAAGGAGCTGGCATCTCACTCTCTTTGAATCTTCTTTATCATGCTAAGAGGAGCAGGAAAAAGCAAAAAATTTCAGAATTGCACCTTCAATGCGGAGAAATTACTGTTTGTGCATTTACAATATTCATTGATTTTTGCCATTGAAAAACGTCCAGAAATGATTGAAGCTACTGACTGAATGAAAGGAGCTGGCATCTCACTCTCTTTGAATCTTCTTTATCATGCTAAGAGGAGCAGGAAAAAGCAAAAAATTTCAGAATTGCACCTTGCAATGCGGAGAAATTACTGTTTGTGCATTTACAATATTCATTAATTTTTGCCATTGAAAAACATCATGTTATTCATATACCAGAAATGATTGAAGCTACTGACTGAATGAAAGGAGCTGGCATCTCACTCTCTTTGAATCTTCTTTATCATGCTAAGAGGAGCAGGAAAAAGCAAAAAATTTCAGAATTGCACCTTGCAATGCGGAGAAATTACTGTTTGTGCATTTACAATATTCATTGATTTTTGCCATTGAAAAACATCATGTTATTCATATACCAGAAATGTTTGAAGCTACTGACTGAATGAAAGGAGCTGGCATCTCACTCTCTTTGAATCTTCTTTATCATACTAAGAGGAGCAGGAAAAAGCAAAAAATTTCAGAATTGCACCTTGCAATGCGGAGAAATTACTGTTTGTGCATTTACAATATTCATTGATTTTTGCCATTGAAAAACGTCCAGAAATGATTGAAGCTACTGACTGAATGAAAGGAGCTGGCATCTCACTCTCTTTGAATCTTCTTTATCATGCTAAGAGGAGCAGGAAAAAGCAAAAAATTTCAGAATTGCACCTTGCAATGCGGAGAAATTACTGTTTGTGCATTTACAATATTCATTGATTTTTGCCATTGAAAAACGTCCAGAAATGATTGAAGCTACTGACTGAATGAAAGGAGCTGGCATCTCACTCTCTTTGAATCTTCTTTATCATGCTAAGAGGAGCAGGAAAAAGCAAAAAATTTCAGAATTGCACCTTGCAATGTGGAGAAATTACTGTTTGTGCATTTACAATATTCATTGATTTTTGCCATTGAAAAACATCATGTTATTCATATACCAGAAATGTTTGAAGCTACTGACTGAATGAAAGGAGCTGGCATCTCACTCTCTTTGAATCTTCTTTATCATGCTAAGAGGAGCAGGAAAAAGCAAAAAATTTCAGAATTGCACCTTGCAATGCGAAGAAATTACTGTTTGTGCATTTACAATATTCATTGATTTTTGCCATTGAAAAACATCATGTTATTCATATACCAGAAATGTTTGAAGCTACTGACTGAATGAAAGGAGCTGGCATCTCACTCTCTTTGAATCTTCTTTATCATGCTAAGAGGAGCAGGAAAAAGCAAAAAATTTCAGAATTGCACCTTGCAATGCGGAGAAATTACTGTTTGTGCATTTACAATATTCATTGATTTTTGCCATTGAAAAACGTCCAGAAATGATTGAAGCTACTGACTGAATGAAAGGAGCTGGCATCTCACTCTCTTTGAATCTTCTTTATCATGCTAAGAGGAGCAGGAAAAAGCAAAAAATTTCAGAATTGCACCTTGCAATGCGGAGAAATTACTGTTTGTGCATTTACAATATTCATTGATTTTTGCCATTGAAAAACATCATGTTATTCATATACCAGAAATGATTGAAGCTACTGACTGAATGAAAGGAGCTGGCATCTCACTCTCTTTGAATCTTCTTTATCATGCTAAGAGGAGCAGGAAAAAGCAAAAAATTTCAGAATTGCACCTTGCAATGCGGAGAAATTACTGTTTGTGCATTTACAATATTCATTGATTTTTGCCATTGAAAAACGTCCAGAAATGATTGAAGCTACTGACTGAATGAAAGGAGCTGGCATCTCACTCTCTTTGAATCTTCTTTATCATGCTAAGAGGAGCAGGAAAAAGCAAAAAATTTCAGAATTGCACCTTGCAATGCGGAGAAATTACTGTTTGTGCATTTACAATATTCATTGATTTTTGCCATTGAAAAATGTCCAGAAATGATTGAAGCTACTGACTGAATGAAAGGAGCTGGCATCTCAGTCTCTTTGAATCTTCTTTATCATGCTAAGAGGAGCAGGAAAAAGCAAAAAATTTCAGAATTGCACCTTGCAATGCGGAGAAATTACTGTTTGTGCATTTACAATATTCATTGATTTTTGCCATTGAAAAATGTCCAGAAATGATTGAAGCTACTGACTGAAAGGAGCTGGCATCTCACTCTCTTTGAATCTTCTTTATCATGCTAAGAGGAGCAGGAAAAAGCAAAAAATTTCAGAATTGCACCTTGCAATGCGTAGAAATTACTGTTTGTGCATTTACAATATTCATTGATTTTTGCCATTGAAAAACGTCCAGAAATGATTGAAGCTACTGACTGAATGAAAGGAGCTGGCATCTCACTCTCTTTGAATCTTCTTTATCATGCTAAGAGGAGCAGGAAAAAGCAAAAAAATTCAGAATTGCACCTTGCAATGCGGAGAAATTACTGTTTGTGCATTTACAATATTCATTGATTTTTGCCATTGAAAAACATCATGTTATTCATATACCAGAAATGATTGAAGCTACTGACTGAATGAAAGGAGCTGGCATCTCACGCTCTTTGAATCTTCTTTTTCATGCTAAGAGGAGCAGGAAAAAGCAAAACATTTCAGAATTGCACCTTGCAATGCGGAGAAATTACTGTTTGTGCATTTACAATATTCATTGATTTTTGCCATTGAAAAACGTCCAGAAATGATTGAAGCTACTGACTGAATGAAAGGAGCTGGCATCTCACTCTCTTTGAATCTTCTTTATCATGCTAAGAGGAGCAGGAAAAAGCAAAAAATTTCAGAATTGCACTTTGCAATGCGGAGAAATTACTGCTTGTGCATTTACAATATTCATTGATTTTTGCCATTGAAAAACCTCCAGAAATGATTGAAGCTACTGACTGAATGAAAGGAGCTGGCATCTCACTCTCTTTGAGTCTTCTTTATCATGCTAAGAGGAGCAGGAAAAAGCAAAAAATTTCAGAATTGCACCTTGCAATGCGGAGAAATTACTGTTTGTGCATTTACAATATTCATTGATTTTTGCCATTGAAAAACGTCCAGAAATGATTAAAGCTACTGACTGAATGAAAGGAGCTGGCATCTCACTCTCTTTGAATCTTCTTTATCATGCTAAGAGGAGCAGGAAAAAGCAAAAAATTTCAGAATTGCAACTTGCAATGCGGAGAAATTACTGTTTGTGCATTTACAATATTCATTGATTTTTGCTATTGAAAAACGTCCAGAAATGATTGAAGCTACTGACTGAATGAAAGGAGCTGGCATCTCACTCTCTTTGAATCTTCTTTATCATGCTAAGAGGAGCAGGAAAAAGCAAAAAATTTCAGAATTGCACCTTGCAATGCGGAGAAATTACTGTTTGTGCATTTACAATATTCATTGATTTTTGCCGTTGAAAAACGTCCAGAAATGATTGAAGCTACTGACTGAATGAAAGGAGCTGGCATCTCATTCTCTTTGAATCTTCTTTATCATGCTAAGAGGAGCAGGAAAAAGCAAAAAATTTCAGAATTGCACCTTGCAATGCGGAGAAATTACTGTTTGTGCATTTACAATATTCATTGATTTTTGCCATTGAAAAACGTCCAGAAATGATTGAAGCTACTGACTGAATGAAAGGAGCTGGCATCTCACTCTCTTTGAATCTTCTTTATCATGCTAAGAGGAGCAGGAAAAAGCAAAAAATTTCAGAATTGCACCTTGCAATGCGGAGAAATTACTGTTTGTGCATTTACAATATTCATTGATTTTTGCCATTGAAAAACATCATGTTATTCATATTCCAGAAATGTTTGAAGCTACTGACTGAATGAAAGGAGCTGGCATCTCACTCTCTTTGAATCTTCTTTATCATGCTAAGAGGAGCAGGAAAAAGCAAAAAATTTCAGAATTGCACCTTGCAATGCGGAGAAATTACTGTTTGTGCATTTACAATATTCATTGATTTTTGCCATTGAAAAACGTCCAGAAATGATTGAAGCTACTGACTGAATTAAAGGAGCTGGCATCTCACTCTCTTTGAATCTTCTTTATCATGCTAAGAGGAGCAGGAAAAAGCAAAAAATTTCAGAATTGCACCTTGCAATGCGGAGAAATTACTGTTTGTGCATTTACAATATTCATTGATTTTTGCTATTGAAAAACGTCCAGAAATGATTGAAGCTACTGACTGAATGAAAGGAGCTGGCATCTCACTCTCTTTGAATCTTCTTTATCATGCTAAGAGGAGCAGGAAAAAGCAAAAAATTTCAGAATTGCACCTTGCAATGCGGAGAAATTACTGTTTGTGCATTTACAATATTCATTGATTTTTGCCGTTGAAAAACGTCCAGAAATGATTGAAGCTACTGACTGAATGAAAGGAGCTGGCATCTCATTCTCTTTGAATCTTCTTTATCATGCTAAGAGGAGCAGGAAAAAGCAAAAAATTTCAGAATTGCACCTTGCAATGCGGAGAAATTACTGTTTGTGCATTTACAATATTCATTGATTTTTGCCATTGAAAAACGTCCAGAAATGATTGAAGCTACTGACTGAATGAAAGGAGCTGGCATCTCACTCTCTTTGAATCTTCTTTATCATGCTAAGAGGAGCAGGAAAAAGCAAAAAATTTCAGAATTGCACCTTGCAATGCGGAGAAATTACTGTTTGTGCATTTACAATATTCATTGATTTTTGCCATTGAAAAACATCATGTTATTCATATTCCAGAAATGTTTGAAGCTACTGACTGAATGAAAGGAGCTGGCATCTCACTCTCTTTGAATCTTCTTTATCATGCTAAGAGGAGCAGGAAAAAGCAAAAAATTTCAGAATTGCACCTTGCAATGCGGAGAAATTACTGTTTGTGCATTTACAATATTCATTGATTTTTGCCATTGAAAAACGTCCAGAAATGATTGATGCTACTGACTGAATTAAAGGAGCTGGCATCTCACTGTCTTTGAATCTTCTTTATCATGCTAAGAGGAGCAGGAAAAAGCAAAAAATTTCAGAATTGCACCTTGCAATGCGGAGAAATTACTGTTTGTGCATTTACAATATTCATTGATTTTTGCCATTGAAAAACATCATGTTATTCATATACCAGAAATGATTGAAGCTACTGACTGAATGAAAGGAGCTGGCATCTCACTCTCTTTGAATCTTCTTTATCATTCTAAGAGGAGCAGGAAAAAGCAAAAAATTTCAGAATTGCACCTTGCAATGCGGAGAAATTACTGTTTGTGCATTTACAATATTCATTGATTTTTGCCATTGAAAAACGTCCAGAAATGATTGAAGCTACTGACTGAATGAAAGGAGCTGGCATCTCACTCTCTTTGAATCTTCTTTATCATGCTAAGAGGAGCAGGAAAAAGCAAAAAATTTCAGAATTGCACCTTGCAATGCGGAGAAATTACTGTTTGTGCATTTACAATATTCATTGATTTTTGCCATTGAAAAACATCGTGTTATTCATATACCAGAAATGATTGAAGCTACTGACTGAATGAAAGGAGCTGGCATCTCACTCTCTTTGAATCTTCTTTATCATCCTAAGAGGAGCAGAAAAAAGCAAAAAATTTCAGAATTGCACCTTGCAATGCGGAGAAATTACTGTTTGTGCATTTACAATATTCATTGATTTTTGCCATTGAAAAACGTCCAGAAATGATTGAAGCTACTGACTGAATGAAAGGAGCTGGCATCTCACTCTCTTTGAATCTTCTTTATCATGCTAAGAGGAGCAGGAAAAAGCAAAAAATTTCAGAATTGCACCTTGCAATGCGGAGAAATTACTGTTTGTGCATTTACAATATTCATTGATTTTTGCCATTGAAAAACATCCAGAAATGATTGAAGCTACTGACTGAATGAAAGGAGCTGGCATCTCACTCTCTTTGAATCTTCTTTATCATGCTAAGAGGAGCAGGAAAAAGCAAAAAATTTCAGAATTGCACCTTGCAATGCGGAGAAATTACTGTTTGTGCATTTACAATATTCATTTATTTTTGCCATTGAAAAACATCATGTTATTCATATACCAGAAATGATTGAAGCTACTGACTGAATGAAAGGAGCTGGCATCTCACTCTCTTTGAATCTTCTTTATCATGCTAAGAGGAGCAGGAAAAAGCAAAAAATTTCAGAATTGCACCTTGCAATGCGGAGAAATTACTGTTTGTGCATTTACAATATTCATTGATTTTTGCCATTGAAAAACGTCCAGAAATGATTGAAGCTACTGACTGAATGAAAGGAGCTGGCATCTCACTCTCTTTGAATCTTCTTTATCATGCTAAGAGGAGCAGGAAAAAGCAAAAAATTTCAGAATTGCACCTTGCAATGCGGAGAAATTACTGTTTGTGCATTTACAATATTCATTGATTTTTGCCATTGAAAAACATCATGTTATTCATATACCAGAAATGTTTGAAGCTACTGACTGAATGAAAGGAGCTGGCATCTCACTCTCTTTGAATCTTCTTTATCATGCTAAGAGGAGCAGGAAAAAGCAAAAAATTTCAGAATTGCACCTTGCAATGCGGAGAAATTATTGTTTGTGCATTTACAATATTCATTGATTTTTGCCATTGAAAAACGTCCAGAAATGATTGAAGCTACTGACTGAATGAAAGGAGCTGGCATCTCACTCTCTTTGAATCTTCTTTATCATGCTAAGAGGAGCAGGAAAAGGCAAAAAATTTCAGAATTGCACCTTGCAATGCGGAGAAATTACTGTTTGTGCATTTACAATATTCATTGATTTTTGCCATTGAAAAACATCATGTTATTCATATACCAGAAATGATTGAAGCTACTGACTGAATGAAAGGAGCTGGCATCTCACTCTCTTTGAATCTTCTTTATCATGCTAAGAGGAGCAGGAAAAAGCAAAAAATTTCAGAATTGCACCTTGCAATGCGGAGAAATTACTGTTTGTGCATTTACAATATTCATTGATTTTTGCCATTGAAAAACGTCCAGAAATGATTGAAGCTACTGACTGAATTAAAGGAGCTGGCATCTCACTCTCTTTGAATCTTCTTTATCATGCTAAGAGGAGCAGGAAAAAGCAAAAAATTTCAGAATTGCACCTTGCAATGCGGAGAAATTACTGTTTGTGCATTTACAATATTCATTGATTTTTGCTATTGAAAAACGTCCAGAAATGATTGAAGCTACTGACTGAATGAAAGGAGCTGGCATCTCACTCTCTTTGAATCTTCTTTATCATGCTAAGAGGAGCAGGAAAAAGCAAAAAATTTCAGAATTGCACCTTGCAATGCGGAGAAATTACTGTTTGTGCATTTACAATATTCATTGATTTTTGCCGTTGAAAAACGTCCAGAAATGATTGAAGCTACTGACTGAATGAAAGGAGCTGGCATCTCATTCTCTTTGAATCTTCTTTATCATGCTAAGAGGAGCAGGAAAAAGCAAAAAATTTCAGAATTGCACCTTGCAATGCGGAGAAATTACTGTTTGTGCATTTACAATATTCATTGATTTTTGCCATTGAAAAACGTCCAGAAATGATTGAAGCTACTGACTGAATGAAAGGAGCTGGCATCTCACTCTCTTTGAATCTTCTTTATCATGCTAAGAGGAGCAGGAAAAAGCAAAAAATTTCAGAATTGCACCTTGCAATGCGGAGAAATTACTGTTTGTGCATTTACAATATTCATTGATTTTTGCCATTGAAAAACATCATGTTATTCATATTCCAGAAATGTTTGAAGCTACTGACTGAATGAAAGGAGCTGGCATCTCACTCTCTTTGAATCTTCTTTATCATGCTAAGAGGAGCAGGAAAAAGCAAAAAATTTCAGAATTGCACCTTGCAATGCGGAGAAATTACTGTTTGTGCATTTACAATATTCATTGATTTTTGCCATTGAAAAACGTCCAGAAATGATTGATGCTACTGACTGAATTAAAGGAGCTGGCATCTCACTGTCTTTGAATCTTCTTTATCATGCTAAGAGGAGCAGGAAAAAGCAAAAAATTTCAGAATTGCACCTTGCAATGCGGAGAAATTACTGTTTGTGCATTTACAATATTCATTGATTTTTGCCATTGAAAAACATCATGTTATTCATATACCAGAAATGATTGAAGCTACTGACTGAATGAAAGGAGCTGGCATCTCACTCTCTTTGAATCTTCTTTATCATTCTAAGAGGAGCAGGAAAAAGCAAAAAATTTCAGAATTGCACCTTGCAATGCGGAGAAATTACTGTTTGTGCATTTACAATATTCATTGATTTTTGCCATTGAAAAACGTCCAGAAATGATTGAAGCTACTGACTGAATGAAAGGAGCTGGCATCTCACTCTCTTTGAATCTTCTTTATCATGCTAAGAGGAGCAGGAAAAAGCAAAAAATTTCAGAATTGCACCTTGCAATGCGGAGAAATTACTGTTTGTGCATTTACAATATTCATTGATTTTTGCCATTGAAAAACATCGTGTTATTCATATACCAGAAATGATTGAAGCTACTGACTGAATGAAAGGAGCTGGCATCTCACTCTCTTTGAATCTTCTTTATCATCCTAAGAGGAGCAGAAAAAAGCAAAAAATTTCAGAATTGCACCTTGCAATGCGGAGAAATTACTGTTTGTGCATTTACAATATTCATTGATTTTTGCCATTGAAAAACGTCCAGAAATGATTGAAGCTACTGACTGAATGAAAGGAGCTGGCATCTCACTCTCTTTGAATCTTCTTTATCATGCTAAGAGGAGCAGGAAAAAGCAAAAAATTTCAGAATTGCACCTTGCAATGCGGAGAAATTACTGTTTGTGCATTTACAATATTCATTGATTTTTGCCATTGAAAAACATCCAGAAATGATTGAAGCTACTGACTGAATGAAAGGAGCTGGCATCTCACTCTCTTTGAATCTTCTTTATCATGCTAAGAGGAGCAGGAAAAAGCAAAAAATTTCAGAATTGCACCTTGCAATGCGGAGAAATTACTGTTTGTGCATTTACAATATTCATTTATTTTTGCCATTGAAAAACATCATGTTATTCATATACCAGAAATGATTGAAGCTACTGACTGAATGAAAGGAGCTGGCATCTCACTCTCTTTGAATCTTCTTTATCATGCTAAGAGGAGCAGGAAAAAGCAAAAAATTTCAGAATTGCACCTTGCAATGCGGAGAAATTACTGTTTGTGCATTTACAATATTCATTGATTTTTGCCATTGAAAAACGTCCAGAAATGATTGAAGCTACTGACTGAATGAAAGGAGCTGGCATCTCACTCTCTTTGAATCTTCTTTATCATGCTAAGAGGAGCAGGAAAAAGCAAAAAATTTCAGAATTGCACCTTGCAATGCGGAGAAATTACTGTTTGTGCATTTACAATATTCATTGATTTTTGCCATTGAAAAACATCATGTTATTCATATACCAGAAATGTTTGAAGCTACTGACTGAATGAAAGGAGCTGGCATCTCACTCTCTTTGAATCTTCTTTATCATGCTAAGAGGAGCAGGAAAAAGCAAAAAATTTCAGAATTGCACCTTGCAATGCGGAGAAATTATTGTTTGTGCATTTACAATATTCATTGATTTTTGCCATTGAAAAACGTCCAGAAATGATTGAAGCTACTGACTGAATGAAAGGAGCTGGCATCTCACTCTCTTTGAATCTTCTTTATCATGCTAAGAGGAGCAGGAAAAGGCAAAAAATTTCAGAATTGCACCTTGCAATGCGGAGAAATTACTGTTTGTGCATTTACAATATTCATTGATTTTTGCCATTGAAAAACATCATGTTATTCATATACCAGAAATGATTGAAGCTACTGACTGAATGAAAGGAGCTGGCATCTCACTCTCTTTGAATCTTCTTTATCATGCTAAGAGGAGCAGGAAAAAGCAAAAAATTTCAGAATTGCACCTTGCAATGCGGAGAAATTACTGTTTGTGCATTTACAATATTCATTGATTTTTGCCATTGAAAAACATCATGTTATTCATATACCAGAAATGATTGAAGCTACTGACTGAATGAAAGGAGCTGGCATCTCACTCTCTTTGAATCTTCTTTATCATGCTAAGAGGAGCAGGAAAAAGCAAAAAATTTCAGAATTGCACCTTGCAATGCGGAGAAATTACTGTTTGTGCATTTACAATATTCATTGATTTTTGCCATTGAAAAACATCCAGAAATGATTGAAACTACTGACTGAATGAAAGGAGCTGGCATCTCACTCTCTTTGAATCTTCTTTATCATGCTAAGAGGAGCAGGAAAAAGCAAAAAAATTCAGAATTGCACCTTGCAATGCGGAGAAATTACTGTTTGTGCATTTACAATATTCATTGATTTTTGCCATTGAAAAACATCATGTTATTCATATACCAGAAATGATTGAAGCTACTGACTGAATGAAAGGAGCTGGCATCTCACTCTCTTTGAATCTTCTTTTTCATGCTAAGAGGAGCAGGAAAAAGTAAAAAATTTCAGAATTGCACCTTGCAATGCGGAGAAATTACTGTTTGTGCATTTACAATATTCATTGATTTTTGCCATTGAAAAACGTCCAGAAATGATTGAAGCTACTGACTGAATGAAAGGAGCTGGCATCTCAGTCTCTTTGAATCTTCTTTATCATGCTAAGAGGAGCAGGAAAAAGCAAAAAATTTCAGAATTGCACCTTGCAATGCGGAGAAATTACTGCTTGTGCATTTACAATATTCATTGATTTTTGCCATTGAAAAACGTCCAGAAATGATTGAAGCTACTGACTGAATGAAAGGAGCTGGCATCTCACTCTCTTTGAATCTTCTTTATCATGCTAAGAGGAGCAGGAAAAAGCAAAAAATTTCAGAATTGCACCTTGCAATACGGAGAAATTACTGTTTGTGCATTTACAATATTCATTGATTTTTGCCATTGAAAAACGTCCAGAAATGATTGAAGCTACTGACTGAATGAAAGGAGCTGGCATCTCACTCTCTTTGAATCTTCTTTATCATGCTAAGAGGAGCAGGAAAAAGCAAAAAATTTCAGAATTGCACCTTGCAATGCGGAGAAATTACTGTTTGTGCATTTACAATATTCATTGATTTTTGCCATTGAAAAACGTCCAGAAATGATTGAAGCTACTGACTGAATGAAAGGAGCTGGCATCTCACTCTCTTTGAAACTTCTTTATCATGCTAAGAGGAGCAGGAAAAAGCAAAAAATTTCAGAATTGCACCTTGCAATGCGGAGAAATTACTGTTTGTGCATTTACAATATTCATTGATTTTTGCCGTTGAAAAACGTCCAGAAATGATTGAAGCTACTGACTGAATGAAAGGAGCTGGCATCTCACTCTCTTTGAATCTTCTTTATCATGCTAAGAGGAGCAGGAAAAAGCAAAAAATTTCAGAATTGCACCTTGCAATGCGGAGAAATTACTGTTTGTGCATTTACAATATTTATTGATTTTTGCCATTGAAAAACATCCAGAAATGATTGAAGCTACTGACTGAATGAAAGGAGCTGGCATCTCACTCTCTTTGAATCTTCTTTATCATGCTAAGAGGAGCAGGAAAAAGCAAAAAATTTCAGAATTGCACCTTGCAATGCGGAGAAATTACTGTTTGTGCATTTACAATATTCATTGATTTTTGCCATTGTTAAACATCATGTTATTCATATACCAGAAATGATTGAAGCTACTGACTGAATGAAAGGAGCTGGCATCTCACTCTCTTTGAATCTTCTTTATCATGCTAAGAGGAGCAGGAAAAAGCAAAAAATTTCAGAATTGCACCTTGCAATGCGGAGAAATTACTGTTTGTGCATTTACAATATTCATTGATTTTTGCCATTGAAAAACGTCCAGAAATGTTTGAAGCTACTGACTGAATGAAAGGAGCTGGCATCTCACTCTCTTTGAATCTTCTTTATCATGCTAAGAGGAGCAGGAAAAAGCAAAAAATTTCAGAATTGCACCTTGCAATGCGGAGAAATTACTGTTTGTGCATTTACAATATTCATTGATTTTTGCCATTGAAAAACATCATGTTATTCATATACCAGAATTGATTGA
This sequence comes from Phyllobates terribilis, assembly GCF_046119375.1. NCBI lineage: Eukaryota > Metazoa > Chordata > Amphibia > Anura > Dendrobatidae > Phyllobates > Phyllobates terribilis. The sequence goes on along the minus strand of NW_027363814.1, from coordinate 240,677 downwards.
AGCTACTGACTGAATGAAAGGAGCTGGCATCTCACTCTCTTTGAATCTTCTTTATCATGCTAAGAGGAGCAGGAAAAAGCAAAAAATTTCAGAATTGCACCTTGCAATGCGGAGAAATTACTGTTTGTGCATTTACAATATTCATTGATTTTTGCCATTGAAAAACGTCCAGAAATGATTGAAGCTACTGACTGAATGAAAGGAGCTGGCATCTCACTCTCTTTGAATCTTCTTTATCATGCTAAGAGGAGCAGGAAAAAGCAAAAAATTTCAGAATTGCACCTTGCAATGCGGAGAAATTACTGTTTGTGCATTTACAATATTCATTGATTTTTGCCATTGAAAAACATCATGTTATTCATATACCAGAAATGATTGAAGCTACTGACTGAATGAAAGGAGCTGGCATCTCACTCTCTTTGAATCTTCTTTTTCATGCTAAGAGGAGCAGGAAAAAGTAAAAAATTTCAGAATTGCACCTTGCAATGCGGAGAAATTACTGTTTGTGCATTTACAATATTCATTGATTTTTGCCATTGAAAAACGTCCAGAAATGATTGAAGCTACTGACTGAATGAAAGGAGCTGGCATCTCACTCTCTTTGAATCTTCTTTATCATGCTAAGAGGAGCAGGAAAAAGCAAAAAATTTCAGAATTGCACCTTGCAATGCGGAGAAATTACTGTTTGTGCATTTACAATATTCATTGATTTTTGCCATTGAAAAACATCGTGTTATTCATATACCAGAAATGATTGAAGCTACTGACTGAATGAAAGGAGCTGGCATCTCACTCTCTTTGAATCTTCTTTATCATGCTAAGAGGAGCAGAAAAAAGCAAAAAATTTCAGAATTGCACCTTGCAATGCGGAGAAATTACTGTTTGTGCATTTACAATATTCATTGATTTTTGCCATTGAAAAACGTCCAGAAATGATTGAAGCTACTGACTGAATGAAAGGAGCTGGCATCTCACTCTCTTTGAATCTTCTTTATCATGCTAAGAGGAGCAGGAAAAAGCAAAAAATTTCAGAATTGCACCTTGCAATGCGGAGAAATTACTGTTTGTGCATTTACAATATTCATTGATTTTTGCCATTGAAAAACATCCAGAAATGATTGAAGCTACTGACTGAATGAAAGGAGCTGGCATCTCACTCTCTTTGAATCTTCTTTATCATGCTAAGAGGAGCAGGAAAAAGCAAAAAATTTCAGAATTGCACCTTGCAATGCGGAGAAATTACTGTTTGTGCATTTACAATATTCATTTATTTTTGCCATTGAAAAACATCATGTTATTCATATACCAGAAATGATTGAAGCTACTGACTGAATGAAAGGAGCTGGCATCTCACTCTCTTTGAATCTTCTTTATCATGCTAAGAGGAGCAGGAAAAAGCAAAAAATTTCAGAATTGCACCTTGCAATGCGGAGAAATTACTGTTTGTGCATTTACAATATTCATTGATTTTTGCCATTGAAAAACGTCCAGAAATGATTGAAGCTACTGACTGAATGAAAGGAGCTGGCATCTCACTCTCTTTGAATCTTCTTTATCATGCTAAGAGGAGCAGGAAAAAGCAAAAAATTTCAGAATTGCACCTTGCAATGCGGAGAAATTACTGTTTGTGCATTTACAATATTCATTGATTTTTGCCATTGAAAAACATCATGTTATTCATATACCAGAAATGTTTGAAGCTACTGACTGAATGAAAGGAGCTGGCATCTCACTCTCTTTGAATCTTCTTTATCATGCTAAGAGGAGCAGGAAAAAGCAAAAAATTTCAGAATTGCACCTTGCAATGCGGAGAAATTATTGTTTGTGCATTTACAATATTCATTGATTTTTGCCATTGAAAAACGTCCAGAAATGATTGAAGCTACTGACTGAATGAAAGGAGCTGGCATCTCACTCTCTTTGAATCTTCTTTATCATGCTAAGAGGAGCAGGAAAAGGCAAAAAATTTCAGAATTGCACCTTGCAATGCGGAGAAATTACTGTTTGTGCATTTACAATATTCATTGATTTTTGCCATTGAAAAACATCATGTTATTCATATACCAGAAATGATTGAAGCTACTGACTGAATGAAAGGAGCTGGCATCTCACTCTCTTTGAATCTTCTTTATCATGCTAAGAGGAGCAGGAAAAAGCAAAAAATTTCAGAATTGCACCTTGCAATGCGGAGAAATTACTGTTTGTGCATTTACAATATTCATTGATTTTTGCCATTGAAAAACATCATGTTATTCATATACCAGAAATGATTGAAGCTACTGACTGAATGAAAGGAGCTGGCATCTCACTCTCTTTGAATCTTCTTTATCATGCTAAGAGGAGCAGGAAAAAGCAAAAAATTTCAGAATTGCACCTTGCAATGCGGAGAAATTACTGTTTGTGCATTTACAATATTCATTGATTTTTGCCATTGAAAAACGTCCAGAAATGATTGAAACTACTGACTGAATGAAAGGAGCTGGCATCTCACTCTCTTTGAATCTTCTTTATCATGCTAAGAGGAGCAGGAAAAAGCAAAAAAATTCAGAATTGCACCTTGCAATGCGGAGAAATTACTGTTTGTGCATTTACAATATTCATTGATTTTTGCCATTGAAAAACATCATGTTATTCATATACCAGAAATGATTGAAGCTACTGACTGAATGAAAGGAGCTGGCATCTCACTCTCTTTGAATCTTCTTTTTCATGCTAAGAGGAGCAGGAAAAAGTAAAAAATTTCAGAATTGCACCTTGCAATGCGGAGAAATTACTGTTTGTGCATTTACAATATTCATTGATTTTTGCCATTGAAAATCGTCCAGAAATGATTGAAGCTACTGACTGAATGAAAGGAGCTGGCATCTCAGTCTCTTTGAATCTTCTTTATCATGCTAAGAGGAGCAGGAAAAAGCAAAAAATTTCAGAATTGCACCTTGCAATGCGGAGAAATTACTGCTTGTGCATTTACAATATTCATTGATTTTTGCCATTGAAAAACGTCCAGAAATGATTGAAGCTACTGACTGAATGAAAGGAGCTGGCATCTCACTCTCTTTGAATCTTCTTTATCATGCTAAGAGGAGCAGGAAAAAGCAAAAAATTTCAGAATTGCACCTTGCAATGCGGAGAAATTACTGTTTGTGCATTTACAATATTCATTGATTTTTGCCATTGAAAAACGTCCAGAAATGATTGAAGCTACTGACTGAATGAAAGGAGCTGGCATCTCACTCTCTTTGAAACTTCTTTATCATGCTAAGAGGAGCAGGAAAAAGCAAAAAATTTCAGAATTGCACCTTGCAATGCGGAGAAATTACTGTTTGTGCATTTACAATATTCATTGATTTTTGCCGTTGAAAAACGTCCAGAAATGATTGAAGCTACTGACTGAATGAAAGGAGCTGGCATCTCACTCTCTTTGAATCTTCTTTATCATGCTAAGAGGAGCAGGAAAAAGCAAAAAATTTCAGAATTGCACCTTGCAATGCGGAGAAATTACTGTTTGTGCATTTACAATATTTATTGATTTTTGCCATTGAAAAACATCCAGAAATGATTGAAGCTACTGACTGAATGAAAGGAGCTGGCATCTCACTCTCTTTGAATCTTCTATATCATGCTAAGAGGAGCAGGAAAAAGCAAAAAATTTCAGAATTGCACCTTGCAATGCGGAGAAATTACTGTTTGTGCATTTACAATATTCATTGATTTTTGCCATTGTTAAACATCATGTTATTCATATACCAGAAATGATTGAAGCTACTGACTGAATGAAAGGAGCTGGCATCTCACTCTCTTTGAATCTTCTTTATCATGCTAAGAGGAGCAGGAAAAAGCAAAAAATTTCAGAATTGCACCTTGCAATGCGGAGAAATTACTGTTTGTGCATTTACAATATTCATTGATTTTTGCCATTGAAAAACGTCCAGAAATGTTTGAAGCTACTGACTGAATGAAAGGAGCTGGCATCTCACTCTCTTTGAATCTTCTTTATCATGCTAAGAGGAGCAGGAAAAAGCAAAAAATTTCAGAATTGCACCTTGCAATGCGGAGAAATTACTGTTTGTGCATTTACAATATTCATTGATTTTTGCCATTGAAAAACATCATGTTATTCATATACCAGAATTGATTGAAGCTACTGACTGAATGAAAGGAGCTGGCATCTCACTCTCTTTGAATCTTCTTTATCATGCTAAGAGGAGCAGGAAAAAGCAAAAAATTTCAGAATTGCACCTTGCAATGCGGAGAAATTACTGTTTGTGCATTTACAATATTCATTGATTTTTGCCATTGAAAAACGTCCAGAAATGATTGAAGCTACTGACTGAATGAAAGGAGCTGGCATCTCACTCTCTTTGAATCTTCTTTATCATGCTAAGAGGAGCAGGAAAAAGCAAAAAATTTCAGAATTGCACCTTGCAATGCGGAGAAATTACTGTTTGTGCATTTACAATATTCATTGATTTTTGCCATTGAAAAACATCATGTTATTCATATACCAGAAATGATTGAAGCTACTGACTGAATGAAAGGAGCTGGCATCTCACTCTCTTTGAATCTTCTTTTTCATGCTAAGAGGAGCAGGAAAAAGTAAAAAATTTCAGAATTGCACCTTGCAATGCGGAGAAATTACTGTTTGTGCATTTACAATATTCATTGATTTTTGCCATTGAAAAACGTCCAGAAATGATTGAAGCTACTGACTGAATGAAAGGAGCTGGCATCTCAGTCTCTTTGAATCTTCTTTATCATGCTAAGAGGAGCAGGAAAAAGCAAAAAATTTCAGAATTGCACCTTGCAATGCGGAGAAATTACTGCTTGTGCATTTACAATATTCATTGATTTTTGCCATTGAAAAACGTCCAGAAATGATTGAAGCTACTGACTGAATGAAAGGAGCTGGCATCTCACTCTCTTTGAATCTTCTTTATCATGCTAAGAGGAGCAGGAAAAAGCAAAAAATTTCAGAATTGCACCTTGCAATACGGAGAAATTACTGTTTGTGCATTTACAATATTCATTGATTTTTGCCGTTGAAAAACGTCCAGAAATGATTGAAGCTACTGACTGAATGAAAGGAGCTGGCATCTCACTCTCTTTGAATCTTCTTTATCATGCTAAGAGGAGCAGGAAAAAGCAAAAAATTTCAGAATTGCACCTTGCAATGCGGAGAAATTACTGTTTGTGCATTTACAATATTTATTGATTTTTGCCATTGAAAAACATCCAGAAATGATTGAAGCTACTGACTGAATGAAAGGAGCTGGCATCTCACTCTCTTTGAATCTTCTTTATCATGCTAAGAGGAGCAGGAAAAAGCAAAAAATTTCAGAATTGCACCTTGCAATGCGGAGAAATTACTGTTTGTGCATTTACAATATTCATTGATTTTTGCCATTGTTAAACATCATGTTATTCATATACCAGAAATGATTGAAGCTACTGACTGAATGAAAGGAGCTGGCATCTCACTCTCTTTGAATCTTCTTTATCATGCTAAGAGGAGCAGGAAAAAGCAAAAAATTTCAGAATTGCACCTTGCAATGCGGAGAAATTACTGTTTGTGCATTTACAATATTCATTGATTTTTGCCATTGAAAAACGTCCAGAAATGTTTGAAGCTACTGACTGAATGAAAGGAGCTGGCATCTCACTCTCTTTGAATCTTCTTTATCATGCTAAGAGGAGCAGGAAAAAGCAAAAAATTTCAGAATTGCACCTTGCAATGCGGAGAAATTACTGTTTGTGCATTTACAATATTCATTGATTTTTGCCATTGAAAAACATCATGTTATTCATATACCAGAATTGATTGAAGCTACTGACTGAATGAAAGGAGCTGGCATCTCACTCTCTTTGAATCTTCTTTATCATGCTAAGAGGAGCAGGAAAAAGCAAAAAATTTCAGAATTGCACCTTGCAATGCGGAGAAATTACTGTTTGTGCATTTACAATATTCATTGATTTTTGCCATTGAAAAACGTCCAGAAATGATTGAAGCTACTGACTGAATGAAAGGAGCTGGCATCTCACTCTCTTTGAATCTTCTTTATCATGCTAAGAGGAGCAGGAAAAAGCAAAAAATTTCAGAATTGCACCTTGCAATGCGGAGAAATTACTGTTTGTGCATTTACAATATTCATTGATTTTTGCCATTGAAAAACATCATGTTATTCATATACCAGAAATGATTGAAGCTACTGACTGAATGAAAGGAGCTGGCATCTCACTCTCTTTGAATCTTCTTTTTCATGCTAAGAGGAGCAGGAAAAAGTAAAAAATTTCAGAATTGCACCTTGCAATGCGGAGAAATTACTGTTTGTGCATTTACAATATTCATTGATTTTTGCCATTGAAAAACGTCCAGAAATGATTGAAGCTACTGACTGAATGAAAGGAGCTGGCATCTCAGTCTCTTTGAATCTTCTTTATCATGCTAAGAGGAGCAGGAAAAAGCAAAAAATTTCAGAATTGCACCTTGCAATGCGGAGAAATTACTGCTTGTGCATTTACAATATTCATTGATTTTTGCCATTGAAAAACGTCCAGAAATGATTGAAGCTACTGACTGAATGAAAGGAGCTGGCATCTCACTCTCTTTGAATCTTCTTTATCATGCTAAGAGGAGCAGGAAAAAGCAAAAAATTTCAGAATTGCACCTTGCAATACGGAGAAATTACTGTTTGTGCATTTACAATATTCATTGATTTTTGCCATTGAAAAACGTCCAGAAATGATTGAAGCTACTGACTGAATGAAAGGAGCTGGCATCTCACTCTGTTTGAATCTTCTTTATCATGCTAAGAGGAGCAGGAAAAAGCAAAAAATTTCAGAATTGCACCTTGCAATGCGGAGAAATTACTGTTTGTGCATTTACAATATTCATTGATTTTTGCCATTGAAAAACGTCCAGAAATGATTGAAGCTACTGACTGAATGAAAGGAGCTGGCATCTCACTCTCTTTGAATCTTCTTTATCATGCTAAGAGGAGCAGGAAAAAGCAAAAAATTTCAGAATTGCACCTTGCAATGCGGAGAAATTACTGTTTGTGCATTTACAATATTCATTGATTTTTGCCGTTGAAAAACGTCCAGAAATGATTGAAGCTACTGACTGAATGAAAGGAGCTGGCATCTCACTCTCTTTGAATCTTCTTTATCATGCTAAGAGGAGCAGGAAAAAGCAAAAAATTTCAGAATTGCACCTTGCAATGCGGAGAAATTACTGTTTGTGCATTTACAATATTCATTGATTTTTGCCATTGAAAAACATCCAGAAATGATTGAAGCTACTGACTGAATGAAAGGAGCTGGCATCTCACTCTCTTTGAATCTTCTTTATCATGCTAAGAGGAGCAGGAAAAAGCAAAAAATTTCAGAATTGCACCTTGCAATGCGGAGAAATTACTGTTTGTGCATTTACAATATTCATTGATTTTTGCCATTGTTAAACATCATGTTATTCATATACCAGAAATGATTGAAGCTACTGACTGAATGAAAGGAGCTGGCATCTCACTCTCTTTGAATCTTCTTTATCATGCTAAGAGGAGCAGGAAAAAGCAAAAAATTTCAGAATTGCACCTTGCAATGCGGAGAAATTACTGTTTGTGCATTTACAATATTCATTGATTTTTGCCATTGAAAAACGTCCAGAAATGTTTGAAGCTACTGACTGAATGAAAGGAGCTGGCATCTCACTCTCTTTGAATCTTCTTTATCATGCTAAGAGGAGCAGGAAAAAGCAAAAAATTTCAGAATTGCACCTTGCAATGCGGAGAAATTACTGTTTGTGCATTTACAATATTCATTGATTTTTGCCATTGAAAAACGTCCAGAAATGATTGAAGCTACTGACTGAATGAAAGGAGCTGGCATCTCACTCTCTTTGAATCTTCTTTATCATGCTAAGAGGAGCAGGAAAATGCAAAAAATTTCAGAATTGCTCCTTGCAATGCGGAGAAATTACTGTTTGTGCATTTACAATATTCATTGATTTTTGCCATTGAAAAACATCATGTTATTCATATACCAGAAATGTTTGAAGCTACTGACTGAATGAAAGGAGCTGGCATGTCACTCTCTTTGAATCTTCTTTATCATGCTAAAAGGAGCAGGAAAAAGCAAAAAATTTCAGAATTGCACCTTGCAATGCGGAGAAATTACTGTTTGTGCATTTACAATATTCATTGATTTTTGCCATTGAAAAACGTCCAGAAATGATTGAAGCTACTGACTGAATGAAAGGAGCTGGCATCTCACTCTCTTTGAATCTTCTTTATCATGCTAAGAGGAGCAGGAAAAAGCAAAAAATTTCAGAATTGCACCTTGCAATGCGGAGAAATTACTGTTTGTGCATTTACAATATTCATTGATTTTTGCCATTGAAAAACATCATGTTATTCATATACCAGAAATGATTGAAGCTACTGACTGAATGAAAGGAGCTGGCATCTCACTCTCTTTGAATCTTCTTTATCATGCTAAGAGGAGCAGGAAAAAGCAAAAAATTTCAGAATTGCACCTTGCAATGCGGAGAAATTACTGTTTGTGCATTTACAATATTCATTGATTTTTGCCATTGAAAAATGTCCAGAAATGATTGAAGCTACTGACTGAATGAAAGGAGCTGGCATCTCACTCTCTTTGAATCTTCTTTATCATGCTAAGAGGAGCAGGAAAAAGCAAAAAATTTCAGAATTGCACCTTGCAATGCGGAGAAATTACTGTTTGTGCATTTACAATATTCATTGATTTTTGCCATTGAAAAACATCATGTTATTCATATACCAGAAATGTTTGAAGCTACTGACTGAATGAAAGGAGCTGGCATCTCACTCTCTTTGAATCTTCTTTATCATGCTAAGAGGAGCAGGAAAAAGCAAAAAATTTCAGAATTGCACCTTGCAATGCGGAGAAATTACTGTTTGTGCATTTACAATATTCATTGATTTTTGCCATTGAAAAACGTCCAGAAATGATTGAAGCTACTGACTGAATGAAAGGAGCTGGCATCTCACTCTCTTTGAATCTTCTTTATCATGCTAAGAGGAGCAGGAAAAGGCAAAAAATTTCAGAATTGCACCTTGCAATGCGGAGAAATTACTGTTTGTGCATTTACAATATTCATTGATTTTTGCCATTGAAAAACATCATGTTATTCATATACCAGAAATGTTTGAAGCTACTGACTGAATGAAAGGAGCTGGCATCTCACTCTCTTTGAATCTTCTTTATCATGCTAAGAGGAGCAGGAAAAAGCAAAAAATTTCAGAATTGCACCTTGCAATGCGAATAAATTACTGTTTGTGCATTTACAATATTCATTGATTTTTGCCATTGAAAAACATCATGTTATTCATATACCAGAAATGATTGAAGCTACTGACTGAATGAAAGGAGCTGGCATCTCACTCTCTTTGAATCTTCTTTATCATGCTAAGAGGAGCAGGAAAAAGCAAAAAATTTCAGAATTGCACCTTGCAATGCGGAGAAATTACTGTTTGTGCATTTACAATATTCATTGATTTTTGCCATTGAAAAACATCATGTTATTCATATACCAGAAATGATTGAAGCTACTGACTAAATGAAAGGAGCTGGCATCTCACTCTCTTTGAATCTTCTTTATCATGCTAAGAGGAGCAGGAAAAAGCAAAAAATTTCAGAATTGCACCTCGCAATGCGGAGAAATTACTGTTTGTGCATTTACAATATTCATTGATTTTTGCCATTGAAAAACGTCCAGAAATGATTGAAGCTACTGACTGAATGAAAGGAGCTGGCATCTCACTCTCTTTGAATCTTCTTTATCATGCTAAGAGGAGCAGGAAAAAGCAAAAAATTTCAGAATTGCACCTTGCAATGCGGAGAAATTGCTGTTTGTGCATTTACAAAATTCATTGATTTTTGCCATTGAAAAACATCATGTTATTCATATACCAGAAATGTTTGAAGCTACTGACTGAATGAAAGGAGCTGGCATCTCACTCTCTTTGAATCTTCTTTATCATGCTAAGAGGAGCAGGAAAAAGCAAAAAATTTCAGAATTGCACCTTGCAATGCGGAGAAATTACTGTTTGTGCATTTACAATATTCATTGATTTTTGCCATTGAAAAACGTCCAGAAATGATTGAAGCTACTGACTGAATGAAAGGAGCTGGCATCTCACTCTCTTTGAATCTTCTTTATCATGCTAAGAGGAGCAGGAAAAAGCAAAAAATTTCAGAATTGCACCTTGCAATGCGGAGAAATTACTGTTTGTGCATTTACAATATACATTGATTTTTGCCATTGAAAAACGTCCAGAAATGATTGAAGCTACTGACTGAATGAAAGGAGCTGGCATCTCACTCTCTTTGAATCTTCTTTATCATGCTAAGAGGAGCAGGAAAAAGCAAAAAATTTCAGAATTGCACCTTGCAATGCGGAGAAATTACTGTTTGTGCATTTACAATATACATTGATTTTTGCCATTGAAAAACGTCCAGAAATGATTGAAGCTACTGACTGAATGAAAGGAGCTGGCATCTCACTCTCTTTGAATCTTCTTTATCATGCTAAGAGGAGCAGGAAAAAGCAAAAAATTTCAGAATTGCACCTTGCAATGCGGAGAAATTACTGTTTGTGCATTTACAATATTCATTGATTTTTGCCATTGAAAAACGTCCAGAAATGATTGAAGCTACTGACTGAATGAAAGGAGCTGGCATCTCACTCTCTTTGAATCTTCTTTATCATGCTAAGAGGAGCAGGAAAGAGCAAAAAATTTCAGAATTGCACCTTGCAATGCGGAGAAATTACTGTTTGTGCATTTACAATATTCATTGATTTTTGCCATTGAAAAACGTCCAGAAATGATTGAACCTACCGACTGAATGAAAGGAGCTGGCATCTCACTCTCTTTGAATCTTCTTTATCATGCTAAGAGGAGCAGGAAAAAGCAAAAAATTTCAGAATTGCACCTTGCAATGCGGAGAAATTACTGTTTGTGCATTTACAATATTCATTGATTTTTGCCATTGAAAAACGTCCAGAAATGATTGAAGCTACTGACTGAATGAAAGGAGCTGGCATCTCACTCTCTTTGAATCTTCTTTATCATGCTAAGAGGAGCAGGAAAAAGCAAAAAATTTCAGAATTGCACCTTGCAATGCGGAGAAATTACTGTTTGTGCATTTACAATATTCATTGATTTTTGCCATTGAAAAACATCATGTTATTCATATACCAGAAATGTTTGAAGCTACTGACTGAATGAAAGGAGCTGGCATGTCACTCTCTTTTAATCTTCTTTATCATGCTAAGAGGAGCAGGAAAAAGCAAAAAATTTCAGAATTGCACCTTGCAATGCGGAGAAATTACTGTTTGTGCATTTACAATATTCATTGATTTTTGCCATTGAAAAACGTCCAGAAATGATTGAAGCTACTGACTGAATGAAAGGAGCTGGCATCTCACTCTCTTTGAATCTTCTTTATCATGCTAAGAGGAGCAGGAAAAAGCAAAAAATTTCAGAATTGCACCTTGCAATGCGGAGAAATTACTGTTTGTGCATTTACAATATTCATTGATTTTTGCCATTGAAAAACATCATGTTATTCATATACCAGAAATGATTGAAGCTACTGACTGAATGAAAGGAGCTGGCATCTCACTCTCTTTGAATCTTCTTTATCATTCTAAGAGGAGCAGGAAAAAGCAAAAAATTTCAGAATTGCACCTTGCAATGCGGAGAAATTACTGTTTGTGCATTTACAATATTCATTGATTTTTGCCCTTGAAAAACGTCCAGAAATGATTGAAGCTACTGACTGAATGAAAGGAGCTGGCATCTCACTCTCTTTGAATCTTCTTTATCATGCTAAGAGGAGCAGGAAAAAGCAAAAAATTTCAGAATTGCACCTTGCAATGCGGAGAAATTACTGTTTGTGCATTTACAATATTCATTGATTTTTGCCATTGAAAAACATCATGTTATTCATATACCAGAAATGTTTGAAGCTACTGACTGAATGAAAGGAGCTGGAATCTCACTCTCTTTGAATCTTCTTTATCATGCTAAGAGGAGCAGGAAAAAGCAAAAAATTTCAGAATTGCACCTTGCAATGCGGAGAAATTACTGTTTGTGCATTTACAATATTCATTGATTTTTGCCATTGAAAAACGTCCAGAAATGATTGAAGCTACTGACTGAATGAAAGGAGCTGGCATCTCACTCTCTTTGAATCTTCTTTATCATGCTAAGAGGAGCAGGAAAAGGCAAAAAATTTCAGAATTGCACCTTGCAATGCGGAGAAATTACTGTTTGTGCATTTACAATATTCATTGATTTTTGCCATTGAAAAACATCATGTTATTCATATACCAGAAATGTTTGAAGCTACTGACTGAATGAAAGGAGCTGGCATCTCACTCTCTTTGAATCTTCTTTATCATGCTAAGAGGAGCAGGAAAAACCAAAAAATTTCAGAATTGCACCTTGCAATGCGAATAAATTACTGTTTGTGCATTTACAATATTCATTGATTTTTGCCATTGAAAAACATCATGTTATTCATATACCAGAAATGATTGAAGCTACTGACTGAATGAAAGGAGCTGGCATCTCACTCTCTTTGAATCTTCTTTATCATGCTAAGAGGAGCAGGAAAAAGCAAAACATTTCAGAATTGCACCTTGCAATGCGGAGAAATTACTGTTTGTGCATTTACAATATTCATTGATTTTTGCCATTGAAAAACATCCAGAAATGATTGAAGCTACTGACTGAATGAAAGGAGCTGGCATCTCACTCTCTTTGAATCTTCTTTATCATGCTAAGAGGAGCAGGAAAAAGCAAAAAATTTCAGAATTGCACCTTGCAATGCGGAGAAATTACTGTTTGTGCATTTACAATATTCATTGATTTTTGCCATTGTTAAACATCATGTTATTCATATACCAGAAATGATTGAAGCTACTGACTGAATGAAAGGAGCTGGCATATCACTCTCTTTGAATCTTCTTTATCATGCTAAGAGGAGCAGGAAAAAGCAAAAAATTTCAGAATTGCACCTTGCAATGCGGAGAAATTACTGTTTGTGCATTTACAATATTCATTGATTTTTGCCATTGAAAAACGTCCAGAAATGTTTGAAGATACTGACTGAATGAAAGGAGCTGGCATCTCACTCTCTTTGAATCTTCTTTATCATGCTAAGAGGAGCAGGAAAAAGCAAAAAATTTCAGAATTGCACCTTGCAATGCGGAGAAATTACTGTTTGTGCATTTACAATATTCATTGATTTTTGCCATTGAAAAACATCATGTTATTCATATACCAGAAATGATTGAAGCTACTGACTGAATGAAAGGAGCTGGCATCTCACTCTCTTTGAATCTTCTTTATCATGCTAAGAGGAGCAGGAAAAAGCAAAAAATTTCAGAATTGCACCTTGCAATGCGGAGAAATTACTGTTTGTGCATTTACAATATTCATTGATTTTTGCCATTGAAAAACGTACAGAAATGATTGAAGCTACTGACTGAATGAAAGGATCTGGCATCTCACTCTCTTTGAATCTTCTTTATCATGCTAAGAGGAGCAGGAAAAACAAAAAATTTCAGAATTGCACCTTGCAATGCGGAGAAATTACTGTTTGTGCATTTACAATATTCATTGATTTTTGCCATTGAAAAACATCATGTTATTCATATACCAGAAATGATTGAAGCTACTGACTGAATGAAAGGAGCTGGCATCTCACTCTCTTTGAATCTTCTTTTTCATGCTAAGAGGAGCAGGAAAAAGTAAAAAATTTCAGAATTGCACCTTGCAATGCGGAGAAATTACTGTTTGTGCATTTACAATATTCATTGATTTTTGCCATTGAAAAACGTCCAGAAATGATTGAAGCTACTGACTGAATGAAAGGAGCTGGCATCTCACTCTCTTTGAATCTTCTTTATCATGCTAAGAGGAGCAGGAAAAAGCAAAAAATTTCAGAATTGCACCTTGCAATGCGGAGAAATTACTGCTTGTGCATTTACAATATTCATTGATTTTTGCCATTGAAAAACGTCCAGAAATGATTGAAGCTACTGACTGAATGAAAGGAGCTGGCATCTCACTCTCTTTGAATCTTCTTTATCATGCTAAGAGGAGCAGGAAAAAGCAAAAAATTTCAGAATTGCACCTTGCAATACGGAGAAATTACTGTTTGTGCATTTACAATATTCATTGATTTTTGCCATTGAAAAACGTCCAGAAATGATTGAAGCTACTGACTGAATGAAAGGAGCTGGCATCTCACTCTGTTTGAATCTTCTTTATCATGCTAAGAGGAGCAGGAAAAAGCAAAAAATTTCAGAATTGCACCTTGCAATGCGGAGAAATTACTGTTTGTGCATTTACAATATTCATTGATTTTTGCCATTGAAAAACGTCCAGAAATGATTGAAGCTACTGACTGAATGAAAGGAGCTGGCATCTCACTCTCTTTGAATCTTCTTTATCATGCTAAGAGGAGCAGGAAAAAGCAAAAAATTTCAGAATTGCACCTTGCAATGCGGAGAAATTACTGTTTGTGCATTTACAATATTCATTGATTTTTGCCGTTGAAAAACGTCCAGAAATGATTGAAGCTACTGACTGAATGAAAGGAGCTGGCATCTCACTCTCTTTGAATCTTCTTTATCATGCTAAGAGGAGCAGGAAAAAGCAAAAAATTTCAGAATTGCACCTTGCAATGCGGAGAAATTACTGTTTGTGCATTTACAATATTCATTGATTTTTGCCATTGAAAAACATCCAGAAATGATTGAAGCTACTGACTGAATGAAAGGAGCTGGCATCTCACTCTCTTTGAATCTTCTTTATCATGCTAAGAGGAGCAGGAAAAAGCAAAAAATTTCAGAATTGCACCTTGCAATGCGGAGAAATTACTGTTTGTGCATTTACAATATTCATTGATTTTTGCCATTGTTAAACATCATGTTATTCATATACCAGAAATGATTGAAGCTACTGACTGAATGAAAGGAGCTGGCATCTCACTCTCTTTGAATCTTCTTTATCATGCTAAGAGGAGCAGGAAAAAGCAAAAAATTTCAGAATTGCACCTTGCAATGCGGAGAAATTACTGTTTGTGCATTTACAATATTCATTGATTTTTGCCATTGAAAAACGTCCAGAAATGTTTGAAGCTACTGACTGAATGAAAGGAGCTGGCATCTCACTCTCTTTGAATCTTCTTTATCATGCTAAGAGGAGCAGGAAAAAGCAAAAAATTTCAGAATTGCACCTTGCAATGCGGAGAAATTACTGTTTGTGCATTTACAATATTCATTGATTTTTGCCATTGAAAAACGTCCAGAAATGTTTGAAGCTACTGACTGAATGAAAGGAGCTGGCATCTCACTCTCTTTGAATCTTCTTTATCATGCTAAGAGGAGCAGGAAAAAGCAAAAAATTTCAGAATTGCACCTTGCAATGCGGAGAAAATACTGTTTGTGCATTTACAATATTCATTGATTTTTGCCATTGAAAAACGTCCAGAAATGATTGAAGCTACTGACTGAATGAAAGGAGCTGGCATCTCACTCTCTTTGAATCTTCTTTATCATGCTAAGAGGAGCAGGAAAATGCAAAAAATTTCAGAATTGCTCCTTGCAATGCGGAGAAATTACTGTTTGTGCATTTACAATATTCATTGATTTTTGCCATTGAAAAACATCATGTTATTCATATACCAGAAATGTTTGAAGCTACTGACTGAATGAAAGGAGCTGGCATGTCACTCTCTTTGAATCTTCTTTATCATGCTAAAAGGAGCAGGAAAAAGCAAAAAATTTCAGAATTGCACCTTGCAATGCGGAGAAATTACTGTTTGTGCATTTACAATATTCATTGATTTTTGCCATTGAAAAACATCCAGAAATGATTGAAGCTACTGACTGAATGAAAGGAGCTGGCATCTCACTCTCTTTGAATCTTCTTTATCATGCTAAGAGGAGCAGGAAAAAGCAAAAAATTTCAGAATTGCACCTTGCAATGCGGAGAAATTACTGTTTGTGCATTTACAATATTCATTGATTTTTGCCATTGAAAAACATCATGTTATTCATATACCAGAAATGAGTGAAGCTACTGACTGAATGAAAGGAGCTGGCATCTCACTCTCTTTGAATCTTCTTTATCATGCTAAGAGGAGCAGGAAAATGCAAAAAATTTCAGAATTGCACCTTGCAATGCGGAGAAATTACTGTTTGTGCATTTACAATATTCATTGATTTTTGCCATTGAAAAACGTCCAGAAATGATTGAAGCTACTGACTGAATGAAAGGAGCTGGCATCTCACTCTCTTTGAATCTTCTTTATCATGCTAAGAGGAGCAGGAAAAAGCAAAAAATTTCAGAATTGCACCTTGCAATGCGGAGAAATTACTGTTTGTGCATTTACAATATTCATTGATTTTTGCCATTGAAAAACATCATGTTATTCATATACCAGAAATGTTTGAAGCTACTGACTGAATGAAAGGAGCTGGCATCTCACTCTCTTTGAATCTTCTTTATCATGCTAAGAGGAGCAGGAAAAAGCAAAAAATTTCAGAATTGCACCTTGCAATGCGGAGAAATTACTGTTTGTGCATTTACAATATTCATTGATTTTTGCCATTGAAAAACGTCCAGAAATGATTGAAGCTACTGACTGAATGAAAGGAGCTGGCATCTCACTCTCTTTGAATCTTCTTTATCATGCTAAGAGGAGCAGGAAAAGGCAAAAAATTTCAGAATTGCACCTTGCAATGCGGAGAAATTACTGTTTGTGCATTTACAATATTCATTGATTTTTGCCATTGAAAAACATCATGTTATTCATATACCAGAAATGTTTGAAGCTACTGACTGAATGAAAGGAGCTGGCATCTCACTCTCTTTGAATCTTCTTTATCATGCTAAGAGGAGCAGGAAAAAGCAAAAAATTTCAGAATTGCACCTTGCAATGCGAATAAATTACTGTTTGTGCATTTACAATATTCATTGATTTTTGCCATTGAAAAACATCATGTTATTCATATACCAGAAATGATTGAAGCTACTGACTGAATGAAAGGAGCTGGCATCTCACTCTCTTTGAATCTTCTTTATCATGCTAAGAGGAGCAGGAAAAAGCAAAAAATTTCAGAATTGCACCTTGCAATGCGGAGAAATTACTGTTTGTGCATTTACAATATTCATTGATTTTTGCCATTGAAAAACATCATGTTATTCATATACCAGAAATGATTGAAGCTACTGACTGAATGAAAGGAGCTGGCATCTCACTCTCTTTGAATCTTCTTTATCATGCTAAGAGGAGCAGGAAAAAGCAAAAAATTTCAGAATTGCACCTCGCAATGCGGAGAAATTACTGTTTGTGCATTTACAATATTCATTGATTTTTGCCATTGAAAAACGTCCAGAAATGATTGAAGCTACTGACTGAATGAAAGGAGCTGGCATCTCACTCTCTTTGAATCTTCTTTATCATGCTAAGAGGAGCAGGAAAAAGCAAAAAATTTCAGAATTGCACCTTGCAATGCGGAGAAATTGCTGTTTGTGCATTTACAAAATTCATTGATTTTTGCCATTGAAAAACATCATGTTATTCATATACCAGAAATGTTTGAAGCTACTGACTGAATGAAAGGAGCTGGCATCTCACTCTCTTTGAATCTTCTTTATCATGCTAAGAGGAGCAGGAAAAAGCAAAAAATTTCAGAATTGCACCTTGCAATGCGGAGAAATTACTGTTTGTGCATTTACAATATTCATTGATTTTTGCCATTGAAAAACGTCCAGAAATGATTGAAGCTACTGACTGAATGAAAGGAGCTGGCATCTCACTCTCTTTGAATCTTCTTTATCATGCTAAGAGGAGCAGGAAAAAGCAAAAAATTTCAGAATTGCACCTTGCAATGCGGAGAAATTACTGTTTGTGCATTTACAATATACATTGATTTTTGCCATTGAAAAACGTCCAGAAATGATTGAAGCTACTGACTGAATGAAAGGAGCTGGCATCTCACTCTCTTTGAATCTTCTTTATCATGCTAAGAGGAGCAGGAAAAAGCAAAAAATTTCAGAATTGCACCTTGCAATGCGGAGAAATTACTGTTTGTGCATTTACAATATACATTGATTTTTGCCATTGAAAAACGTCCAGAAATGATTGAAGCTACTGACTGAATGAAAGGAGCTGGCATCTCACTCTCTTTAAATCTTCTTTATCATGCTAAGAGGAGCAGGAAAAAGCAAAAAATTTCAGAATTGCACCTTGCAATGCGGAGAAATTACTGTTTGTGCATTTACAAAATTCATTGATTTTTGCCATTGAAAAACGTCCAGAAATGATTGAAGCTACTGACTGAATGAAAGGAGCTGGCATCTCACTCTCTTTGAATCTTCTTTATCATGCTAAGAGGAGCAGGAAAAAGCAAAAAATTTCAGAATTGCACTTTGCAATGCGGAGAAATTACTGTTTGTGCATTTACAATATTCATTGATTTTTGCCATTGAAAAACATCATGTTATTCATATACCAGAAATGTTTGAAGCTACTGACTGAATGAAAGGAGCTGGCATCTCACTCTCTTTGAATCTTCTTTATCATGCTAAGAGGAGCAGGAAAAACCAAAAAATTTCAGAATTGCACCTTGCAATGCGAATAAATTACTGTTTGTGCATTTACAATATTCATTGATTTTTGCCATTGAAAAACATCATGTTATTCATATACCAGAAATGATTGAAGCTACTGACTGAATGAAAGGAGCTGGCATCTCACTCTCTTTGAATCTTCTTTATCATGCTAAGAGGAGCAGGAAAAAGCAAAACATTTCAGAATTGCACCTTGCAATGCGGAGAAATTACTGTTTGTGCATTTACAATATTCATTGATTTTTGCCATTGAAAAACATCCAGAAATGATTGAAGCTACTGACTGAATGAAAGGAGCTGGCATCTCACTCTCTTTGAATCTTCTTTATCATGCTAAGAGGAGCAGGAAAAAGCAAAAAATTTCAGAATTGCACCTTGCAATGCGGAGAAATTACTGTTTGTGCATTTACAATATTCATTGATTTTTGCCATTGTTAAACATCATGTTATTCATATACCAGAAATGATTGAAGCTACTGACTGAATGAAAGGAGCTGGCATATCACTCTCTTTGAATCTTCTTTATCATGCTAAGAGGAGCAGGAAAAAGCAAAAAATTTCAGAATTGCACCTTGCAATGCGGAGAAATTACTGTTTGTGCATTTACAATATTCATTGATTTTTGCCATTGAAAAACGTCCAGAAATGTTTGAAGATACTGACTGAATGAAAGGAGCTGGCATCTCACTCTCTTTGAATCTTCTTTATCATGCTAAGAGGAGCAGGAAAAAGCAAAAAATTTCAGAATTGCACCTTGCAATGCGGAGAAATTACTGTTTGTGCATTTACAATATTCATTGATTTTTGCCATTGAAAAACATCATGTTATTCATATACCAGAAATGATTGAAGCTACTGACTGAATGAAAGGAGCTGGCATCTCACTCTCTTTGAATCTTCTTTATCATGCTAAGAGGAGCAGGAAAAAGCAAAAAATTTCAGAATTGCACCTTGCAATGCGGAGAAATTACTGTTTGTGCATTTACAATATTCATTGATTTTTGCCATTGAAAAACGTACAGAAATGATTGAAGCTACTGACTGAATGAAAGGATCTGGCATCTCACTCTCTTTGAATCTTCTTTATCATGCTAAGAGGAGCAGGAAAAACAAAAAATTTCAGAATTGCACCTTGCAATGCGGAGAAATTACTGTTTGTGCATTTACAATATTCATTGATTTTTGCCATTGAAAAACATCATGTTATTCATATACCAGAAATGATTGAAGCTACTGACTGAATGAAAGGAGCTGGCATCTCACTCTCTTTGAATCTTCTTTTTCATGCTAAGAGGAGCAGGAAAAAGTAAAAAATTTCAGAATTGCACCTTGCAATGCGGAGAAATTACTGTTTGTGCATTTACAATATTCATTGATTTTTGCCATTGAAAAACGTCCAGAAATGATTGAAGCTACTGACTGAATGAAAGGAGCTGGCATCTCACTCTCTTTGAATCTTCTTTATCATGCTAAGAGGAGCAGGAAAAAGCAAAAAATTTCAGAATTGCACCTTGCAATGCGGAGAAATTACTGCTTGTGCATTTACAATATTCATTGATTTTTGCCATTGAAAAACGTCCAGAAATGATTGAAGCTACTGACTGAATGAAAGGAGCTGGCATCTCACTCTCTTTGAATCTTCTTTATCATGCTAAGAGGAGCAGGAAAAAGCAAAAAATTTCAGAATTGCACCTTGCAATACGGAGAAATTACTGTTTGTGCATTTACAATATTCATTGATTTTTGCCATTGAAAAACGTCCAGAAATGATTGAAGCTACTGACTGAATGAAAGGAGCTGGCATCTCACTCTGTTTGAATCTTCTTTATCATGCTAAGAGGAGCAGGAAAAAGCAAAAAATTTCAGAATTGCACCTTGCAATGCGGAGAAATTACTGTTTGTGCATTTACAATATTCATTGATTTTTGCCATTGAAAAACGTCCAGAAATGATTGAAGCTACTGACTGAATGAAAGGAGCTGGCATCTCACTCTCTTTGAATCTTCTTTATCATGCTAAGAGGAGCAGGAAAAAGCAAAAAATTTCAGAATTGCACCTTGCAATGCGGAGAAATTACTGTTTGTGCATTTACAATATTCATTGATTTTTGCCGTTGAAAAACGTCCAGAAATGATTGAAGCTACTGACTGAATGAAAGGAGCTGGCATCTCACTCTCTTTGAATCTTCTTTATCATGCTAAGAGGAGCAGGAAAAAGCAAAAAATTTCAGAATTGCACCTTGCAATGCGGAGAAATTACTGTTTGTGCATTTACAATATTCATTGATTTTTGCCATTGAAAAACATCCAGAAATGATTGAAGCTACTGACTGAATGAAAGGAGCTGGCATCTCACTCTCTTTGAATCTTCTTTATCATGCTAAGAGGAGCAGGAAAAAGCAAAAAATTTCAGAATTGCACCTTGCAATGCGGAGAAATTACTGTTTGTGCATTTACAATATTCATTGATTTTTGCCATTGTTAAACATCATGTTATTCATATACCAGAAATGATTGAAGCTACTGACT
The DNA here is from genome assembly GCF_046119375.1 of Phyllobates terribilis. Classification (NCBI taxonomy): domain Eukaryota; kingdom Metazoa; phylum Chordata; class Amphibia; order Anura; family Dendrobatidae; genus Phyllobates; species Phyllobates terribilis. The sequence continues at coordinate 219,457 of NW_027363814.1, read as the reverse complement.
GAATGAAAGGAGCTGGCATCTCACTCTCTTTGAATCTTCTTTATCATGCTAAGAGGAGCAGGAAAAAGCAAAAAATTTCAGAATTGCACCTTGCAATGCGGAGAAATTACTGTTTGTGCATTTACAATATTCATTGATTTTTGCCATTGAAAAACGTCCAGAAATGTTTGAAGCTACTGACTGAATGAAAGGAGCTGGCATCTCACTCTCTTTGAATCTTCTTTATCATGCTAAGAGGAGCAGGAAAAAGCAAAAAATTTCAGAATTGCACCTTGCAATGCGGAGAAATTACTGTTTGTGCATTTACAATATTCATTGATTTTTGCCATTGAAAAACGTCCAGAAATGTTTGAAGCTACTGACTGAATGAAAGGAGCTGGCATCTCACTCTCTTTGAATCTTCTTTATCATGCTAAGAGGAGCAGGAAAAAGCAAAAAATTTCAGAATTGCACCTTGCAATGCGGAGAAAATACTGTTTGTGCATTTACAATATTCATTGATTTTTGCCATTGAAAAACGTCCAGAAATGATTGAAGCTACTGACTGAATGAAAGGAGCTGGCATCTCACTCTCTTTGAATCTTCTTTATCATGCTAAGAGGAGCAGGAAAATGCAAAAAATTTCAGAATTGCTCCTTGCAATGCGGAGAAATTACTGTTTGTGCATTTACAATATTCATTGATTTTTGCCATTGAAAAACATCATGTTATTCATATACCAGAAATGTTTGAAGCTACTGACTGAATGAAAGGAGCTGGCATGTCACTCTCTTTGAATCTTCTTTATCATGCTAAAAGGAGCAGGAAAAAGCAAAAAATTTCAGAATTGCACCTTGCAATGCGGAGAAATTACTGTTTGTGCATTTACAATATTCATTGATTTTTGCCATTGAAAAACATCCAGAAATGATTGAAGCTACTGACTGAATGAAAGGAGCTGGCATCTCACTCTCTTTGAATCTTCTTTATCATGCTAAGAGGAGCAGGAAAAAGCAAAAAATTTCAGAATTGCACCTTGCAATGCGGAGAAATTACTGTTTGTGCATTTACAATATTCATTGATTTTTGCCATTGAAAAACATCATGTTATTCATATACCAGAAATGAGTGAAGCTACTGACTGAATGAAAGGAGCTGGCATCTCACTCTCTTTGAATCTTCTTTATCATGCTAAGAGGAGCAGGAAAAAGCAAAAAATTTCAGAATTGCACCTTGCAATGCGGAGAAATTACTGTTTGTGCATTTACAATATTCATTGATTTTTGCCATTGAAAAACGTCCAGAAATGATTGAAGCTACTGACTGAATGAAAGGAGCTGGCATCTCACTCTCTTTGAATCTTCTTTATCATGCTAAGAGGAGCAGGAAAAAGCAAAAAATTTCAGAATTGCACCTTGCAATGCGGAGAAATTACTGTTTGTGCATTTACAATATTCATTGATTTTTGCCATTGAAAAACATCATGTTATTCATATACCAGAAATGTTTGAAGCTACTGACTGAATGAAAGGAGCTGGCATCTCACTCTCTTTGAATCTTCTTTATCATGCTAAGAGGAGCAGGAAAAAGCAAAAAATTTCAGAATTGCACCTTGCAATGCGGAGAAATTACTGTTTGTGCATTTACAATATTCATTGATTTTTGCCATTGAAAAACGTCCAGAAATGATTGAAGCTACTGACTGAATGAAAGGAGCTGGCATCTCACTCTCTTTGAATCTTCTTTATCATGCTAAGAGGAGCAGGAAAAGGCAAAAAATTTCAGAATTGCACCTTGCAATGCGGAGAAATTACTGTTTGTGCATTTACAATATTCATTGATTTTTGCCATTGAAAAACATCATGTTATTCATATACCAGAAATGTTTGAAGCTACTGACTGAATGAAAGGAGCTGGCATCTCACTCTCTTTGAATCTTCTTTATCATGCTAAGAGGAGCAGGAAAAAGCAAAAAATTTCAGAATTGCACCTTGCAATGCGAATAAATTACTGTTTGTGCATTTACAATATTCATTGATTTTTGCCATTGAAAAACATCATGTTATTCATATACCAGAAATGATTGAAGCTACTGACTGAATGAAAGGAGCTGGCATCTCACTCTCTTTGAATCTTCTTTATCATGCTAAGAGGAGCAGGAAAAAGCAAAAAATTTCAGAATTGCACCTTGCAATGCGGAGAAATTACTGTTTGTGCATTTACAATATTCATTGATTTTTGCCATTGAAAAACATCATGTTATTCATATACCAGAAATGATTGAAGCTACTGACTGAATGAAAGGAGCTGGCATCTCACTCTCTTTGAATCTTCTTTATCATGCTAAGAGGAGCAGGAAAAAGCAAAAAATTTCAGAATTGCACCTCGCAATGCGGAGAAATTACTGTTTGTGCATTTACAATATTCATTGATTTTTGCCATTGAAAAACGTCCAGAAATGATTGAAGCTACTGACTGAATGAAAGGAGCTGGCATCTCACTCTCTTTGAATCTTCTTTATCATGCTAAGAGGAGCAGGAAAAAGCAAAAAATTTCAGAATTGCACCTTGCAATGCGGAGAAATTGCTGTTTGTGCATTTACAAAATTCATTGATTTTTGCCATTGAAAAACATCATGTTATTCATATACCAGAAATGTTTGAAGCTACTGACTGAATGAAAGGAGCTGGCATCTCACTCTCTTTGAATCTTCTTTATCATGCTAAGAGGAGCAGGAAAAAGCAAAAAATTTCAGAATTGCACCTTGCAATGCGGAGAAATTACTGTTTGTGCATTTACAATATTCATTGATTTTTGCCATTGAAAAACGTCCAGAAATGATTGAAGCTACTGACTGAATGAAAGGAGCTGGCATCTCACTCTCTTTGAATCTTCTTTATCATGCTAAGAGGAGCAGGAAAAAGCAAAAAATTTCAGAATTGCACCTTGCAATGCGGAGAAATTACTGTTTGTGCATTTACAATATACATTGATTTTTGCCATTGAAAAACGTCCAGAAATGATTGAAGCTACTGACTGAATGAAAGGAGCTGGCATCTCACTCTCTTTGAATCTTCTTTATCATGCTAAGAGGAGCAGGAAAAAGCAAAAAATTTCAGAATTGCACCTTGCAATGCGGAGAAATTACTGTTTGTGCATTTACAATATACATTGATTTTTGCCATTGAAAAACGTCCAGAAATGATTGAAGCTACTGACTGAATGAAAGGAGCTGGCATCTCACTCTCTTTAAATCTTCTTTATCATGCTAAGAGGAGCAGGAAAAAGCAAAAAATTTCAGAATTGCACCTTGCAATGCGGAGAAATTACTGTTTGTGCATTTACAATATTCATTGATTTTTGCCATTGAAAAACGTCCAGAAATGATTGAAGCTACTGACTGAATGAAAGGAGCTGGCATCTCACTCTCTTTGAATTTTCTTTATCATGCTAAGAGGAGCAGGAAAAAGCAAAAAATTTCAGAATTGCACTTTGCAATGCGGAGAAATTACTGTTTGTGCATTTACAATATTCATTGATTTTTGCCATTGAAAAACATCATGTTATTCATATACCAGAAATGTTTGAAGCTACTGACTGAATGAAAGGAGCTGGCATGTCACTCTCTTTGAATCTTCTTTATCATGCTAAGAGGAGCAGGAAAAAGCAAAAAATTTCAGAATTGCACCTTGCAATGCGGAGAAATTACTGTTTGTGCATTTACAATATTCATTGATTTTTGCCATTGAAAAACGTCCAGAAATGATTGAAGCTACTGACTGAATGAAAGGAGCTGGCATCTCACTCTCTTTGAATCTTCTTTATCATGCTAAGAGGAGCAGGAAAAAGCAAAAAATTTCAGAATTGCACCTTGCAATGCGGAGAAATTACTGTTTGTGCATTTACAATATTCATTGATTTTTGCCATTGAAAAACATCATGTTATTCATATACCAGAAATGATTGAAGCTACTGACTGAATGAAAGGAGCTGGCATCTCACTCTCTTTGAATCTTCTTTATCATGCTAAGAGGAGCAGGAAAAAGCAAAAAATTTCAGAATTGCACCTTGCAATGCGGAGAAATTACTGTTTGTGCATTTACAATATTCATTGATTTTTGCCATTGAAGAACGTCCAGAAATGATTGAAGCTACTGACTGAATGAAAGGAGCTGGCAACTCACTCTCTTTGAATCTTCTTTATCATGCTAAGAGGAGCAGGAAAAAGCAAAAAATTTCAGAATTGCACCTTGCAATGCGGAGAAATTACTGTTTGTGCATTTACAATATTCATTGATTTTTGCCATTGAAAAACATCATGTTATTCATATACCAGAAATGTTTGAAGCTACTGACTGAATGAAAGGAGCTGGAATCTCACTCTCTTTGAATCTTCTTTATCATGCTAAGAGGAGCAGGAAAAAGCAAAAAATTTCAGAATTGCACCTTGCAATGCGGAGAAATTACTGTTTGTGCATTTACAATATTCATTGTTTTTTGCCATTGAAAAACGTCCAGAAATGTTTGAAGCTACTGACTGAATGAAAGGAGCTGGCATCTCACTCTCTTTGAATCTTCTTTATCATGCTAAGAGGAGCAGGAAAAACCAAAAAATTTCAGAATTGCACCTTGCAATGCGAATAAATTACTGTTTGTGCATTTACAATATTCATTGATTTTTGCCATTGAAAAACATCATGTTATTCATATACCAGAAATGATTGAAGCTACTGACTGAATGAAAGGAGCTGGCATCTCACTCTCTTTGAATCTTCTTTATCATGCTAAGAGGAGCAGGAAAAAGCAAAACATTTCAGAATTGCACCTTGCAATGCGGAGAAATTACTGTTTGTGCATTTACAATATTCATTGATTTTTGCCATTGAAAAACATCATGTTATTCACATACCAGAAATGATTGAAGCTACTGACTGAATGAAAGGAGCTGGCATCTCACTCTCTTTGAATCTTCTTTATCATGCTAAGAGGAGCAGGAAAAAGCAAAAAATTTCAGAATTGCACCTTGCAATGCGGAGAAATTACTGTTTGTGCATTTACAATATTCATTGATTTTTGCCATTGAAAAACGTCCAGAAATGATTGAAGCTACTGACTGAATGAAAGGAGCTGGCATCTCACTCTCTTTGAATCTTCTTTATCATGCTAAGAGGAGCAGGAAAAAGCAAAAAATTTCAGAATTGCACCTTGCAATGCGGAGAAATTACTGTTTGTGCATTTACAATATACATTGATTTTTGCCATTGAAAAACGTCCAGAAATGATTGAAGCTACTGACTGAATGAAAGGAGCTGGCATCTCACTCTCTTTGAATCTTCTTTATCATGCTAAGAGGAGCAGGAAAAAGCAAAAAATTTCAGAATTGCACCTTGCAATGCGGAGAAATTACTGTTTGTGCATTTACAATATACATTGATTTTTGCCATTGAAAAACGTCCAGAAATGATTGAAGCTACTGACTGAATGAAAGGAGCTGGCATCTCACTCTCTTTAAATCTTCTTTATCATGCTAAGAGGAGCAGGAAAAAGCAAAAAATTTCAGAATTGCACCTTGCAATGCGGAGAAATTACTGTTTGTGCATTTACAAAATTCATTGATTTTTGCCATTGAAAAACGTCCAGAAATGATTGAAGCTACTGACTGAATGAAAGGAGCTGGCATCTCACTCTCTTTGAATCTTCTTTATCATGCTAAGAGGAGCAGGAAAAAGCAAAAAATTTCAGAATTGCACTTTGCAATGCGGAGAAATTACTGTTTGTGCATTTACAATATTCATTGATTTTTGCCCTTGAAAAACATCATGTTATTCATATACCAGAAATGTTTGAAGCTACTGACTGAATGAAAGGAGCTGGCATCTCACTCTCTTTGAATCTTCTTTATCATGCTAAGAGGAGCAGGAAAAACCAAAAAATTTCAGAATTGCACCTTGCAATGCGAATAAATTACTGTTTGTGCATTTACAATATTCATTGATTTTTGCCATTGAAAAACATCATGTTATTCATATACCAGAAATGATTGAAGCTACTGACTGAATGAAAGGAGCTGGCATCTCACTCTCTTTGAATCTTCTTTATCATGCTAAGAGGAGCAGGAAAAAGCAAAACATTTCAGAATTGCACCTTGCAATGCGGAGAAATTACTGTTTGTGCATTTACAATATTCATTGATTTTTGCCATTGAAAAACATCCAGAAATGATTGAAGCTACTGACTGAATGAAAGGAGCTGGCATCTCACTCTCTTTGAATCTTCTTTATCATGCTAAGAGGAGCAGGAAAAAGCAAAAAATTTCAGAATTGCACCTTGCAATGCGGAGAAATTACTGTTTGTGCATTTACAATATTCATTGATTTTTGCCATTGTTAAACATCATGTTATTCATATACCAGAAATGATTGAAGCTACTGACTGAATGAAAGGAGCTGGCATATCACTCTCTTTGAATCTTCTTTATCATGCTAAGAGGAGCAGGAAAAAGCAAAAAATTTCAGAATTGCACCTTGCAATGCGGAGAAATTACTGTTTGTGCATTTACAATATTCATTGATTTTTGCCATTGAAAAACGTCCAGAAATGTTTGAAGATACTGACTGAATGAAAGGAGCTGGCATCTCACTCTCTTTGAATCTTCTTTATCATGCTAAGAGGAGCAGGAAAAAGCAAAAAATTTCAGAATTGCACCTTGCAATGCGGAGAAATTACTGTTTGTGCATTTACAATATTCATTGATTTTTGCCATTGAAAAACATCATGTTATTCATATACCAGAAATGATTGAAGCTACTGACTGAATGAAAGGAGCTGGCATCTCACTCTCTTTGAATCTTCTTTATCATGCTAAGAGGAGCAGGAAAAAGCAAAAAATTTCAGAATTGCACCTTGCAATGCGGAGAAATTACTGTTTGTGCATTTACAATATTCATTGATTTTTGCCATTGAAAAACGTACAGAAATGATTGAAGCTACTGACTGAATGAAAGGATCTGGCATCTCACTCTCTTTGAATCTTCTTTATCATGCTAAGAGGAGCAGGAAAAACAAAAAATTTCAGAATTGCACCTTGCAATGCGGAGAAATTACTGTTTGTGCATTTACAATATTCATTGATTTTTGCCATTGAAAAACATCATGTTATTCATATACCAGAAATGATTGAAGCTACTGACTGAATGAAAGGAGCTGGCATCTCACTCTCTTTGAATCTTCTTTTTCATGCTAAGAGGAGCAGGAAAAAGTAAAAAATTTCAGAATTGCACCTTGCAATGCGGAGAAATTACTGTTTGTGCATTTACAATATTCATTGATTTTTGCCATTGAAAAACGTCCAGAAATGATTGAAGCTACTGACTGAATGAAAGGAGCTGGCATCTCACTCTCTTTGAATCTTCTTTATCATGCTAAGAGGAGCAGGAAAAAGCAAAAAATTTCAGAATTGCACCTTGCAATGCGGAGAAATTACTGCTTGTGCATTTACAATATTCATTGATTTTTGCCATTGAAAAACGTCCAGAAATGATTGAAGCTACTGACTGAATGAAAGGAGCTGGCATCTCACTCTCTTTGAATCTTCTTTATCATGCTAAGAGGAGCAGGAAAAAGCAAAAAATTTCAGAATTGCACCTTGCAATACGGAGAAATTACTGTTTGTGCATTTACAATATTCATTGATTTTTGCCATTGAAAAACGTCCAGAAATGATTGAAGCTACTGACTGAATGAAAGGAGCTGGCATCTCACTCTGTTTGAATCTTCTTTATCATGCTAAGAGGAGCAGGAAAAAGCAAAAAATTTCAGAATTGCACCTTGCAATGCGGAGAAATTACTGTTTGTGCATTTACAATATTCATTGATTTTTGCCATTGAAAAATGTCCAGAAATGATTGAAGCTACTGACTGAATGAAAGGAGCTGGCATCTCACTCTCTTTGAATCTTCTTTATCATGCTAAGAGGAGCAGGAAAAAGCAAAAAATTTCAGAATTGCACCTTGCAATGCGGAGAAATTACTGTTTGTGCATTTACAATATTCATTGATTTTTGCCGTTGAAAAACGTCCAGAAATGATTGAAGCTACTGACTGAATGAAAGGAGCTGGCATCTCACTCTCTTTGAATCTTCTTTATCATGCTAAGAGGAGCAGGAAAAAGCAAAAAATTTCAGAATTGCACCTTGCAATGCGGAGAAATTACTGTTTGTGCATTTACAATATTCATTGATTTTTGCCATTGAAAAACATCCAGAAATGATTGAAGCTACTGACTGAATGAAAGGAGCTGGCATCTCACTCTCTTTGAATCTTCTTTATCATGCTAAGAGGAGCAGGAAAAAGCAAAAAATTTCAGAATTGCACCTTGCAATGCGGAGAAATTACTGTTTGTGCATTTACAATATTCATTGATTTTTGCCATTGTTAAACATCATGTTATTCATATACCAGAAATGATTGAAGCTACTGACTGAATGAAAGGAGCTGGCATCTCACTCTCTTTGAATCTTCTTTATCATGCTAAGAGGAGCAGGAAAAAGCAAAAAATTTCAGAATTGCACCTTGCAATGCGGAGAAATTACTGTTTGTGCATTTACAATATTCATTGATTTTTGCCATTGAAAAACGTCCAGAAATGTTTGAAGCTACTGACTGAATGAAAGGAGCTGGCATCTCACTCTCTTTGAATCTTCTTTATCATGCTAAGAGGAGCAGGAAAAAGCAAAAAATTTCAGAATTGCACCTTGCAATGCGGAGAAATTACTGTTTGTGCATTTACAATATTCATTGATTTTTGCCATTGAAAAACGTCCAGAAATGTTTGAAGCTACTGACTGAATGAAAGGAGCTGGCATCTCACTCTCTTTGAATCTTCTTTATCATGCTAAGAGGAGCAGGAAAAAGCAAAAAATTTCAGAATTGCACCTTGCAATGCGGAGAAAATACTGTTTGTGCATTTACAATATTCATTGATTTTTGCCATTGAAAAACGTCCAGAAATGATTGAAGCTACTGACTGAATGAAAGGAGCTGGCATCTCACTCTCTTTGAATCTTCTTTATCATGCTAAGAGGAGCAGGAAAATGCAAAAAATTTCAGAATTGCTCCTTGCAATGCGGAGAAATTACTGTTTGTGCATTTACAATATTCATTGATTTTTGCCATTGAAAAACATCATGTTATTCATATACCAGAAATGTTTGAAGCTACTGACTGAATGAAAGGAGCTGGCATGTCACTCTCTTTGAATCTTCTTTATCATGCTAAAAGGAGCAGGAAAAAGCAAAAAATTTCAGAATTGCTCCTTGCAATGCGGAGAAATTACTGTTTGTGCATTTACAATATTCATTGATTTTTGCCATTGAAAAACATCCAGAAATGATTGAAGCTACTGACTGAATGAAAGGAGCTGGCATCTCACTCTCTTTGAATCTTCTTTATCATGCTAAGAGGAGCAGGAAAAAGCAAAAAATTTCAGAATTGCACCTTGCAATGCGGAGAAATTACTGTTTGTGCATTTACAATATTCATTGATTTTTGCCATTGAAAAACATCATGTTATTCATATACCAGAAATGAGTGAAGCTACTGACTGAATGAAAGGAGCTGGCATCTCACTCTCTTTGAATCTTCTTTATCATGCTAAGAGGAGCAGGAAAAAGCAAAAAATTTCAGAATTGCACCTTGCAATGCGGAGAAATTACTGTTTGTGCATTTACAATATTCATTGATTTTTGCCATTGAAAAACGTCCAGAAATGATTGAAGCTACTGACTGAATGAAAGGAGCTGGCATCTCACTCTCTTTGAATCTTCTTTATCATGCTAAGAGGAGCAGGAAAAAGCAAAAAATTTCAGAATTGCACCTTGCAATGCGGAGAAATTACTGTTTGTGCATTTACAATATTCATTGATTTTTGCCATTGAAAAACATCATGTTATTCATATACCAGAAATGTTTGAAGCTACTGACTGAATGAAAGGAGCTGGCATCTCACTCTCTTTGAATCTTCTTTGTCATGCTAAGAGGAGCAGGAAAAAGCAAAAAATTTCAGAATTGCACCTTGCAATGCGGAGAAATTACTGTTTGTGCATTTACAATATTCATTGATTTTTGCCATTGAAAAACGTCCAGAAATGATTGAAGCTACTGACTGAATGAAAGGAGCTGGCATCTCACTCTCTTTGAATCTTCTTTATCATGCTAAGAGGAGCAGGAAAAGGCAAAAAATTTCAGAATTGCACCTTGCAATGCGGAGAAATTACTGTTTGTGCATTTACAATATTCATTGATTTTTGCCATTGAAAAACATCATGTTATTCATATACCAGAAATGTTTGAAGCTACTGACTGAATGAAAGGAGCTGGCATCTCACTCTCTTTGAATCTTCTTTATCATGCTAAGAGGAGCAGGAAAAAGCAAAAAATTTCAGAATTGCACCTTGCAATGCGAATAAATTACTGTTTGTGCATTTACAATATTCATTGATTTTTGCCATTGAAAAACATCATGTTATTCATATACCAGAAATGATTGAAGCTACTGACTGAATGAAAGGAGCTGGCATCTCACTCTCTTTGAATCTTCTTTATCATGCTAAGAGGAGCAGGAAAAAGCAAAAAATTTCAGAATTGCACCTTGCAATGCGGAGAAATTACTGTTTGTGCATTTACAATATTCATTGATTTTTGCCATTGAAAAACATCATGTTATTCATATACCAGAAATGATTGAAGCTACTGACTGAATGAAAGGAGCTGGCATCTCACTCTCTTTGAATCTTCTTTATCATGCTAAGAGGAGCAGGAAAAAGCAAAAAATTTCAGAATTGCACCTCGCAATGCGGAGAAATTACTGTTTGTGCATTTACAATATTCATTGATTTTTGCCATTGAAAAACGTCCAGAAATGATTGAAGCTACTGACTGAATGAAAGGAGCTGGCATCTCACTCTCTTTGAATCTTCTTTATCATGCTAAGAGGAGCAGGAAAAAGCAAAAAATTTCAGAATTGCACCTTGCAATGCGGAGAAATTGCTGTTTGTGCATTTACAAAATTCATTGATTTTTGCCATTGAAAAACATCATGTTATTCATATACCAGAAATGTTTGAAGCTACTGACTGAATGAAAGGAGCTGGCATCTCACTCTCTTTGAATCTTCTTTATCATGCTAAGAGGAGCAGGAAAAAGCAAAAAATTTCAGAATTGCACCTTGCAATGCGGAGAAATTACTGTTTGTGCATTTACAATATTCATTGATTTTTGCCATTGAAAAACGTCCAGAAATGATTGAAGCTACTGACTGAATGAAAGGAGCTGGCATCTCACTCTCTTTGAATCTTCTTTATCATGCTAAGAGGAGCAGGAAAAAGCAAAAAATTTCAGAATTGCACCTTGCAATGCGGAGAAATTACTGTTTGTGCATTTACAATATACATTGATTTTTGCCATTGAAAAACGTCCAGAAATGATTGAAGCTACTGACTGAATGAAAGGAGCTGGCATCTCACTCTCTTTGAATCTTCTTTATCATGCTAAGAGGAGCAGGAAAAAGCAAAAAATTTCAGAATTGCACCTTGCAATGCGGAGAAATTACTGTTTGTGCATTTACAATATACATTGATTTTTGCCATTGAAAAACGTCCAGAAATGATTGAAGCTACTGACTGAATGAAAGGAGCTGGCATCTCACTCTCTTTAAATCTTCTTTATCATGCTAAGAGGAGCAGGAAAAAGCAAAAAATTTCAGAATTGCACCTTGCAATGCGGAGAAATTACTGTTTGTGCATTTACAATATTCATTGATTTTTGCCATTGAAAAACGTCCAGAAATGATTGAAGCTACTGACTGAATGAAAGGAGCTGGCATCTCACTCTCTTTGAATCTTCTTTATCATGCTAAGAGGAGCAGGAAAAAGCAAAAAATTTCAGAATTGCACTTTGCAATGCGGAGAAATTACTGTTTGTGCATTTACAATATTCATTGATTTTTGCCATTGAAAAACATCATGTTATTCATATACCAGAAATGTTTGAAGCTACTGACTGAATGAAAGGAGCTGGCATGTCACTCTCTTTGAATCTTCTTTATCATGCTAAGAGGAGCAGGAAAAAGCAAAAAATTTCAGAATTGCACCTTGCAATGCGGAGAAATTACTGTTTGTGCATTTACAATATTCATTGATTTTTGCCATTGAAAAACGTCCAGAAATGATTGAAGCTACTGACTGAATGAAAGGAGCTGGCATCTCACTCTCTTTGAATCTTCTTTATCATGCTAAGAGGAGCAGGAAAAAGCAAAAAATTTCAGAATTGCACCTTGCAATGCGGAGAAATTACTGTTTGTGCATTTACAATATTCATTGATTTTTGCCATTGAAAAACATCATGTTATTCATATACCAGAAATGATTGAAGCTACTGACTGAATGAAAGGAGCTGGCATCTCACTCTCTTTGAATCTTCTTTATCATGCTAAGAGGAGCAGGAAAAAGCAAAAAATTTCAGAATTGCACCTTGCAATGCGGAGAAATTACTGTTTGTGCATTTACAATATTCATTGATTTTTGCCATTGAAAAACGTCCAGAAATGATTGAAGCTACTGACTGAATGAAAGGAGCTGGCAACTCACTCTCTTTGAATCTTCTTTATCATGCTAAGAGGAGCAGGAAAAAGCAAAAAATTTCAGAATTGCACCTTGCAATGCGGAGAAATTACTGTTTGTGCATTTACAATATTCATTGATTTTTGCCATTGAAAAACATCATGTTATTCATATACCAGAAATGTTTGAAGCTACTGACTGAATGAAAGGAGCTGGAATCTCACTCTCTTTGAATCTTCTTTATCATGCTAAGAGGAGCAGGAAAAAGCAAAAAATTTCAGAATTGCACCTTGCAATGCGGAGAAATTACTGTTTGTGCATTTACAATATTCATTGTTTTTTGCCATTGAAAAACGTCCAGAAATGTTTGAAGCTACTGACTGAATGAAAGGAGCTGGCATCTCACTCTCTTTGAATCTTCTTTATCATGCTAAGAGGAGCAGGAAAAACCAAAAAATTTCAGAATTGCACCTTGCAATGCGAATAAATTACTGTTTGTGCATTTACAATATTCATTGATTTTTGCCATTGAAAAACATCATGTTATTCATATACCAGAAATGATTGAAGCTACTGACTGAATGAAAGGAGCTGGCATCTCACTCTCTTTGAATCTTCTTTATCATGCTAAGAGGAGCAGGAAAAAGCAAAACATTTCAGAATTGCACCTTGCAATGCGGAGAAATTACTGTTTGTGCATTTACAATATTCATTGATTTTTGCCATTGAAAAACATCATGTTATTCACATACCAGAAATGATTGAAGCTACTGACTGAATGAAAGGAGCTGGCATCTCACTCTCTTTGAATCTTCTTTATCATGCTAAGAGGAGCAGGAAAAAGCAAAAAATTTCAGAATTGCACCTCGCAATGCGGAGAAATTACTGTTTGTGCATTTACAATATTCATTGATTTTTGCCATTGAAAAACGTCCAGAAATGATTGAAGCTACTGACTGAATGAAAGGAGCTGGCATCTCACTCTCTTTGAATCTTCTTTATCATGCTAAGAGGAGCAGGAAAAAGCAAAAAATTTCAGAATTGCACCTTGCAATGCGGAGAAATTGCTGTTTGTGCATTTACAAAATTCATTGATTTTTGCCATTGAAAAACATCATGTTATTCATATACCAGAAATGATTGAAGCTACTGACTGAATGAAAGGAGCTGGCATCTCACTCTCTTTGAATCTTCTTTATCATGCTAAGAGGAGCAGGAAAAAGCAAAAAATTTCAGAATTGCACCTCGCAATGCGGAGAAATTACTGTTTGTGCATTTACAATATTCATTGATTTTTGCCATTGAAAAACGTCCAGAAATGATTGAAGCTACTGACTGAATGAAAGGAGCTGGCATCTCACTCTCTTTGAATCTTCTTTATCATGCTAAGAGGAGCAGGAAAAAGCAAAAAATTTCAGAATTGCACCTTGCAATGCGGAGAAATTGCTGTTTGTGCATTTACAAAATTCATTGATTTTTGCCATTGAAAAACATCATGTTATTCATATACCAGAAATGTTTGAAGCTACTGACTGAATGAAAGGAGCTGGCATCTCACTCTCTTTGAATCTTCTTTATCATGCTAAGAGGAGCAGGAAAAAGCAAAAAATTTCAGAATTGCACCTTGCAATGCGGAGAAATTACTGTTTGTGCATTTACAATATTCATTGATTTTTGCCATTGAAAAACGTCCAGAAATGATTGAAGCTACTGACTGAATGAAAGGAGCTGGCATCTCACTCTCTTTGAATCTTCTTTATCATGCTAAGAGGAGCAGGAAAAAGCAAAAAATTTCAGAATTGCACCTTGCAATGCGGAGAAATTACTGTTTGTGCATTTACAATATACATTGATTTTTGCCATTGAAAAACGTCCAGAAATGATTGAAGCTACTGACTGAATGAAAGGAGCTGGCATCTCACTCTCTTTGAATCTTCTTTATCATGCTAAGAGGAGCAGGAAAAAGCAAAAAATTTCAGAATTGCACCTTGCAATGCGGAGAAATTACTGTTTGTGCATTTACAATATACATTGATTTTTGCCATTGAAAAACGTCCAGAAATGATTGAAGCTACTGACTGAATGAAAGGAGCTGGCATCTCACTCTCTTTAAATCTTCTTTATCATGCTAAGAGGAGCAGGAAAAAGCAAAAAATTTCAGAATTGCACCTTGCAATGCGGAGAAATTACTGTTTGTGCATTTACAATATTCATTGATTTTTGCCATTGAAAAACGTCCAGAAATGATTGAAGCTACTGACTGAATGAAAGGAGCTGGCATCTCACTCTCTTTGAATCTTCTTTATCATGCTAAGAGGAGCAGGAAAAAGCAAAAAATTTCAGAATTGCTCTTTGCAATGCGGAGAAATTACTGTTTGTGCATTTACAATATTCATTGATTTTTGCCATTGAAAAACATCATGTTATTCATATACCAGAAATGTTTGAAGCTACTGACTGAATGAAAGGAGCTGGCATGTCACTCTCTTTGAATCTTCTTTATCATGCTAAGAGGAGCAGGAAAAAGCAAAAAATTTCAGAATTGCACCTTGCAATGCGGAGAAATTACTGTTTGTGCATTTACAATATTCATTGATTTTTGCCATTGAAAAACGTCCAGAAATGATTGAAGCTACTGACTGAATGAAAGGAGCTGGCATCTCACTCTCTTTGAATCTTCTTTATCATGCTAAGAGGAGCAGGAAAAACCAAAAAATTTCAGAATTGCACCTTGCAATGCGAATAAATTACTGTTTGTGCATTTACAATATTCATTGATTTTTGCCATTGAAAAACATCATGTTATTCATATACCAGAAATGATTGAAGCTACTGACTGAATGAAAGGAGCTGGCATCTCACTCTCTTTGAATCTTCTTTATCATGCTAAGAGGAGCAGGAAAAAGCAAAACATTTCAGAATTGCACCTTGCAATGCGGAGAAATTACTGTTTGTGCATTTACAATATTCATTGATTTTTGCCATTGAAAAACATCATGTTATTCACATACCAGAAATGATTGAAGCTACTGACTGAATGAAAGGAGCTGGCATCTCACTCTCTTTGAATCTTCTTTATCATGCTAAGAGGAGCAGGAAAAAGCAAAAAATTTCAGAATTGCACCTCGCAATGCGGAGAAATTACTGTTTGTGCATTTACAATATTCATTGATTTTTGCCATTGAAAAACGTCCAGAAATGATTGAAGCTACTGACTGAATGAAAGGAGCTGGCATCTCACTCTCTTTGAATCTTCTTTATCATGCTAAGAGGAGCAGGAAAAAGCAAAAAATTTCAGAATTGCACCTTGCAATGCGGAGAAATTGCTGTTTGTGCATTTACAAAATTCATTGATTTTTGCCATTGAAAAACATCATGTTATTCATATACCAGAAATGATTGAAGCTACTGACTGAATGAAAGGAGCTGGCATCTCACTCTCTTTGAATCTTCTTTATCATGCTAAGAGGAGCAGGAAAAAGCAAAAAATTTCAGAATTGCACCTCGCAATGCGGAGAAATTACTGTTTGTGCATTTACAATATTCATTGATTTTTGCCATTGAAAAACGTCCAGAAATGATTGAAGCTACTGACTGAATGAAAGGAGCTGGCATCTCACTCTCTTTGAATCTTCTTTATCATGCTAA
This sequence comes from Phyllobates terribilis, assembly GCF_046119375.1. Classification (NCBI taxonomy): domain Eukaryota; kingdom Metazoa; phylum Chordata; class Amphibia; order Anura; family Dendrobatidae; genus Phyllobates; species Phyllobates terribilis. The sequence continues at coordinate 203,214 of NW_027363814.1, read as the reverse complement.
GAGGAGCAGGAAAAAGCAAAAAATTTCAGAATTGCACCTTGCAATGCGGAGAAATTGCTGTTTGTGCATTTACAAAATTCATTGATTTTTGCCATTGAAAAACATCATGTTATTCATATACCAGAAATGTTTGAAGCTACTGACTGAATGAAAGGAGCTGGCATCTCACTCTCTTTGAATCTTCTTTATCATGCTAAGAGGAGCAGGAAAAAGCAAAAAATTTCAGAATTGCACCTTGCAATGCGGAGAAATTACTGTTTGTGCATTTACAATATTCATTGATTTTTGCCATTGAAAAACGTCCAGAAATGATTGAAGCTACTGACTGAATGAAAGGAGCTGGCATCTCACTCTCTTTGAATCTTCTTTATCATGCTAAGAGGAGCAGGAAAAAGCAAAAAATTTCAGAATTGCACCTTGCAATGCGGAGAAATTACTGTTTGTGCATTTACAATATACATTGATTTTTGCCATTGAAAAACGTCCAGAAATGATTGAAGCTACTGACTGAATGAAAGGAGCTGGCATCTCACTCTCTTTGAATCTTCTTTATCATGCTAAGAGGAGCAGGAAAAAGCAAAAAATTTCAGAATTGCACCTTGCAATGCGGAGAAATTACTGTTTGTGCATTTACAATATACATTGATTTTTGCCATTGAAAAACGTCCAGAAATGATTGAAGCTACTGACTGAATGAAAGGAGCTGGCATCTCACTCTCTTTAAATCTTCTTTATCATGCTAAGAGGAGCAGGAAAAAGCAAAAAATTTCAGAATTGCACCTTGCAATGCGGAGAAATTACTGTTTGTGCATTTACAATATTCATTGATTTTTGCCATTGAAAAACGTCCAGAAATGATTGAAGCTACTGACTGAATGAAAGGAGCTGGCATCTCACTCTCTTTGAATCTTCTTTATCATGCTAAGAGGAGCAGGAAAAAGCAAAAAATTTCAGAATTGCTCTTTGCAATGCGGAGAAATTACTGTTTGTGCATTTACAATATTCATTGATTTTTGCCATTGAAAAACATCATGTTATTCATATACCAGAAATGTTTGAAGCTACTGACTGAATGAAAGGAGCTGGCATGTCACTCTCTTTGAATCTTCTTTATCATGCTAAGAGGAGCAGGAAAAAGCAAAAAATTTCAGAATTGCACCTTGCAATGCGGAGAAATTACTGTTTGTGCATTTACAATATTCATTGATTTTTGCCATTGAAAAACGTCCAGAAATGATTGAAGCTACTGACTGAATGAAAGGAGCTGGCATCTCACTCTCTTTGAATCTTCTTTATCATGCTAAGAGGAGCAGGAAAAAGCAAAAAATTTCAGAATTGCACCTTGCAATGCGGAGAAATTACTGTTTGTGCATTTACAATATTCATTGATTTTTGCCATTGAAAAACATCATGTTATTCATATACCAGAAATGATTGAAGCTACTGACTGAATGAAAGGAGCTGGCATCTCACTCTCTTTGAATCTTCTTTATCATGCTAAGAGGAGCAGGAAAAAGCAAAAAATTTCAGAATTGCACCTTGCAATGCGGAGAAATTACTGTTTGTGCATTTACAATATTCATTGATTTTTGCCATTGAAAAACGTCCAGAAATGATTGAAGCTACTGACTGAATGAAAGGAGCTGGCAACTCACTCTCTTTGAATCTTCTTTATCATGCTAAGAGGAGCAGGAAAAAGCAAAAAATTTCAGAATTGCACCTTGCAATGCGGAGAAATTACTGTTTGTGCATTTACAATATTCATTGATTTTTGCCATTGAAAAACATCATGTTATTCATATACCAGAAATGTTTGAAGCTACTGACTGAATGAAAGGAGCTGGAATCTCACTCTCTTTGAATCTTCTTTATCATGCTAAGAGGAGCAGGAAAAAGCAAAAAATTTCAGAATTGCACCTTGCAATGCGGAGAAATTACTGTTTGTGCATTTACAATATTCATTGTTTTTTGCCATTGAAAAACGTCCAGAAATGTTTGAAGCTACTGACTGAATGAAAGGAGCTGGCATCTCACTCTCTTTGAATCTTCTTTATCATGCTAAGAGGAGCAGGAAAAACCAAAAAATTTCAGAATTGCACCTTGCAATGCGAATAAATTACTGTTTGTGCATTTACAATATTCATTGATTTTTGCCATTGAAAAACATCATGTTATTCATATACCAGAAATGATTGAAGCTACTGACTGAATGAAAGGAGCTGGCATCTCACTCTCTTTGAATCTTCTTTATCATGCTAAGAGGAGCAGGAAAAAGCAAAACATTTCAGAATTGCACCTTGCAATGCGGAGAAATTACTGTTTGTGCATTTACAATATTCATTGATTTTTGCCATTGAAAAACATCATGTTATTCACATACCAGAAATGATTGAAGCTACTGACTGAATGAAAGGAGCTGGCATCTCACTCTCTTTGAATCTTCTTTATCATGCTAAGAGGAGCAGGAAAAAGCAAAAAATTTCAGAATTGCACCTCGCAATGCGGAGAAATTACTGTTTGTGCATTTACAATATTCATTGATTTTTGCCATTGAAAAACGTCCAGAAATGATTGAAGCTACTGACTGAATGAAAGGAGCTGGCATCTCACTCTCTTTGAATCTTCTTTATCATGCTAAGAGGAGCAGGAAAAAGCAAAAAATTTCAGAATTGCACCTTGCAATGCGGAGAAATTGCTGTTTGTGCATTTACAAAATTCATTGATTTTTGCCATTGAAAAACATCATGTTATTCATATACCAGAAATGTTTGAAGCTACTGACTGAATGAAAGGAGCTGGCATCTCACTCTCTTTGAATCTTCTTTATCATGCTAAGAGGAGCAGGAAAAAGCAAAAAATTTCAGAATTGCACCTTGCAATGCGAATAAATTACTGTTTGTGCATTTACAATATTCATTGATTTTTGCCATTGAAAAACATCATGTTATTCATATACCAGAAATGATTGAAGCTACTGACTGAATGAAAGGAGCTGGCATCTCACTCTCTTTGAATCTTCTTTATCATGCTAAGAGGAGCAGGAAAAAGCAAAACATTTCAGAATTGCACCTTGCAATGCGGAGAAATTACTGTTTGTGCATTTACAATATTCATTGATTTTTGCCATTGAAAAACATCATGTTATTCACATACCAGAAATGATTGAAGCTACTGACTGAATGAAAGGAGCTGGCATCTCACTCTCTTTGAATCTTCTTTATCATGCTAAGAGGAGCAGGAAAAAGCAAAAAATTTCAGAATTGCACCTCGCAATGCGGAGAAATTACTGTTTGTGCATTTACAATATTCATTGATTTTTGCCATTGAAAAACGTCCAGAAATGATTGAAGCTACTGACTGAATGAAAGGAGCTGGCATCTCACTCTCTTTGAATCTTCTTTATCATGCTAAGAGGAGCAGGAAAAAGCAAAAAATTTCAGAATTGCACCTTGCAATGCGGAGAAATTGCTGTTTGTGCATTTACAAAATTCATTGATTTTTGCCATTGAAAAACATCATGTTATTCATATACCAGAAATGTTTGAAGCTACTGACTGAATGAAAGGAGCTGGCATCTCACTCTCTTTGAATCTTCTTTATCATGCTAAGAGGAGCAGGAAAAAGCAAAAAATTTCAGAATTGCACCTTGAAATGCGGAGAAATTACTGTTTGTGCATTTACAATATTCATTGATTTTTGCCATTGAAAAACGTCCAGAAATGATTGAAGCTACTGACTGAATGAAAGGAGCTGGCATCTCACTCTCTTTGAATCTTCTTTATCATGCTAAGAGGAGCAGGAAAAAGCAAAAAATTTCAGAATTGCACCTTGCAATGCGGAGAAATTACTGTTTGTGCATTTACAATATACATTGATTTTTGCCATTGAAAAACGTCCAGAAATGATTGAAGCTACTGACTGAATGAAAGGAGCTGGCATCTCACTCTCTTTGAATCTTCTTTATCATACTAAGAGGAGCAGGAAAAAGCAAAAAATTTCAGAATTGCACCTTGCAATGCGGAGAAATTACTGTTTGTGCATTTACAATATTCATTGATTTTTGCCGTTGAAAAAAGTCCAGAAATGATTGAAGCTACTGACTGAATGAAAGGAGCTGGCATCTCACTCTCTTTGAATCTTCTTTATCATGCTAAGAGGAGCAGGAAAAAGCAAAAAATTTCAGAATTGCACCTTGCAATGCGGAGAAATTACTGTTTGTGCATTTACAATATTCATTGATTTTTGCCATTGAAAAACATCATGTTATTCATATACCAGAAATGATTGAAGCTACTGACTGAATGAAAGGAGCTGGCATCTCACTCTCTTTGAATCTTCTTTATCATGCTAAGAGGAGCAGGAAAAAGCAAGAAATTTCAGAATTGCACCTTGCAATGCGGAGAAATTACTGTTTGTGCATTTACAATATTCATTGATTTTTGCCATTGAAAAACATCATGTTATTCATATACCAGAAATGTTTGAAGCTACTGACTGAATGAAAGGAGCTGGCATCTCACTCTCTTTGAATCTTCTTTATCATGCTAAGAGGAGCAGGAAAAAGCAAAAAATTTCAGAATTGCACCTTGCAATGTGGAGAAATTACTGTTTGTGCATTTACAATATTCATTGATTTTTACCATTGAAAAACGTCCAGAAATGATTGAAGCTACTGACTGAATGAAAGTAGCTGCCATCTCACTCTCTTTGAATCTTTTTTATCATGCTAAGAGGAGCAGGAAAAAGCAAAAAATTTCAGACTTGCACCTTGCAATGCGGAGAAATTACTGTTTGTGCATTTACAATATTCATTGATTTTTGCCATTGAAAAACATCATGTTATTCATATACCAGAAATGTTTGAAGCTACTGACTGAATGAAAGGAGCTGGCATCTCACTCTCTTTGAATCTTCTTTATCATGCTAAGAGGAGCAGGAAAAAGCAAAAAATTTCAGAATTGCACCTTGCAATGCGGAGAAATTACTTTTTGTGCATTTACAATATTCATTGATTTTTGCCATTGAAAAACGTCCAGAAATGATTGAAGCTACTGACTGAATGAAAGGAGCTGGCATCTCACTCTCTTTGAATCTTCTTTATCATGCTAAGAGGAGCAGGAAAAAGCAAAAAATTTCAGAATTGCACCTTGCAATGCGGAGAAATTACTGTTTGTGCATTTACAATATTCATTGATTTTTGCCATTGAAAAACGTCCAGAAATGATTGAAGCTACTGACTGAATGAAAGGAGCTGGCATCTCACTCTCTTTGAATCTTCTTTATCATGCTAAGAGGAGCAGGAAAAAGCAAAAAATTTCAGAATTGCACCTTGCAATGCGGAGAAATTACAGTTTGTGCATTTACAATATTCATTGATTTTTGCCATTGAGAAACGTCCAGAAATGATTGAAGCTACTGACTGAATGAAAGGAGCTGGCATCTCACTCTCTTTGAATCTTCTTTATCATGCTAAGAGGAACAGGAAAAAGCAAAAAATTTCAGAATTGCACCTTGCAATGCGGAGAAATTACTGTTTGTGCATTTACAATATTCATTGATTTTTGCCATTGAAAAACATCATGTTATTCATATACCAGAAATGTTTGAAGCTACTGACTGAATGAAAGGAGCTGGCATCTCACTCTCTTTGAATCTTCTTTATCATGCTAAGAGGAGCAGGAAAAAGCAAAAAATTTCAGAATTGCACCTTGCAATGCGGAGAAATTACTGTTTGTGCATTTACAATATTCATTGATTTTTGCCATTGAAAAACATCATGTTATTCATATACAAGAAATGTTTGAAGCTACTGACTGAATGAAAGGAGCTGGCATCTCAATCTCTTTGAATCTTCTTTATCATGCTAAGAGGAGCAGGAAAAAGCAAAAAATTTCAGAATTGCACCTTGCAATGTGGAGAAATTACTGTTTGTGCATTTACAATATTCATTGATTTTTACCATTGAAAAACGTCCAGAAATGATTGAAGCTACTGACTGAATGAAAGTAGCTGGCATCTCACTCTCTTTGAATCTTCTTTATCATGCTAAGAGGAGCAGGAAAAAGCAAAAAATTTCAGACTTGCACCTTGCAATGCGGAGAAATTACTATTTGTGCATTTACAATATTCATTGATTTTTGCCATTGAAAAACATCATGTTATTCATATACCAGAAATGTTTGAAGCTACTTACTGAATGAAAGGAGCTGGCATCTCACTCTCTTTGAATCTTCTTTATCATGCTAAGAGGAGCAGGAAAAAGCAAAAAATTTCAGAATTGCACCTTGCAATGCGGAGAAATTACTGTTTGTGCATTTACAATATTCATTGATTTTTGCCATTGAAAAACATCATGTTATTCATATACCAGAAATGTTTGAAGCTACTGACTGAATGAAAGGAGCTGACATCTCACTCTCTTTGAATCTTCTTTATCATGCTAAGAGGAGCAGGAAAAAGCAAAAAATTTCAGAATTGCACCTTGCAATGCGGAGAAATTACTGTTTGTGCATTTACAATATTCATTGATTTTTGCCATTGAAAAATGTCCAGAAATGATTGAAGCTACTGACTGAATGAAAGGAGCTGGCATCTCACTCTCTTTGAATCATGCTAAGAGGAGCAGGAAAAAGCAAAAAATTTCAGAATTGCACCTTGCAATGCGGAGAAATTACTGTTTGTGCATTTACAATATTCATTGATTTTTGCCATTGAAAAACATCATGTTATTCATATACCAGAAATGTTTGAAGCTACTGACTGTATGAAAGTAGCTGCCATCTCACTCTCTTTGAATCTTTTTTATCATGCTAAGAGGAGCAGGAAAAAGCAAAAAATTTCAGACTTGCACCTTGCAATGCGGAGAAATTACTGTTTGTGCATTTACAATATTCATTGATTTTTGCCATTGAAAAACATCATGTTATTCATATACCAGAAATGTTTGAAGCTACTGACTGAATGAAAGGAGCTGGCATCTCACTCTCTTTGAATCTTCTTTATCATGCTAAGAGGAGCAGGAAAAAGCAAAAAATTTCAGAATTGCACCTTGCAATGCGGAGAAATTACTTTTTGTGCATTTACAATATTCATTGATTTTTGCCATTGAAAAACGTCCAGAAATGATTGAAGCTACTGACTGAATGAAAGGAGCTGGCATCTCACTCTCTTTGAATCTTCTTTATCATGCTAAGAGGAGCAGGAAAAAGCAAAAAATTTCAGAATTGCACCTTGCAATGCGGAGAAATTACTGTTTGTGCATTTACAATATTCATTGATTTTTGCCATTGAAAAACGTCCAGAAATGATTGAAGCTACTGACTGAATGAAAGGAGCTGGCATCTCACTCTCTTTGAATCTTCTTTATCATGCTAAGAGGAGCAGGAAAAAGCAAAAAATTTCAGAATTGCACCTTGCAATGCGGAGAAATTACAGTTTGTGCATTTACAATATTCATTGATTTTTGCCATTGAGAAACGTCCAGAAATGATTGAAGCTACTGACTGAATGAAAGGAGCTGGCATCTCACTCTCTTTGAATCTTCTTTATCATGCTAAGAGGAACAGGAAAAAGCAAAAAATTTCAGAATTGCACCTTGCAATGCGGAGAAATTACTGTTTGTGCATTTACAATATTCATTGATTTTTGCCATTGAAAAACATCATGTTATTCATATACCAGAAATGTTTGAAGCTACTGACTGAATGAAAGGAGCTGGCATCTCACTCTCTTTGAATCTTCTTTATCATGCTAAGAGGAGCAGGAAAAAGCAAAAAATTTCAGAATTGCACCTTGCAATGCGGAGAAATTACTGTTTGTGCATTTACAATATTCATTGATTTTTGCCATTGAAAAACATCATGTTATTCATATACAAGAAATGTTTGAAGCTACTGACTGAATGAAAGGAGCTGGCATCTCAATCTCTTTGAATCTTCTTTATCATGCTAAGAGGAGCAGGAAAAAGCAAAAAATTTCAGAATTGCACCTTGCAATGTGGAGAAATTACTGTTTGTGCATTTACAATATTCATTGATTTTTACCATTGAAAAACGTCCAGAAATGATTGAAGCTACTGACTGAATGAAAGTAGCTGGCATCTCACTCTCTTTGAATCTTCTTTATCATGCTAAGAGGAGCAGGAAAAAGCAAAAAATTTCAGACTTGCACCTTGCAATGCGGAGAAATTACTATTTGTGCATTTACAATATTCATTGATTTTTGCCATTGAAAAACATCATGTTATTCATATACCAGAAATGTTTGAAGCTACTTACTGAATGAAAGGAGCTGGCATCTCACTCTCTTTGAATCTTCTTTATCATGCTAAGAGGAGCAGGAAAAAGCAAAAAATTTCAGAATTGCACCTTGCAATGCGGAGAAATTACTGTTTGTGCATTTACAATATTCATTGATTTTTGCCATTGAAAAACATCATGTTATTCATATACCAGAAATGTTTGAAGCTACTGACTGAATGAAAGGAGCTGACATCTCACTCTCTTTGAATCTTCTTTATCATGCTAAGAGGAGCAGGAAAAAGCAAAAAATTTCAGAATTGCACCTTGCAATGCGGAGAAATTACTGTTTGTGCATTTACAATATTCATTGATTTTTGCCATTGAAAAATGTCCAGAAATGATTGAAGCTACTGACTGAATGAAAGGAGCTGGCATCTCACTCTCTTTGAATCATGCTAAGAGGAGCAGGAAAAAGCAAAAAATTTCAGAATTGCACCTTGCAATGCGGAGAAATTACTGTTTGTGCATTTACAATATTCATTGATTTTTGCCATTGAAAAACATCATGTTATTCATATACCAGAAATGTTTGAAGCTACTGACTGAATGAAAGGAGCTGGCATCTCACTCTCTTTGAATCTTCTTTATCATGCTAAGAGGAGCAGGAAAAAGCAAAAAATTTTAGAATTGCACCTTGCAATGTGGAGAAATTACTGTTTGTGCATTTACAATATTCATTGATTTTTACCATTGAAAAACGTCCAGAAATGATTGAAGCTACTGACTGAATGAAAGTAGCTGGCATCTCACTCTCTTTGAATCTTCTTTATCATGCTAAGAGGAGCAGGAAAAAGCAAAAAATTTCAGACTTGCACCTTGCAATGCGGAGAAATTACTGTTTGTGCATTTACAATATTCATTGATTTTTGCCATTGAAAAACATCATGTTATTCATATACCAGAAATGTTTGAAGCTACTGACTGAATGAAAGGAGCTGGCATCTCACTCTCTTTGAATCTTCTTTATCATGCTAAGAGGAGCAGGAAAAAGCAAAAAATTTCAGAATTGCACCTTGCAATGCGGAGAAATTACTGTTTGTGCATTTACAATATTCATTGATTTTTGCCATTGAAAAACGTCCAGAAATGATTGAAGCTACTGACTGAATGAAAGGAGCTGGCATCTCACTCTCTTTGAATCTTCTTTATCATGCTAAGAGGAGCAGGAAAAAGCAAAAAATTTCAGAATTGCACCTTGCAATGCGGAGAAATTACTGTTTGTGCATTTACAATATTCATTGATTTTTGCCATTGAAAAACGTCCAGAAATGATTGAAGCTACTGACTGAATGAAAGGAGCTGGCATCTCACTCTCTTTGAATCTTCTTTATCATGCTAAGAGGAGCAGGAAAAAGCAAAAAATTTCAGAATTGCACCTTGCAATGCGGAGAAATTACTGTTTGTGCATTTACAATATTCATTGATTTTTGCCATTGAAAAACATGTTATTCATATACCAGAAATGTTTGAAGCTACTGACTGAATGAAAGGAGCTGGCACCTCACTCTCTTTGAATCTTCTTTATCATGCTAAGAGGAGCGGGAAAAAGCAAAAAATTTCAGAATTGCACCTTGCAATGCGGAAAAATTACTGTTTGTGCATTTACAATATTCATTGATTTTTGCCATTGAAAAACGTCCAGAAATGATTGAAGGTACTGACTGAATGAAAGGAGCTGGCATCTCACTCTCTTTGAATCTTCTTTATCATGCTAAGAGGAGCAGGAAAAAGCAAAAAATTTCAGAATTGCACCTTGCAATGCGGAGAAATTACTGTTTGTGCATTTACAATATTCATTGATTTTTGCCATTGAAAAACGTCCAGAAATGATTGAAGCTACTGACTGAATGAAAGGAGCTGGCATCTCACTCTCTTTGAATCTTCTTTATCATGCTAAGAGGAGCAGGAAAAAGCAAAAAATTTCAGAATTGCACCTTGCAATGCGGAGAAATTACAGTTTGTGCATTTACAATATTCATTGATTTTTGCCATTGAAAAACATCCAGAAATGATTGAAGCTACTGACTGAATGAAAGGAGCTGGCATCTCACTCTCTTTGAATCTTCTTTATCATGCTAAGAGGAGCAGGAAAAAGCAAAAAATTTCAGAATTGCACCTTGCAATGCGGAGAAATTACTGTTTGTGCATTTACAATATTCATTGATTTTTGCCATTGAAAAACATCATGTTATTCATATACCAGAAATGTTTGAAGCTACTGACTGAATGAAAGGAGCTGGCATCTCAATCTCTTTGAATCTTCTTTATCATGCTAAGAGGAGCAGGATAAAGCAAAAAATTTCAGAATTGCACCTTGCAATGTGGAGAAATTACTGTTTGTGCATTTACAATATTCATTGATTTTTACCATTGAAAAACGTCCAGAAATGATTGAAGCTACTGACTGAATGAAAGGAGCTGGCATCTCACTCTCTTTGAATCTTCTTTATCATGCTAAGAGGAGCAGGAAAAAGCAAAAAATTTCAGACTTGCACCCTGCAATGCGGAGAAATTACTGTTTGTGCATTTACAATATTCATTGATTTTTGCCATTGAAAAACATCATGTTATTCATATACCAGAAATGTTTGAAGCTACTGACTGAATGAAAGGAGCTGGCATCTCACTCTCTTTGAATCTTCTTTATCATGCTAAGAGGAGCAGGAAAAAGCAAAAAATTTCAGACTTGCACCTTGCAATGCGGAGAAATTACTGTTTGTGCATTTACAATATTCATTGATTTTTGCCATTGAAAAACATCATGTTATTCATATACCAAAAATGTTTGAAGCTACTGACTGAATGAAAGGAACTGGCATCTCACTCTCTTTGAATCTTCTTTATCATGCTAAGAGGAGCAGGAAAAAGCAAAAAATTTCAGAATTGCACCTTGCAATGCGGAGAAATTACTGTTTGTGCATTTACAATATTCATTGATTTTTGCCATTGAAAAACGTCCAGAAATGATTGAAGGTACTGACTGAATGAAAGGAGCTGGCATCTCACTCTCTTTGAATCTTCTTTATCATTCTAAGAGGAGCAGGAAAAAGCAAAAAATTTCAGAATTGCACCTTGCAATGCGGAGAAATTACTGTTTGTGCATTTACAATATTCATTGATTTTTGCCATTGAAAAACGTCCAGAAATGATTGAAGCTACTGACTCAATGAATGGAGCTGGCATCTCACTCTCTTTGAATCTTCTTTATCATGCTAAGAGGAGCAGGAAAAAGCAAAAAATTTCAGAATTGCACCTTGCAATGCGGAGAAATTATAGTTTGTGCATTTACAATATTCATTGATTTTTGCCATTGAAAAACGTCCAGAAATGATTGAAGCTACTGACTGAATGAAAGGAGCTGGCATCTCACTCTCTTTGAATCTTCTTTATCATGCTAAGAGGAGCAGGAAAAAGCAAAAAATTTCAGAATTGCACCTTGCAATGCGGAGAAATTACTGTTTGTGCATTTACAATATTCGTTGATTTTTGCCATTGAAAAACGTCCAGAAATGATTGAAGCTACTGACTGAATGAAAGGAGCTGGCATCTCACTCTCTTTGAATCTTCTTTATCATGCTAAGAGGAGCAGGAAAAAGCAAAAAATTTCAGAATTGCACCTTGCAATGCAGAGAAATTACAGTTTGTGCATTTACAATATTCATTGATTTTTGCCATTGAAAAACGTCCAGAAATGATTGAAGCTACTGACTGAATGAAAGGAGCTGGCATCTCACTCTCTTTGAATCTTCTTTATCATGCTAAGAGGAGCAGGAAAAAGCAAAAAATTTCAGAATTGCACCTTGCAATGCGGAGAAATTACTGTTTGTGCATTTACAATATTCATTGATTTTTGCCATTGAAAAACATGTTATTCATATACCAGAAATGTTTGAAGCTCCTGACTGAATGAAAGGAGCTGGCACCTCACTCTCTTTGAATCTTCTTTATCATGCTAAGAGGAGCAGGAAAAAGCAAAAAATTTCAGAATTGCACCTTGCAATGCGGAGAAATTACTGTTTGTGCATTTACAATAATCATTGATTTTTGCCATTGAAAAACGTCCAGAAATGATTGAAGCTACTGACTGAATGAAAGGAGCTGGCATCTCACTCTCTTTGAATCTTCTTTATCATGCTAAGAGGAGCAGGAAAAAGCAAAAAATTTCAGAATTGCACCTTGCAATGCGGAGAAATTACTGTTTGTGCATTTACAATATTCATTGATTTTTGCCATTGAAAAATGTCCAGAAATGATTGAAGCTACTGACTGAATGAAAGGAGCTGGCATCTCACTCTCTTTGAATCTTCTTTATCATGCTAAGAGGAGCAGGAAAAAGCAAAAAATTTCAGAATTGCGCCTTGCAATGCGGAGAAATTACTGTTTGTGCATTTACAAAATTCATTGATTTTTGCCATTGAAAAACATCATGTTATTCATATACCAGAAATGATTGAAGCTACTAACTGAAGGAAAGGAGCTGGCATCTCACTCTCTTTGAATCTTCTTTATCATGCTAAGAGGAGCAGGAAAAAGCAAAAAATTTCAGAATTGCACCTTGCAATGCGGAGAAATTACTGTTTGTGCATTTACAATATTCATTGATTTTTGCCATTGAAAAACGTCCAGAAATGATTGAAGCTACTGACTGAATGAAAGGAGCTGGCATCTCACTCTCTTTGAATCTTCTTTATCATGCTAAGAGGAGCAGGAAAAAGCAAAAAATTTCAGAATTGCACCTTGCAATGCGGAGAAATTACTGTTTGTGCATTTACAATATTCATTGATTTTTGCGATTGAAAAACATCATGTTATTCATATACCAGAAATGATTGAAGCTACTGACTGAATGAAAGGAGCTGGCATCTCATTCTCTTTGAATCTTCTTTATCATGCTAAGAGGAGCAGGAAAAAGTAAAAAATTTCAGAATTGCACCTTGCAATGCGGAGAAATTACTGTTTGTGCATTTACAATATTCAATGATTTTTGCCATTGAAAAACGTCCAGAAATGATTGAAGCTACTGACTGAATGAAAGGAGCTGGTATCTCACTCTCTTTGAATCTTGTTTATCATGCTAAGAGGAGCAGGAAAAAGCAAAAAATTTCAGAATTGCACCTTGCAATGCGGAGAAATTACTGTTTGTGCATTTACAATATTCATTGATTTTTGCCATTGAAAAACGTCCAGAAATGATTGAAGCTACTGACTGAATGAAAGGAGCTGGCATCTCACTCTCTTTGAATCTTCTTTATCATGCTAAGAGGAGCAGGAAAAAGCCAAAAATTTCAGAATTGCACCTTGCAATGCGGAGAAATTACTGTTTGTGCATTTACAATATTCATTGATTTTTGCTATTGAAAAACATCATGTTATTCATATACCAGAAATGGTTGAAGCTACTGACTGAATGAAAGGAGCTGGCATCTCACTCTCTTTGAATCTTCTTTATCATGCTAAGAGGAGCAGGAAAAAGCAAAAAATTTCAGAATTGCACCTTGCAATGCGGAGAAATTGCAGTTTGTGCATTTACAATATTCATTGATTTTTGCCATTGAAAAACGTCCAGAAATGATTGAAGCTACTGACTGAATGAAAGGAGCTGGCATCTCACTCTCTTTGAATCTTCTTTATCATGCTAAGAGGAGCAGGAAAAAGCAAAAAATTTCAGAATTGCACCTTGCAATGCGGAGAAATTACTGTTTGTGCATTTACAATATTCATTGATTTTTGCCATTGAAAAACATCATGTTATTCATATACCAGAAATGATTGAAGCTACTGACTGAATGAAAGGAGCTGGCATCTCACTCTCTTTGAATCTTCTTTATCATGCTAAGAGGAGCAGGAAAAAGCAAAAAATTTCAGAATTGCACCTTGCAATGCGGAGAAATTGCAGTTTGTGCATTTACAATATTCATTGATTTTTGCCATTGAAAAACGTCCAGAAATGATTGAAGCTACTGACTGAATGAAAGGAGCTGGCATCTCACTCTCTTTGAATCTTCTTTATCATGCTAAGAGGAGCAGGAAAAAGCAAAAAATTTCAGAATTGCACCTTGCAATGCGGAGAAATTACTGTTTGTGCATTTACAATATTCATTGATTTTTGCCATTGAAAAACGTCCAGAAATGATTGAAGCTACTGACTGAATGAAAGGAGCTGGCATCTCACTCTCTTTGAATCTTCTTTATCATGCTAAGAGGAGCAGGAAAAAGCAAAAAATTTCAGAATTGCACCTTGCAATGCGGAGAAATTACTGTTTGTGCATTTACAATATTCATTGATTTTTGCCATTGAAAAATGTCCAGAAATGATTGAAGCTACTGACTGAATGAAAGGAGCTGGCATCTCACTCTCTTTGAATCTTCTTTATCATGCTAAGAGGAGCAGGAAAAAGCAAAAAATTTCAGAATTGCTCCTTGCAATGCGGAGAAATTACTGTTTGTGCATTTACAAAATTCATTGATTTTTGCCATTGAAAAACATCATGTTATTCATATACCAGAAATGATTGAAGCTACTGACTGAAGGAAAGGATCTGGCATCTCACTCTCTTTGAATCTTCTTTGTCATGCTAAGAGGAGCAGGAAAAAGCAAAAAATTTCAGAATTGCACCTTGCAATGCGGAGAAATTACTGTTTGTGCATTTACAATATTCATTGATTTTTGCCATTGAAAAACGTCCAGAAATGATTGAAGCTACTGACTGAATGAAAGGAGCTGGCATCTCACTCTCTTTGAATCTTCTTTATCATGCTAAGAGGAGCAGGAAAAAGCAAAACATTTCAGAATTGCACCTTGCAATGCGGAGAAATTACTGTTTGTGCATTTACAATATTCATTGATTTTTGCGATTGAAAAACATCATGTTATTCATATACCAGAAATGATTGAAGCTACTGACTGAATGAAAGGAGCTGGCATCACACTCTCTTTGAATCTTCTTTATCATGCTAAGAGGAGCAGGAAAAAGTAAAAAATTTCAGAATTGCACCTTGCAATGCGGAGAAATTACTGTTTGTGCATTTACAATATTCAATGATTTTTGCCATTGAAAAACGTCCAGAAATGATTGTAGCTACTGACTGAATGAAAGGAGCTGGCATCTCACTCTCTTTGAATCTTCTTTATCATGCTAAGAGGAGCAGGAAAAAGCAAAAAATTTCAGAATTGCACCTTGCAATGCGGAGAAATTACTGTTTGTGCATTTACAATATTCATTGATTTTTGCCATTGAAAAACGTCCAGAAATGATTGAAGCTACTGACTGAATGAAAGGAGCTGGCATCTCACTCTCTTTGAATCTTCTTTATCATGCTAAGAGGAGCAGGAAAAAGCAAAAAATTTCAGAATTGCACCTTGCAATGCGGAGAAATTACTGTTTGTGCATTTACAATATTCATTGATTTTTGCCATTGAAAAATGTCCAGAAATGATTGAAGCTACTGACTGAATGAAAGGAGCTGGCATCTCACTCTCTTTGAATCTTCTTTATCATGCTAAGAGGAGCAGGAAAAAGCAAAAAATTTCAGAATTGCGCCTTGCAATGCGGAGAAATTACTGTTTGTGCATTTACAAAATTCATTGATTTTTGCCATTGAAAAACATCATGTTATTCATATACCAGAAATGATTGAAGCTACTGACTGAAGGAAAGGATCTGGCATCTCACTCTCTTTGAATCTTCTTTGTCATGCTAAGAGGAGCAGGAAAAAGCAAAAAATTTCAGAATTGCACCTTGCAATGCGGAGAAATTACTGTTTGTGCATTTACAATATTCATTGATTTTTGCCATTGAAAAACGTCCAGAAATGATTGAAGCTACTGACTGAATGAAAGGAGCTGGCATCTCACTCTCTTTGAATCTTCTTTATCATGCTAAGAGGAGCAGGAAAAAGCAAAACATTTCAGAATTGCACCTTGCAATGCGGAGAAATTACTGTTTGTGCATTTACAATATTCATTGATTTTTGCGATTGAAAAACATCATGTTATTCATATACCAGAAATGATTGAAGCTACTGACTGAATGAAAGGAGCTGGCATCACACTCTCTTTGAATCTTCTTTATCATGCTAAGAGGAGCAGGAAAAAGTAAAAAATTTCAGAATTGCACCTTGCAATGCGGAGAAATTACTGTTTGTGCATTTACAATATTCAATGATTTTTGCCATTGAAAAACGTCCAGAAATGATTGTAGCTACTGACTGAATGAAAGGAGCTGGCATCTCACTCTCTTTGAATCTTCTTTATCATGCTAAGAGGAGCAGGAAAAAGCAAAAAATTTCAGAATTGCACCTTGCAATGCGGAGAAATTACTGTTTGTGCATTTACAATATTCATTGATTTTTGCCATTGAAAAACGTCCAGAAATGATTGAAGCTACTGACTGAATGAAAGGAGCTGGCATCTCACTCTCTTTGAATCTTCTTTATCATGCTAAGAGGAGCAGGAAAAAGCAAAAAATTTCAGAATTGCACCTTGCAATGCGGAGAAATTACTGTTTGTGCATTTACAATATTCATTGATTTTTGCCATTGAAAAATGTCCAGAAATGATTGAAGCTACTGACTGAATGAAAGGAGCTGGCATCTCACTCTCTTTGAATCTTCTTTATCATGCTAAGAGGAGCAGGAAAAAGCAAAAAATTTCAGAATTGCGCCTTGCAATGCGGAGAAATTACTGTTTGTGCATTTACAAAATTCATTGATTTTTGCCATTGAAAAACATCATGTTATTCATATACCAGAAATGATTGAAGCTACTGACTGAAGGAAAGGATCTGGCATCTCACTCTCTTTGAATCTTCTTTGTCATGCTAAGAGGAGCAGGAAAAAGCAAAAAATTTCAGAATTGCACCTTGCAATGCGGAGAAATTACTGTTTGTGCATTTACAATATTCATTGATTTTTGCCATTGAAAAACGTCCAGAAATGATTGAAGCTACTGACTGAATGAAAGGAGCTGGCATCTCACTCTCTTTGAATCTTCTTTATCATGCTAAGAGGAGCAGGAAAAAGCAAAACATTTCAGAATTGCACCTTGCAATGCGGAGAAATTACTGTTTGTGCATTTACAATATTCATTGATTTTTGCGATTGAAAAACATCATGTTATTCATATACCAGAAATGATTGAAGCTACTGACTGAATGAAAGGAGCTGGCATCTCACTCTCTTTGAATCTTCTTTATCATGCTAAGAGGAGCAGGAAAAAGTAAAAAATTTCAGAATTGCACCTTGCAATGCGGAGAAATTACTGTTTGTGCATTTACAATATTCAATGATTTTTGCCATTGAAAAACGTCCAGAAATGATTGAAGCTACTGACTGAATGAAAGGAGCTGGCATCTCACTCTCTTTGAATCTTCTTTATCATGCTAAGAGGAGCAGGAAAAAGTAAAAAATTTCAGAATTGCACCTTGCAATGCGGAGAAATTAGTGTTTGTGCATTTACAATATTCAATGATTTTTGCCATTGAAAAACGTCCAGAAATGATTGAAGCTACTGACTGAATGAAAGGAGCTGGCATCTCACTTTCTTTGAATCTTCTTTATCATGCTAAGAGGAGCAGGAAAAAGCAAAAAATTTCAGAATTGCACCTTGCAATGCGGAGAAATTACTGTTTGTGCATTTACAATATTCATTGATTTTTGCCATTGAAAAACGTCCAGAAATGATTGAAGCTACTGACTGAATGAAAGGAGCTGGCATCTCACTCTCTTTGAATCTTCTTTATCATGCTAAGAGGAGCAGGAAAAAGCAAAAAATTTCAGAATTGCACCTTGCAATGCGGAGAAATTACTGTTTGTGCATTTACAATATTCATTGATTTTTGCCATTGAAAAACATGTTATTCATATACCAGAAATGTTTGAAGCTACTGACTGAATGAAAGGAGCTGGCACCTCACTCTCTTTGAATCTTCTTTATCATGCTAAGAGGAGCGGGAAAAAGCAAAAAATTTCAGAATTGCACCTTGCAATGCGGAAAAATTACTGTTTGTGCATTTACAATATTCATTGATTTTTGCCATTGAAAAACGTCCAGAAATGATTGAAGGTACTGACTGAATGAAAGGAGCTGGCATCTCACTCTCTTTGAATCTTCTTTATCATGCTAAGAGGAGCAGGAAAAAGCAAAAAATTTCAGAATTGCACCTTGCAATGCGGAGAAATTACTGTTTGTGCATTTACAATATTCATTGATTTTTGCCATTGAAAAACGTCCAGAAATGATTGAAGCTACTGACTGCATGAAAGGAGCTGGCATCTCACTCTCTTTGAATCTTCTTTATCATGCTAAGAGGAGCAGGAAAAAGCAAAAAATTTCAGAATTGCACCTTGCAATGCGGAGAAATTACAGTTTGTGCATTTACAATATTCATTGATTTTTGCCATTGAAAATCATCCAGAAATGATTGAAGCTACTGACTGAATGAAAGGAGCTGGCATCTCACTCTCTTTGAATCTTCTTTATCATGCTAAGAGGAGCAGGAAAAAGCAAAAAATTTCAGAATTGCACCTTGCAATGCGGAGAAATTACTGTTTGTGCATTTACAATATTCATTGATTTTTGCCATTGAAAAACATCATGTTATTCATATACCAGAAATGTTTGAAGCTACTGACTGAATGAAAGGAGCTGGCATCTCACTCTCTTTGAATCTTCTTTATCATGCTAAGAGGAGCAGGAAAAAGCAAAAAATTTCAGAATTGCACCTTGCAATGTGGAGAAATTACTGTTTGTGCATTTACAATATTCATTGATTTTTACCATTGAAAAACGTCCAGAAATGATTGAAGCTACTGACTGAATGAAAGTAGCTGGCATCTCACTCTCTTTGAATCTTCTTTATCATGCTAAGAGGAGCAGGAAAAAGCAAAAAATTTCAGAATTGCACCTTGCAATGCGGAGAAATTACTGTTTGTGCATTTACAATATTCATTGATTTTTGCCATTGAAAAACGTCCAGAAATGATTGAAGCTACTGACTGAATGAAAGGAGCTGGCATCTCACTCTCTTTGAATCTTCTTTATCATGCTAAGAGGAGCAGGAAAAAGCAAAAAATTTCAGAATTGCACCTTGCAATGCGGAGAAATTACTGTTTGTGCATTTACAATATTCATTGATTTTTGCCATTGAAAAATGTCCAGAAATGATTGAAGCTACTGACTGAATGAAAGGAGCTGGCATCTCACTCTCTTTGAATCTTCTTTATCATGCTAAGAGGAGCAGGAAAAAGCAAAAAATTTCAGAATTGCGCCTTGCAATGCGGAGAAATTACTGTTTGTGCATTTACAAAATTCATTGATTTTTGCCATTGAAAAACATCATGTTATTCATATACCAGAAATGATTGAAGCTACTGACTGAAGGAAAGGATCTGGCATCTCACTCTCTTTGAATCTTCTTTGTCATGCTAAGAGGAGCAGGAAAAAGCAAAAAATTTCAGAATTGCACCTTGCAATGCGGAGAAATTACTGTTTGTGCATTTACAATATTCATTGATTTTTGCCATTGAAAAACGTCCAGAAATGATTGAAGCTACTGACTGAATGAAAGGAGCTGGCATCTCACTCTCTTTGAATCTTCTTTATCATGCTAAGAGGAGCAGGAAAAAGCAAAACATTTCAGAATTGCACCTTGCAATGCGGAGAAATTACTGTTTGTGCATTTACAATATTCATTGATTTTTGCGATTGAAAAACATCATGTTATTCATATACCAGAAATGATTGAAGCTACTGACTGAATGAAAGGAGCTGGCATCTCACTCTCTTTGAATCTTCTTTATCATGCTAAGAGGAGCAGGAAAAAGTAAAAAATTTCAGAATTGCACCTTGCAATGCGGAGAAATTACTGTTTGTGCATTTACAATATTCAATGATTTTTGCCATTGAAAAACGTCCAGAAATGATTGTAGCTACTGACTGAATGAAAGGAGCTGGCATCTCACTCTCTTTGAATCTTCTTTATCATGCTAAGAGGAGCAGGAAAAAGCAAAAAATTTCAGAATTGCACCTTGCAATGCGGAGAAATTACTGTTTGTGCATTTACAATATTCATTGATTTTTGCCATTGAAAAACGTCCAGAAATGATTGAAGCTACTGACTGAATGAAAGGAGCTGGCATCTCACTCTCTTTGAATCTTCTTTATCATGCTAAGAGGAGCAGGAAAAAGCAAAAAATTTCAGAATTGCACCTTGCAATGCGGAGAAATTACTGTTTGTGCATTTACAATATTCATTGATTTTTGCCATTGAAAAATGTCCAGAAATGATTGAAGCTACTGACTGAATGAAAGGAGCTGGCATCTCACTCTCTTTGAATCTTCTTTATCATGCTAAGAGGAGCAGGAAAAAGCAAAAAATTTCAGAATTGCGCCTTGCAATGCGGAGAAATTACTGTTTGTGCATTTACAAAATTCATTGATTTTTGCCATTGAAAAACATCATGTTATTCATATACCAGAAATGATTGAAGCTACTGACTGAAGGAAAGGATCTGGCATCTCACTCTCTTTGAATCTTCTTTGTCATGCTAAGAGGAGCAGGAAAAAGCAAAAAATTTCAGAATTGCACCTTGCAATGCGGAGAAATTACTGTTTGTGCATTTACAATATTCATTGATTTTTGCCATTGAAAAACGTCCAGAAATGATTGAAGCTACTGACTGAATGAAAGGAGCTGGCATCTCACTCTCTTTGAATCTTCTTTATCATGCTAAGAGGAGCAGGAAAAAGCAAAACATTTCAGAATTGCACCTTGCAATGCGGAGAAATTACTGTTTGTGCATTTACAATATTCATTGATTTTTGCGATTGAAAAACATCATGTTATTCATATACCAGAAATGATTGAAGCTACTGACTGAATGAAAGGAGCTGGCATCTCACTCTCTTTGAATCTTCTTTATCATGCTAAGAGGAGCAGGAAAAAGTAAAAAATTTCAGAATTGCACCTTGCAATGCGGAGAAATTACTGTTTGTGCATTTACAATATTCAATGATTTTTGCCATTGAAAAACGTCCAGAAATGATTGAAGCTACTGACTGAATGAAAGGAGCTGGCATCTCACTCTCTTTGAATCTTCTTTATCATGCTAAGAGGAGCAGGAAAAAGTAAAAAATTTCAGAATTGCACCTTGCAATGCGGAGAAATTAGTGTTTGTGCATTTACAATATTCAATGATTTTTGCCATTGAAAAACGTCCAGAAATGATTGAAGCTACTGACTGAATGAAAGGAGCTGGCATCTCACTTTCTTTGAATCTTCTTTATCATGCTAAGAGGAGCAGGAAAAAGCAAAAAATTTCAGAATTGCACCTTGCAATGCGGAGAAATTACTGTTTGTGCATTTACAATATTCATTGATTTTTGCCATTGAAAAACGTCCAGAAATGATTGAAGCTACTGACTGAATGAAAGGAGCTGGCATCTCACTCTCTTTGAATCTTCTTTATCATGCTAAGAGGAGCAGGAAAAAGCAAAAAATTTCAGAATTGCACCTTGCAATGCGGAGAAATTACTGTTTGTGCATTTACAATATTCATTGATTTTTGCCATTGAAAAACATGTTATTCATATACCAGAAATGTTTGAAGCTACTGACTGAATGAAAGGAGCTGGCACCTCACTCTCTTTGAATCTTCTTTATCATGCTAAGAGGAGCGGGAAAAAGCATAAAATTTCAGAATTGCACCTTGCAATGCGGAAAAATTACTGTTTGTGCATTTACAATATTCATTGATTTTTGCCATTGAAAAACGTCCAGAAATGATTGAAGGTACTGACTGAATGAAAGGAGCTGGCATCTCACTCTCTTTGAATCTTCTTTATCATGCTAAGAGGAGCAGGAAAAAGCAAAAAATTTCAGAATTGCACCTTGCAATGCGGAGAAATTACTGTTTGTGCATTTACAATATTCATTGATTTTTGCCATTGAAAAACGTCCAGAAATGATTGAAGCTACTGACTGAATGAAAGGAGCTGGCATCTCACTCTCTTTGAATCTTCTTTATCATGCTAAGAGGAGCAGGAAAAAGCAAAAAATTTCAGAATTGCACCTTGCAATGCGGAGAAATTACAGTTTGTGCATTTACAATATTCATTGATTTTTGCCATTGAAAATCATCCAGAAATGATTGAAGCTACTGACTGAATGAAAGGAGCTGGCATCTCACTCTCTTTGAATCTTCTTTATCATGCTAAGAGGAGCAGGAAAAAGCAAAAAATTTCAGAATTGCACCTTGCAATGCGGAGAAATTACTGTTTGTGCATTTACAATATTCATTGATTTTTGCCATTGAAAAACATCATGTTATTCATATACCAGAAATGTTTGAAGCTACTGACTGAATGAAAGGAGCTGGCATCTCACTCTCTTTGAATCTTCTTTATCATGCTAAGAGGAGCAGGAAAAAGCAAAAAATTTCAGAATTGCACCTTGCAATGTGGAGAAATTACTGTTTGTGCATTTACAATATTCATTGATTTTTACCATTGAAAAACGTCCAGAAATGATTGAAGCTACTGACTGAATGAAAGTAGCTGGCATCTCACTCTCTTTGAATCTTCTTTATCATGCTAAGAGGAGCAGGAAAAAGCAAAAAATTTCAGACTTGCACCCTGCAATGCGGAGAAATTACTGTTTGTGCATTTACAATATTCATTGATTTTTGCCATTGAAAAACATCATGTTATTCATATACCAGAAATGTTTGAAGCTACTGACTGAATGAAAGGAGCTGGCATCTCACTCTCTTTGAGTCTTCTTTATCATGCTAAGATGAGCAGGAAAAAGCAAAAAATTTCAGACTTGCATCTTGCAATGCGGAGAAATTACTGTTTGTGCATTTACAATATTCATTGATTTTTGCCATTGAAAAACATCATGTTATTCATATACCAAAAATGTTTGAAGCTACTGACTGAATGAAAGGAACTGACATCTCACTCTCTTTGAATCTTCTTTATCATGCTAAGAGGAGCAGGAAAAAGCAAAAAATTTCAGAATTGCACCTTGCAATGCGGAGAAATTACTGTTTGTGCATTTACAATATTCATTGATTTTTGCCATTGAAAAACGTCCAGAAATGATTGAAGGTACTGACTGAATGAAAGGAGCTGGCATCTCACTCTCTTTGAATCTTCTTTATCATTCTAAGAGGAGCAGGAAAAAGCAAAAAATTTCAGAATTGCACCTTGCAATGCGGAGAAATTACTGTTTGTGCATTTACAATATTCATTGATTTTTGCCATTGAAAAACGTCCAGAAATGATTGAAGCTACTGACTCAATGAATGGAGCTGGCATCTCACTCTCTTTGAATCTTCTTTATCATGCTAAGAGGAGCAGGAAAAAGCAAAAAATTTCAGAATTGCACCTTGCAATGCGGAGAAATTACAGTTTGTGCATTTACAATATTCATTGATTTTTGCCATTGAAAAACGTCCAGAAATGATTGAAGCTACTGACTGAATGAAAGGAGCTGGCATCTCACTCTCTTTGAATCTTCTTTATCATGCTAAGAGGAGCAGGAAAAAGCAAAAAATTTCAGAATTGCACCTTGCAATGCGGAGAAATTACTGTTTGTGCATTTACAATATTCATTGATTTTTGCCATTGAAAAACATCATGTTATTCATATACCAGAAATGTTTGAAGCTACTGACTGAATGAAAGGAGCTGGCATCTCACTCTCTTTGAATCTTCTTTATCATGCTAAGAGGAGCAGGAAAAAGCAAAAAATTTCAGAATTGCACCTTGCAATGTGGAGAAATTACTGTTTGTGCATTTACAATATTCATTGATTTTTACCATTGAAAAACGTCCAGAAATGATTGAAGCTACTGACTGAATGAAAGTAGCTGGCATCTCACTCTCTTTGAATCTTCTTTATCATGCTAAGAGGAGCAGGAAAAAGCAAAAAATTTCAGACTTGCACCCTGCAATGCGGAGAAATTACTGTTTGTGCATTTACAATATTCATTGATTTTTGCCATTGAAAAACATCATGTTATTCATATACCAGAAATGTTTGAAGCTACTGACTGAATGAAAGGAGCTGGCATCTCACTCTCTTTGAGTCTTCTTTATCATGCTAAGATGAGCAGGAAAAAGCAAAAAATTTCAGACTTGCATCTTGCAATGCGGAGAAATTACTGTTTGTGCATTTACAATATTCATTGATTTTTGCCATTGAAAAACATCATGTTATTCATATACCAAAAATGTTTGAAGCTACTGACTGAATGAAAGGAACTGACATCTCACTCTCTTTGAATCTTCTTTATCATGCTAAGAGGAGCAGGAAAAAGCAAAAAATTTCAGAATTGCACCTTGCAATGCGGAGAAATTACTGTTTGTGCATTTACAATATTCATTGATTTTTGCCATTGAAAAACGTCCAGAAATGATTGAAGGTACTGACTGAATGAAAGGAGCTGGCATCTCACTCTCTTTGAATCTTCTTTATCATTCTAAGAGGAGCAGGAAAAAGCAAAAAATTTCAGAATTGCACCTTGCAATGCGGAGAAATTACTGTTTGTGCATTTACAATATTCATTGATTTTTGCCATTGAAAAACGTCCAGAAATGATTGAAGCTACTGACTCAATGAATGGAGCTGGCATCTCACTCTCTTTGAATCTTCTTTATCATGCTAAGAGGAGCAGGAAAAAGCAAAAAATTTCAGAATTGCACCTTGCAATGCGGAGAAATTACAGTTTGTGCATTTACAATATTCATTGATTTTTGCCATTGAAAAACGTCCAGAAATGATTGAAGCTACTGACTGAATGAAAGGAGCTGGCATCTCACTCTCTTTGAATCTTCTTTATCATGCTAAGAGGAGCAGGAAAAAGCAAAAAATTTCAGAATTGCACCTTGCAATGCGGAGAAATTACTGTTGTGCATTTACAATATTCGTTGATTTTTGCCATTGAAAAACGTCCAGAAATGATTGAAGCTACTGACTGAATGAAAGGAGCTGGCATCTCACTCTCTTTGAATCTTCTTTATCATGCTAAGAGGAGCAGGAAAAAGCAAAAAATTTCAGAATTGCACCTTGCAATGCGGAGAAATTACAGTTTGTGCATTTACAATATTCATTGATTTTTGCCATTGAAAAACGTCCAGAAATGATTGAAGCTACTGACTGAATGAAAGGAGCTGGCATCTCACTCTCTTTGAATCTTCTTTATCATGCTAAGAGGAGCAGGAAAAAGCAAAAAATTTCAGAATTGCACCTTGCAATGCGGAGAAATTACTGTTTGTGCATTTACAATATTCATTGATTTTTGCCATTGAAAAATGTCCAGAAATGATTGAAGCTACTGACTGAATGAAAGGAGCTGGCATCTCACTCTCTTTGAATCTTCTTTATCATGCTAAGAGGAGCAGGAAAAAGCAAAAAATTTCAGAATTGCGCCTTGCAATGCGGAGAAATTACTGTTTGTGCATTTACAAAATTCATTGATTTTTGCCATTGAAAAACATCATGTTATTCATATACCAGAAATGATTGAAGCTACTGACTGAAGGAAAGGAGCTGGCATCTCACTCTCTTTGAATCTTCTTTATCATGCTAAGAGGAGCAGGAAAAAGCAAAAAATTTCAGAATTGCACCTTGCAATGCGGAGAAATTACTGTTTGTGCATTTACAATATTCATTGATTTTTGCCATTGAAAAACGTCCAGAAATGATTGAAGCTACTGACTGAATGAAAGGAGCTGGCATCTCACTCTCTTTGAATCTTCTTTATCATGCTAAGAGGAGCAGGAAAAAGCAAAAAATTTCAGAATTGCACCTTGCAATGCGGAGAAATTACTGTTTGTGCATTTACAATATTCATTGATTTTTGCGATTGAAAAACATCATGTTATTCATATACCAGAAATGATTGAAGCTACTGACTGAATGAAAGGAGCTGGCATCTCATTCTCTTTGAATCTTCTTTATCATGCTAAGAGGAGCAGGAAAAAGTAAAAAATTTCAGAATTGCACCTTGCAATGCGGAGAAATTACTGTTTGTGCATTTACAATATTCAATGATTTTTGCCATTGAAAAACGTCCAGAAATGATTGAAGCTACTGACTGAATGAAAGGAGCTGGCATCTCACTCTCTTTGAATCTTGTTTATCATGCTAAGAGGAGCAGGAAAAAGCAAAAAATTTCAGAATTGCACCTTGCAATGCGGAGAAATTACTGTTTGTGCATTTACAATATTCATTGATTTTTGCCATTGAAAAACGTCCAGAAATGATTGAAGCTACTGACTGAATGAAAGGAGCTGGCATCTCACTCTCTTTGAATCTTCTTTATCATGCTAAGAGGAGCAGGAAAAAGCCAAAAATTTCAGAATTGCACCTTGCAATGCGGAGAAATTACTGTTTGTGCATTTACAATATTCATTGATTTTTGCTATTGAAAAACATCATGTTATTCATATACCAGAAATGATTGAAGCTACTGACTGAATGAAAGGAGCTGGCATCTCACTCTCTTTGAATCTTGTTTATCATGCTAAGAGGAGCAGGAAAAAGCAAAAAATTTCAGAATTGCACCTTGCAATGCGGAGAAATTGCAGTTTGTGCATTTACAATATTCATTGATTTTTGCCATTGAAAAACGTCCAGAAATGATTGAAGCTACTGACTGAATGAAAGGAGCTGGCATCTCACTCTCTTTGAATCTTCTTTATCATGCTAAGAGGAGCAGGAAAAAGCAAAAAATTTCAGAATTGCACCTTGCAATGCGGAGAAATTACTGTTTGTGCATTTACAATATTCATTGATTTTTGCCATTGAAAAACATCATGTTATTCATATACCAGAAATGATTGAAGCTACTGACTGAATGAAAGGAGCTGGCATCTCACTCTCTTTGAATCTTCTTTATCATGCTAAGAGGAGCAGGAAAAAGCAAAAAATTTCAGAATTGCACCTTGCAATGCGGAGAAATTGCAGTTTGTGCATTTACAATATTCATTGATTTTTGCCATTGAAAAACGTCCAGAAATGATTGAAGCTACTGACTGAATGAAAGGAGCTGGCATCTCACTCTCTTTGAATCTTCTTTATCATGCTAAGAGGAGCAGGAAAAAGCAAAAAATTTCAGAATTGCACCTTGCAATGCGGAGAAATTACTGTTTGTGCATTTACAATATTCATTGATTTTTGCCATTGAAAAACGTCCAGAAATGATTGAAGCTACTGACTGAATGAAAGGAGCTGGCATCTCACTCTCTTTGAATCTTCTTTATCATGCTAAGAGGAGCAGGAAAAAGCAAAAAATTTCAGAATTGCACCTTGCAATGCGGAGAAATTACTGTTTGTGCATTTACAATATTCATTGATTTTTGCCATTGAAAAATGTCCAGAAATGATTGAAGCTACTGACTGAATGAAAGGAGCTGGCATCTCACTCTCTTTGAATCTTCTTTATCATGCTAAGAGGAGCAGGAAAAAGCAAAAAATTTCAGAATTGCGCCTTGCAATGCGGAGAAATTACTGTTTGTGCATTTACAAAATTCATTGATTTTTGCCTTTGAAAAACATCATGTTATTCATATACCAGAAATGATTGAAGCTACTGACTGAAGGAAAGGATCTGGCATCTCACTCTCTTTGAATCTTCTTTGTCATGCTAAGAGGAGCAGGAAAAAGCAAAAAATTTCAGAATTGCACCTTGCAATGCGGAGAAATTACTGTTTGTGCATTTACAATATTCATTGATTTTTGCCATTGAAAAACGTCCAGAAATGATTGAAGCTACTGACTGAATGAAAGGAGCTGGCATCTCACTCTCTTTGAATCTTCTTTATCATGCTAAGAGGAGCAGGAAAAAGCAAAACATTTCAGAATTGCACCTTGCAATGCGGAGAAATTACTGTTTGTGCATTTACAATATTCATTGATTTTTGCGATTGAAAAACATCATGTTATTCATATACCAGAAATGATTGAAGCTACTGACTGAATGAAAGGAGCTGGCATCTCACTCTCTTTGAATCTTCTTTATCATGCTAAGAGGAGCAGGAAAAAGTAAAAAATTTCAGAATTGCACCTTGCAATGCGGAGAAATTACTGTTTGTGCATTTACAATATTCAATGATTTTTGCCATTGAAAAACGTCCAGAAATGATTGAAGCTACTGACTGAATGAAAGGAGCTGGCATCTCACTCTCTTTGAACCTTCTTTATCATGCTAAGAGGAGCAGGAAAAAGCAAAAAATTTCAGAATTGCACCTTGCAATGCGGAGAAATTACTGTTTGTGCATTTACAATATTCATTGATTTTTGCCATTGAAAAACGTCCAGAAATGATTGAAGCTACTGACTGAATGAAAGGAGCTGGCATCTCACTCTCTTTGAATCTTCTTTATCATGCTAAGAGGAGCAGGAAAAAGCAAAAAATTTCAGAATTGCACCTTGCAATGTGGAGAAATTACTGTTTGTGCATTTACAATATTCATTGATTTTTGCCATTGAAAAATGTCCAGAAATGATTGAAGCTACTGACTGAATGAAAGGAGCTGGCATCTCACTCTCTTTGAATCTTCTTTATCATGCTAAGAGGAGCAGGAAAAAGCAAAAAATTTCAGAATTGCACCTTGCAATGCGGAGAAATTACTGTTTGTGCATTTACAATATTCATTGATTTTTGCCATTGAAAAATGTCCAGAAATGATTGAAGCTACTGACTGAATGAAAGGAGCTGGCATCTCACTCTCTTTGAATCTTCTTTATAATGCTAAGAGGAGCAGGAAAAAGCAAAAAATTTCAGAATTGCGCCTTGCAATGCGGAGAAATTACTGTTTGTGCATTTACAAAATTCATTGATTTTTGCCATTGAAAAACATCATGTTATTCATATACCAGAAATGATTGAAGCTACTGACTGAAGGAAAGGATCTGGCATCTCACTCTCTTTGAATCTTCTTTGTCATGCTAAGAGGAGCAGGAAAAAGCAAAAAATTTCAGAATTGCACCTTGCAATGCGGAGAAATTACTGTTTGTGCATTTACAATATTCATTGATTTTTGCCATTGAAAAACGTCCAGAAATGATTGAAGCTACTGACTGAATGAAAGGAGCTGGCATCTCACTCTCTTTGAATCTTCTTTATCATGCTAAGAGGAGCAGGAAAAAGCAAAACATTTCAGAATTGCACCTTGCAATGCGGAGAAATTACTGTTTGTGCATTTACCATATTCATTGATTTTTGCGATTGAAAAACATCATGTTATTCATATACCAGAAATGATTGAAGCTACTGACTGAATGAAAGGAGCTGGCATCTCACTCTCTTTGAATCTTCTTTATCATGCTAAGAGGAGCAGGAAAAAGTAAAAAATTTCAGAATTGCACCTTGCAATGCGGAGAAATTACTGTTTGTGCATTTACAATATTCAATGATTTTTGCCATTGAAAAACGTCCAGAAATGATTGAAGCTACTGACTGAATGAAAGGAGCTGGCATCTCACTCTCTTTGAACCTTCTTTATCATGCTAAGAGGAGCAGGAAAAAGCAAAAAATTTCAGAATTGCACCTTGCAATGCGGAGAAATTACTGTTTGTGCATTTACAATATTCATTGATTTTTGCCATTGAAAAACGTCCAGAAATGATTGAAGCTACTGACTGAATGAAAGGAGCTGGCATCTCACTCTCTTTGAATCTTCTTTATCATGCTAAGAGGAGCAGGAAAAAGCAAAAAATTTCAGAATTGCGCCTTGCAATGCGGAGAAATTACTGTTTGTGCATTTACAAAATTCATTGATTTTTGCCATTGAAAAACATCATGTTATTCATATACCAGAAATGATTGAAGCTACTGACTGAAGGAAAGGATCTGGCATCTCACTCTCTTTGAATCTTCTTTGTCATGCTAAGAGGAGCAGGAAAAAGCAAAAAATTTCAGAATTGCACCTTGCAATGCGGAGAAATTACTGTTTGTGCATTTACAATATTCATTGATTTTTGCCATTGAAAAACGTCCAGAAATGATTGAAGCTACTGACTGAATGAAAGGAGCTGGCATCTCACTCTCTTTGAATCTTCTTTATCATGCTAAGAGGAGCAGGAAAAAGCAAAACATTTCAGAATTGCACCTTGCAATGCGGAGAAATTACTGTTTGTGCATTTACAATATTCATTGATTTTTGCGATTGAAAAACATCATGTTATTCATATACCAGAAATGATTGAAGCTACTGACTGAATGAAAGGAGCTGGCATCTCACTCTCTTTGAATCTTCTTTATCATGCTAAGAGGAGCAGGAAAAAGTAAAAAATTTCAGAATTGCACCTTGCAATGCGGAGAAATTACTGTTTGTGCATTTACAATATTCAATGATTTTTGCCATTGAAAAACGTCCAGAAATGATTGAAGCTACTGACTGAATGAAAGGAGCTGGCATCTCACTCTCTTTGAATCTTCTTTATCATGCTAAGAGGAGCAGGAAAAAGCAAAAAATTTCAGAATTGCACCTTGCAATGCGGAGAAATTACTGTTTGTGCATTTACAATATTCATTGATTTTTGCCATTGAAAAACATCATGTTATTCATATACCAGAAATGATTGAAGCTACTGACTGAATGAAAGGAGCTGGCATCTCACTCTCTTTGAATCTTCTTTATCATGCTAAGAGGAGCAGGAAAAAGCAAAAAATTTCAGAATTGCACCTTGCAATGCGGAGAAATTGCAGTTTGTGCATTTACAATATTCATTGATTTTTCCCATTGAAAAACGTCCAGAAATGATTGAAGCTACTGACTGAATGAAAGGAGCTGGCATCTCACTCTCTTTGAATCTTCTTTATCATGCTAAGAGGAGCAGGAAAAAGCAAAAAATTTCAGAATTGCACCTTGCAATGCGGAGAAATTACTGTTTGTGCATTTACAA
This sequence comes from Phyllobates terribilis, assembly GCF_046119375.1. Taxonomy (NCBI): domain Eukaryota; kingdom Metazoa; phylum Chordata; class Amphibia; order Anura; family Dendrobatidae; genus Phyllobates; species Phyllobates terribilis. The sequence continues at coordinate 171,998 of NW_027363814.1, read as the reverse complement.
TATTCATTGATTTTTGCCATTGAAAAACGTCCAGAAATGATTGAAGCTACTGACTGAATGAAAGGAGCTGGCATCTCACTCTCTTTGAATCTTCTTTATCATGCTAAGAGGAGCAGGAAAAAGCAAAAAATTTCAGAATTGCACCTTGCAATGCGGAGAAATTACTGTTTGTGCATTTACAATATTCATTGATTTTTGCCATTGAAAAATGTCCAGAAATGATTGAAGCTACTGACTGAATGAAAGGAGCTGGCATCTCACTCTCTTTGAATCTTCTTTATAATGCTAAGAGGAGCAGGAAAAAGCAAAAAATTTCAGAATTGCGCCTTGCAATGCGGAGAAATTACTGTTTGTGCATTTACAAAATTCATTGATTTTTGCCATTGAAAAACATCATGTTATTCATATACCAGAAATGATTGAAGCTACTGACTGAAGGAAAGGATCTGGCATCTCACTCTCTTTGAATCTTCTTTGTCATGCTAAGAGGAGCAGGAAAAAGCAAAAAATTTCAGAATTGCACCTTGCAATGCGGAGAAATTACTGTTTGTGCATTTACAATATTCATTGATTTTTGCCATTGAAAAACGTCCAGAAATGATTGAAGCTACTGACTGAATGAAAGGAGCTGGCATCTCACTCTCTTTGAATCTTCTTTATCATGCTAAGAGGAGCAGGAAAAAGCAAAACATTTCAGAATTGCACCTTGCAATGCGGAGAAATTACTGTTTGTGCATTTACAATATTCATTGATTTTTGCGATTGAAAAACATCATGTTATTCATATACCAGAAATGATTGAAGCTACTGACTGAATGAAAGGAGCTGGCATCTCACTCTCTTTGAATCTTCTTTATCATGCTAAGATTAGCAGGAAAAAGCAAAAAATTTCAGAATTGCACCTTGCAATGCGGAGAAATTACTGTTTGTGCATTTACAATATTCATTGATTTTTGCCATTGAAAAACGTCCAGAAATGATTGAAGCTACTGACTGAATGAAAGGAGCTGGCATCTCACTCTCTTTGAATCTTCTTTATCATGCTAAGAGGAGCAGGAAAAAGCAAAAAATTTCAGAATTGCACCTTGCAATGCGGAGAAATTACTGTTTGTGCATTTACAATATTCATTGATTTTTGCCATTGAAAAATGTCCAGAAATGATTGAAGCTACTGACTGAATGAAAGGAGCTGGCATCTCACTCTCTTTGAATCTTCTTTATCATGCTAAGATTAGCAGGAAAAAGCAAAAAATTTCAGAATTGCACCTTGCAATGCGGAGAAATTACTGTTTGTGCATTTACAATATTCATTGATTTTTGCCATTGAAAAACGTCCAGAAATGATTGAAGCTACTGACTGAATGAAAGGAGCTGGCATCTCACTCTCTTTGAATCTTCTTTATCATGCTAAGAGGAGCAGGAAAAAGCAAAAAATTTCAGAATTGCACCTTGCAATGCGGAGAAATTACTGTTTGTGCATTTACAATATTCATTGATTTTTGCCATTGAAAAACGTCCAGAAATGATTGAAGCTACTGACTGAATGAAAGGAGCTGGCATCTCACTCTCTTTGAATCTTCTTTATCATGCTAAGAGGAGCAGGAAAAAGCAAAAAATTTCAGAATTGCACCTTGCAATTCGGAGAAATTACTGTTTGTGCATTTACAATATTCATTGATTTTTGCCATTGAAAAATGTCCAGAAATGATTGAAGCTACTGACTGAATGAAAGGAGCTGGCATCTCACTCTCTTTGAATCTTCTTTATCATGCTAAGAGGAGCAGGAAAAAGCAAAACATTTCAGAATTGCACCTTGCAATGCGGAGAAATTACTGTTTGTGCATTTACAATATTCATTGATTTTTGCGATTGAAAAACATCATGTTATTCATATACCAGAAATGATTGAAGCTACTGACTGAATGAAAGGAGCTGGCATCTCACTCTCTTTGAATCTTCTTTATCATGCTAAGAGGAGCAGGAAAAAGTAAAAAATTTCAGAATTGCACCTTGCAATGCGGAGAAATTACTGTTTGTGCATTTACAATATTCAATGATTTTTGCCATTGAAAAACGTCCAGAAATGATTGAAGCTACTGACTGAATGAAAGGAGCTGGCATCTCACTCTCTTTGAATCTTCTTTATCATGCTAAGAGGAGCAGGAAAAAGCAAAAAATTTCAGAATTGCACCTTGCAATGCGGAGAAATTACTGTTTGTGCATTTACAATATTCATTGATTTTTGCCATTGAAAAACATCATGTTATTCATATACCAGAAATGATTGAAGCTACTGACTGAATGAAAGGAGCTGGCATCTCACTCTCTTTGAATCTTCTTTATCATGCTAAGAGGAGCAGGAAAAAGCAAAAAATTTCAGAATTGCACCTTGCAATGCGGAGAAATTGCAGTTTGTGCATTTACAATATTCATTGATTTTTCCCATTGAAAAACGTCCAGAAATGATTGAAGCTACTGACTGAATGAAAGGAGCTGGCATCTCACTCTCTTTGAATCTTCTTTATCATGCTAAGAGGAGCAGGAAAAAGCAAAAAATTTCAGAATTGCACCTTGCAATGCGGAGAAATTACTGTTTGTGCATTTACAATATTCATTGATTTTTGCCATTGAAAAACGTCCAGAAATGATTGAAGCTACTGACTGAATGAAAGGAGCTGGCATCTCACTCTCTTTGAATCTTCTTTATCATGCTAAGAGGAGCAGGAAAAAGCAAAAAATTTCAGAATTGCACCTTGCAATGCGGAGAAATTACTGTTTGTGCATTTACAATATTCATTGATTTTTGCCATTGAAAAATGTCCAGAAATGATTGAAGCTACTGACTGAATGAAAGGAGCTGGCATCTCACTCTCTTTGAATCTTCTTTATAATGCTAAGAGGAGCAGGAAAAAGCAAAAAATTTCAGAATTGCGCCTTGCAATGCGGAGAAATTACTGTTTGTGCATTTACAAAATTCATTGATTTTTGCCATTGAAAAACATCATGTTATTCATATACCAGAAATGATTGAAGCTACTGACTGAAGGAAAGGATCTGGCATCTCACTCTCTTTGAATCTTCTTTGTCATGCTAAGAGGAGCAGGAAAAAGCAAAAAATTTCAGAATTGCACCTTGCAATGCGGAGAAATTACTGTTTGTGCATTTACAATATTCATTGATTTTTGCCATTGAAAAACGTCCAGAAATGATTGAAGCTACTGACTGAATGAAAGGAGCTGGCATCTCACTCTCTTTGAATCTTCTTTATCATGCTAAGAGGAGCAGGAAAAAGCAAAACATTTCAGAATTGCACCTTGCAATGCGGAGAAATTACTGTTTGTGCATTTACAATATTCATTGATTTTTGCGATTGAAAAACATCATGTTATTCATATACCAGAAATGATTGAAGCTACTGACTGAATGAAAGGAGCTGGCATCTCACTCTCTTTGAATCTTCTTTATCATGCTAAGATTAGCAGGAAAAAGCAAAAAATTTCAGAATTGCACCTTGCAATGCGGAGAAATTACTGTTTGTGCATTTACAATATTCATTGATTTTTGCCATTGAAAAACGTCCAGAAATGATTGAAGCTACTGACTGAATGAAAGGAGCTGGCATCTCACTCTCTTTGAATCTTCTTTATCATGCTAAGAGGAGCAGGAAAAAGCAAAAAATTTCAGAATTGCACCTTGCAATGCGGAGAAATTACTGTTTGTGCATTTACAATATTCATTGATTTTTGCCATTGAAAAATGTCCAGAAATGATTGAAGCTACTGACTGAATGAAAGGAGCTGGCATCTCACTCTCTTTGAATCTTCTTTATCATGCTAAGATTAGCAGGAAAAAGCAAAAAATTTCAGAATTGCACCTTGCAATGCGGAGAAATTACTGTTTGTGCATTTACAATATTCATTGATTTTTGCCATTGAAAAACGTCCAGAAATGATTGAAGCTACTGACTGAATGAAAGGAGCTGGCATCTCACTCTCTTTGAATCTTCTTTATCATGCTAAGAGGAGCAGGAAAAAGCAAAAAATTTCAGAATTGCACCTTGCAATGCGGAGAAATTACTGTTTGTGCATTTACAATATTCATTGATTTTTGCCATTGAAAAACGTCCAGAAATGATTGAAGCTACTGACTGAATGAAAGGAGCTGGCATCTCACTCTCTTTGAATCTTCTTTATCATGCTAAGAGGAGCAGGAAAAAGCAAAAAATTTCAGAATTGCACCTTGCAATTCGGAGAAATTACTGTTTGTGCATTTACAATATTCATTGATTTTTGCCATTGAAAAATGTCCAGAAATGATTGAAGCTACTGACTGAATGAAAGGAGCTGGCATCTCACTCTCTTTGAATCTTCTTTATCATGCTAAGAGGAGCAGGAAAAAGCAAAAAATTTCAGAATTGCGCCTTGCAATGCGGAGAAATTACTGTTTGTGCATTTACAAAATTCATTGATTTTTGCCATTGAAAAACATCATGTTATTCATATACCAGAAATGATTGAAGCTACTGACTGAAGGAAAGGATCTGGCATCTCACTCTCTTTGAATCTTCTTTGTCATGCTAAGAGGAGCAGGAAAAAGCAAAAAATTTCAGAATTGCACCTTGCAATGCGGAGAAATTACTGTTTGTGCATTTACAATATTCATTGATTTTTGCCATTGAAAAACGTCCAGAAATGATTGAAGCTACTGACTGAATGAAAGGAGCTGGCATCTCACTCTCTTTGAATCTTCTTTATCATGCTAAGAGGAGCAGGAAAAAGCAAAAAATTTCAGAATTGCACCTTGCAATGCGGAGAAATTACTGTTTGTGCATTTACAATATTCATTGATTTTTGCCATTGAAAAACATCATGTTATTCATATACCAGAAATGATTGAAGCTACTGACTGAATGAAAGGAGCTGGCATCTCACTCTCTTTGAATCTTCTTTATCATGCTAAGAGGAGCAGGAAAAAGTAAAAAATTTCAGAATTGCACCTTGCAATGCGGAGAAATTACTGTTTGTGCATTTATAATATTCAAAGATTTTTGCCATTGAAAAACGTCCAGAAATGATTGAAGCTACTGACTGAACGAAAGGAGCTGGCATCTCACTCTCTTTGAATCTTCTTTATCATGCTAAGAGGAGCAGGAAAAAGCAAAAAATTTCAGAATTGCACCTTGCAATGCGGAGAAATTACTGTTTGTGCATTTACAATATTCATTGATTTTTGCCATTGAAAAACATCATGTTATTCATATACCAGAAATGTTTGAAGCTACTGACTGAATGAAAGGAGCTGGCATCTCACTCTCTTTGAATCTTCTTTATCATGCTAAGAAGAGCAGGAAAAAGCAAAAAATTTCAGAATTGCACCTTGCAATGCGGAGAAATTACTGTTTGTGCATTTACAATATTCAATGATTTTTGCCATTGAAAAACGTCCAGAAATGATTGAAGCTACTGACTGAATGAAAGGAGCTGGCATCTCACTCTCTTTGAATCTTGTTTATCATGCTAAGAGGAGCAGGAAAAAGCAAAAAATTTCAGAATTGCACCTTGCAATGCGGAGAAATTACTGTTTGTGCATTTACAATATTCATTGATTTTTGCCATTGAAAAACGTCCAGAAATGATTGAAGCTACTGACTGAATGAAAGGAGCTGGCATCTCACTCTCTTTGAATCTTCTTTATCATGCTAAGAGGAGCAGGAAAAAGCAAAAAATTTCAGAATTGCACCTTGCAATGCGGAGAAATTACTGTTTGTGCATTTACAATATTCATTGATTTTTGCAATTGAAAAACATCATGTTATTCATATACCAGAAATGATTGAAGCTACTGACTGAATGAAAGGAGCTGGCATCTCACTCTCTTTGAATCTTCTTTATCATGCTAAGAGGAGCAGGAAAAAGCAAAAAATTTCAGAATTGCACCTTGCAATGCGGAGAAATTATAGTTTGTGCATTTACAATATTCATTGATTTTTGCCATTGAAAAACGTCCAGAAATGATTGAAGCTACTGACTGAATGAAAGGAGCTGGCATCTCACTCTCTTTGAATCTTCTTTATCATGCTAAGAGGAGCAGGAAAAAGCAAAAAATTTCAGAATTGCACCTTGCAATGCGGAGAAATTACTGTTTGTGCATTTACAATATTCATTGATTTTTGCCATTGAAAAACGTCCAGAAATGATTGAAGCTACTGACTGAATGAAAGGAACTGGCATCTCACTCTCTTTGAATCTTCTTTATCATGCTAAGAGGAGCAGGAAAAAGCAAAAAATTTCAGAATTGCACCTTGCAATGCGGAGAAATTACTGTTTGTGCATTTACAATATTCATTGATTTTTGCTATTGAAAAACATCATGTTATTCATATACCAGAAATGATTGAAGCTACTGACTGAATGAAAGGAGCTGGCATCTCACTCTCTTTGAATCTTCTTTATCATGCTAAGAGGAGCAGGAAAAAGCAAAAAATTTCAGAATTGCACCTTGCAATGCGGAGAAATTACAGTTTGTGCATTTACAATATTCATTGATTTTTGCCATTGAAAAGCGTCCAGAAATGATTGAAGCTACTGACTGAATGAAAGGAGCTGGCATCTCACTCTCTTTGAATCTTCTTTATCATGCTAAGAGGAGCAGGAAAAAGCAAAAAATTTCAGAATTGCACCTTGCAATGCGGAGAAATTACTGTTTGTGCATTTACAATATTCATTGATTTTTGCCATTGAAAAATGTCCAGAAATGATTGAAGCTACTGACTGAATGAAAGGAGCTGGAATCTCACTCTCTTTGAATCTTCTTTATCATGCTAAGAGGAGCAGGAAAAAGCAAAAAATTTCAGAATTGCGCCTTGCAATGCGGAGAAATTACTGTTTGTGCATTTACAAAATTCATTGATTTTTGCCATTGAAAAACATCATGTTATTCATATACCAGAAATGATTGAAGCTACTGACTGAAGGAAAGGAGCTGGCATCTCACTCTCTTTGAATCTTCTTTATCATGCTAAGAGGAGCAGGAAAAAGCAAAAAATTTCAGAATTGCACCTTGCAATGCGGAGAAATTACTGTTTGTGCATTTACAATATTCATTGATTTTTGCCATTGAAAAACGTCCAGAAATGATTGAAGCTACTGACTGAATGAAAGGAGCTGGCATCTCACTCTCTTTGAATCTTCTTTATCATGCTAAGAGGAGCAGGAAAAAGCAAAAAATTTCAGAATTGCACCTTGCAATGCGGAGAAATTACTGTTTGTGCATTTACAATATTCATTGATTTTTGCGATTGAAAAACATCATGTTATTCATATACCAGAAATGATTGAAGCTACTGACTGAATGAAAGGAGCTGGCATCTCATTCTCTTTGAATCTTCTTTATCATGCTAAGAGGAGCAGGAAAAAGTAAAAAATTTCAGAATTGCACCTTGCAATGCGGAGAAATTACTGTTTGTGCATTTACAATATTCAATGATTTTTGCCATTGAAAAACGTCCAGAAATGATTGAAGCTACTGACTGAATGAAAGGAGCTGGCATCTCACTCTCTTTGAATCTTGTTTATCATGCTAAGAGGAGCAGGAAAAAGCAAAAAATTTCAGAATTGCACCTTGCAATGCGGAGAAATTACTGTTTGTGCATTTACAATATTCATTGATTTTTGCCATTGAAAAACGTCCAGAAATTATTGAAGCTACTGACTGAATGAAAGGAGCTGGCATCTCACTCTCTTTGAATCTTCTTTATCATGCTAAGAGGAGCAGGAAAAAGCAAAAAATTTCAGAATTGCACCTTGCAATGCGGAGAAATTACTGTTTGTGCATTTACAATATTCATTGATTTTTGCTATTGAAAAACATCATGTTATTCATATACCAGAAATGATTGAAGCTACTGACTGAATGAAAGGAGCTGGCATCTCACTCTCTTTGAATCTTCTTTATCATGCTAAGAGGAGCAGGAAAAAGCAAAAAATTTCAGAATTGCACCTTGCAATGCGGAGAAATTACTGTTTGTGCATTTATAATATTCAAAGATTTTTGCCATTGAAAAACGTCCAGAAATGATTGAAGCTACTGACTGAACGAAAGGAGCTGGCATCTCACTCTCTTTGAATCTTCTTTATCATGCTAAGAGGAGCAGGAAAAAGCAAAAAATTTCAGAATTGCACCTTGCAATGCGGAGAAATTACTGTTTGTGCATTTACAATATTCATTGATTTTTGCCATTGAAAAACGTCCAGAAATGATTGAAGCTACTGACTGAATGAAAGGAGCTGGCATCTCACTCTCTTTGAATCTTCTTTATCATGCTAAGAGGAGCAGGAAAAAGCAAAAAATTTCAGAATTGCACCTTGCAATGCGGAGAAATTACTGTTTGTGCATTTACAATATTCATTGATTTTTGCTATTGAAAAACATCATGTTATTCATATACCAGAAATGATTGAAGCTACTGACTGAATGAAAGGAGCTGGCATCTCACTCTCTTTGAATCTTCTTTATCATGCTAAGAGGAGCAGGAAAAAGCAAAAAATTTCAGAATTGCACCTTGCAATGCGGAGAAATTATAGTTTGTGCATTTACAATATTCATTGATTTTTGCCATTGAAAAACGTCCAGAAATGATTGAAGCTACTGACTGAATGAAAGGAGCTGGCATCTCACTCTCTTTGAATCTTCTTTATCATGCTAAGAGGAGCAGGAAAAAGCAAAAAATTTCAGAATTGCACCTTGCAATGCGGAGAAATTACTGTTTGTGCATTTACAATATTCATTGATTTTTGCCATTGAAAAACGTCCAGAAATGATTGAAGCTACTGACTGAATGAAAGGAGCTGGCATCTCACTCTCTTTGAATCTTCTTTATCATGCTAAGAGGAGCAGGAAAAAGCAAAAAATTTCAGAATTGCACCTTGCAATGCGGAGAAATTACTGTTTGTGCATTTACAATATTCATTGATTTTTGCCATTGAAAAACGTCCAGAAATGATTGAAGCTACTGACTGAATGAAAGGAGCTGGCATCTCACTCTCTTTGAATCTTCTTTATCATGCTAAGAGGAGCAGGAAAAAGCAAAAAATTTCAGAATTGCACCTTGCAATGCGGAGAAATTACTGTTTGTGCATTTACAATATTCATTGATTTTTGCTATTGAAAAACATCATGTTATTCATATACCAGAAATGATTGAAGCTACTGACTGAATGAAAGGAGCTGGCATCTCACTCTCTTTGAATCTTCTTTATCATGCTAAGAGGAGCAGGAAAAAGCAAAAAATTTCAGAATTGCACCTTGCAATGCGGAGAAATTACAGTTTGTGCATTTACAATATTCATTGATTTTTGCCATTGAAAAGCGTCCAGAAATGATTGAAGCTACTGACTGAATGAAAGGAGCTGGCATCTCACTCTCTTTGAATCTTCTTTATCATGCTAAGAGGAGCAGGAAAAAGCAAAAAATTTCAGAATTGCACCTTGCAATGCGGAGAAATTACTGTTTGTGCATTTACAATATTCATTGATTTTTGCCATTGAAAAATGTCCAGAAATGATTGAAGCTACTGACTGAATGAAAGGAGCTGGCATCTCACTCTCTTTGAATCTTCTTTATCATGCTAAGAGGAGCAGGAAAAAGCAAAAAATTTCAGAATTGCGCCTTGCAATGCGGAGAAATTACTGTTTGTGCATTTACAAAATTCATTGATTTTTGCCATTGAAAAACATCATGTTATTCATATACCAGAAATGATTGAAGCTACTGACTGAAGGAAAGGAGCTGGCATCTCACTCTCTTTGAATCTTCTTTATCATGCTAAGAGGAGCAGGAAAAAGCAAAAAATTTCAGAATTGCACCTTGCAATGCGGAGAAATTACTGTTTGTGCATTTACAATATTCATTGATTTTTGCCATTGAAAAACGTCCAGAAATGATTGAAGCTACTGACTGAATGAAAGGAGCTGGCATCTCACTCTCTTTGAATCTTCTTTATCATGCTAAGAGGAGCAGGAAAAAGCAAAAAATTTCAGAATTGCACCTTGCAATGCGGAGAAATTACTGTTTGTGCATTTACAATATTCATTGATTTTTGCGATTGAAAAACATCATGTTATTCATATACCAGAAATGATTGAAGCTACTGACTGAATGAAAGGAGCTGGCATCTCATTCTCTTTGAATCTTCTTTATCATGCTAAGAGGAGCAGGAAAAAGTAAAAAATTTCAGAATTGCACCTTGCAATGCGGAGAAAATACTGTTTGTGCATTTACAATATTCAATGATTTTTGCCATTGAAAAACGTCCAGAAATGATTGAAGCTACTGACTGAATGAAAGGAGCTGGCATCTCACTCTCTTTGAATCTTGTTTATCATGCTAAGAGGAGCAGGAAAAAGCAAAAAATTTCAGAATTGCACCTTGCAATGCGGAGAAATTACTGTTTGTGCATTTACAATATTCATTGATTTTTGCCATTGAAAAACGTCCAGAAATGATTGAAGCTACTGACTGAATGAAAGGAGCTGGCATCTCACTCTCTTTGAATCTTCTTTATCATGCTAAGAGGAGCAGGAAAAAGCCAAAAATTTCAGAATTGCACCTTGCAATGCGGAGAAATTACTGTTTGTGCATTTATAATATTCATTGATTTTTGCTATTGAAAAACATCATGTTATTCATATTCCAGAAATGATTGAAGCTACTGACTGAATGAAAGGAGCTGGCATCTCACTCTCTTTGAATCTTCTTTATCATGCTAAGAGGAGCAGGAAAAAGCAAAAAATTTCAGAATTGCACCTTGCAATGCGGAGAAATTGCAGTTTGTGCATTTACAATATTCATTGATTTTTGCCATTGAAAAACGTCCAGAAATGATTGAAGCTACTGACTGAAGGAAAGGAGCTGGCATCTCACTCTCTTTGAATCTTCTTTATCATGCTAAGAGGAGCAGGAAAAAGCAAAAAATTTCAGAATTGCACCTTGCAATGCGGAGAAATTACTGTTTATGCATTTACAATATTCATTGATTTTTGCCATTGAAAAACATCATGTTATTCATATACCAGAAATGATTGAAGCTACTGACTGAATGAAAGGAGCTGGCATCTCACTCTCTTTGAATCTTCTTTATCATGCTAAGAGGAGCAGGAAAAAGCAAAAAATTTCAGAATTGCACCTTGCAATGCGGAGAAATTGCAGTTTGTGCATTTACAATATTCATTGATTTTTGCCATTGAAAAACGTCCAGAAATGATTGAAGCTACTGACTGAATGAAAAAAGCTGGCATCTCACTCTCTTTGAATCTTCTTTATCATGCTAAGAGGAGCAGGAAAAAGCAAAAAATTTCAGAATTGCACCTTGCAATGCGGAGAAATTACTGTTTGTGCATTTACAATATTCATTGATTTTTGCCATTGAAAAACGTCCAGAAATGATTGAAGCTACTGACTGAATGAAAGGAGCTGGCATCTCACTCTCTTTGAATCTTCTTTATCATGCTAAGAGGAGCAGGAAAAAGCAAAAAATTTCAGAATTGCACCTTGCAATGCGGAGAAATTACTGTTTGTGCATTTACAATATTCATTGATTTTTGCCATTGAAAAATGTCCAGAAATGATTGAAGCTACTGACTGAATGAAAGGAGCTGGCATCTCACTCTCTTTGAATCTTCTTTATCATGCTAAGAGGAGCAGGAAAAAGCAAAAAATTTCAGAATTGCGCCTTGCAATGCGGAGAAATTACTGTTTGTGCATTTACAAAATTCATTGATTTTTGCCATTGAAAAACATCATGTTATTCATATACCAGAAATGATTGAAGCTACTGACTGAAGGAAAGGATCTGGCATCTCACTCTCTTTGAATCTTCTTTGTCATGCTAAGAGGAGCAGGAAAAAGCAAAAAATTTCAGAATTGCACCTTGCAATGCGGAGAAATTACTGTTTGTGCATTTACAATATTCATTGATTTTTGCCATTGAAAAACGTCCAGAAATGATTGAAGCTACTGACTGAATGAAAGGAGCTGGCATCTCACTCTCTTTGAATCTTCTTTATCATGCTAAGAGGAGCAGGAAAAAGCAAAACATTTCAGAATTGCAACTTGCAATGCGGAGAAATTACTGTTTGTGCATTTACAATATTCATTGATTTTTGCGATTGAAAAACATCATGTTATTCATATACCAGAAATGATTGAAGCTACTGACTGAATGAAAGGAGCTGGCATCTCACTCTCTTTGAATCTTCTTTATCATGCTAAGAGGAGCAGGAAAAAGTAAAAAATTTCAGAATTGCACCTTGCAATGCGGAGAAATTACTGTTTGTGCATTTACAATATTCAAGGATTTTTGCCATTGAAAAACGTCCAGAAATGATTGAAGCTACTGACTGAATGAAAGGAGCTGGCATCTCACTCTCTTTGAATCTTCTTTATCATGCTAAGAAGAGCAGGAAAAAGCAAAAAATTTCAGAATTGCACCTTGCAATGCGGAGAAATTACTGTTTGTGCATTTACAATATTCATTGATTTTTGCCATTGAAAAACGTCCAGAAATGATTGAAGCTACTGACTGAATGAAAGGAGCTGGCATCTCACTCTCTTTGAATCTTCTTTATCATGCTAAGAGGAGCAGGAAAAAGCAAAAAATTTCAGAATTGCACCTTGCAATGCGGAGAAATTACTGTTTGTGCATTTACAATATTCATTGATTTTTGCCATTGAAAAATGTCCAGAAATGATTGAAGCTACTGACTGAATGAAAGGAGCTGGCATCTCACTCTCTTTGAATCTTCTTTATCATGCTAAGAGGAGCAGGAAAAAGCAAAAAATTTCAGAATTGCGCCTTGCAATGCGGAGAAATTACTGTTTGTGCATTTACAAAATTCATTGATTTTTGCCATTGAAAAACATCATGTTATTCATATACCAGAAATGATTGAAGCTACTGACTGAAGGAAAGGAGCTGGCATCTCACTCTCTGTGAATCTTCTTTATCATGCTAAGAGGAGCAGGAAAAAGCAAAAAATTTCAGAATTGCACCTTGCAATGCGGAGAAATTACTGTTTGTGCATTTACAATATTCATTGATTTTTGCCATTGAAAAACGTCCAGAAATGATTGAAGCTACTGACTGAATGAAAGGAGCTGGCATCTCACTCTCTTTGAATCTTCTTTATCATGCTAAGAGGAGCAGGAAAAAGCAAAAAATTTCAGAATTGCACCTTGCAATGCGGAGAAATTACTGTTTGTGCATTTACAATATTCATTGATTTTTGCGATTGAAAAACATCATGTTATTCATATACCAGAAATGATTGAAGCTACTGACTGAATGAAAGGAGCTGGCATCTCATTCTCTTTGAATCTTCTTTATCATGCTAAGAGGAGCAGGAAAAAGTAAAAAATTTCAGAATTGCACCTTGCAATGCGGAGAAATTACTGTTTGTGCATTTACAATATTCAATGATTTTTGCCATTGAAAAACGTCCAGAAATGATTGAAGCTACTGACTGAATGAAAGGAGCTGGCATCTCACTCTCTTTGAATCTTGTTTATCATGCTAAGAGGAGCAAGAAAAAGCAAAAAATTTCAGAATTGCACCTTGCAATGCGGAGAAATTACTGTTTGTGCATTTACAATATTCATTGATTTTTGCCATTGAAAAACATCCAGAAATGATTGAAGCTACTGACTGAATGAAAGGAGCTGGCATCTCACTCTCTTTGAATCTTCTTTATCATGCTAAGAGGAGCAGGAAAAAGCCAAAAATTTCAGAATTGCACCTTGCAATGCGGAGAAATTACTGTTTGTGCATTTACAATATTCATTGATTTTTGCTATTGAAAAACATCATGTTATTCATATACCAGAAATGATTGAAGCTACTGACTGAATGAAAGGAGCTGGCATCTCACTCTCTTTGAATCTTCTTTATCATGCTAAGAGGAGCAGGAAAAAGCAAAAAATTTCAGAATTGCACCTTGCAATGCGGAGAAATTGCAGTTTGTGCATTTACAATATTCATTGATTTTTGCCATTGAAAAACGTCCAGAAATGATTGAAGCTACTGACTGAAGGAAAGGAGCTGGCATCTCACTCTCTTTGAATCTTCTTTATCATGCTAAGAGGAGCAGGAAAAAGCAAAAAATTTCAGAATTGCACCTTGCAATGCGGAGAAATTACTGTTTGTGCATTTACAATATTCATTGATTTTTGCCATTGAAAAACATCATGTTATTCATATACCAGAAATGATTGAAGCTACTGACTGAATGAAAGGAGCTGGCATCTCACTCTCTTTGAATCTTCTTTATCATGCTAAGAGGAGCAGGAAAAAGCAAAAAATTTCAGAATTGCACCTTGCAATGCGGAGAAATTGCAGTTTGTGCATTTACAATATTCATTGATTTTTGACATTGAAAAACGTCCAGAAATGATTGAAGCTACAGACTGAATGAAAGGAGCTGGCATCTCACTCTCTTTGAATCTTCTTTATCATGCTAAGAGGAGCAGGAAAAAGCAAAAAATTTCAGAATTGCACCTTGCAATGCGGAGAAATTACTGTTTGTGCAATTACAATATTCATTGATTTTTGCCATTGAAAAACGTCCAGAAATGATTGAAGCTACTGACTGAATGAAAGGAGCTGGCATCTCACTCTCTTTGAATCTTCTTTATCATGCTAAGAGGAGCAGGAAAAAGCAAAAAATTTCAGAATTGCACCTTGCAATGCGGAGAAATTACTGTTTGTGCATTTACAATATTCATTGATTTTTGCCATTGAAAAATGTCCAGAAATGATTGAAGCTACTGACTGAATGAAAGGAGCTGGCATCTCACTCTCTTTGAATCTTCTTTATCATGCTAAGAGGAGCAGGAAAAAGCAAAAAATTTCAGAATTGCGCCTTGCAATGCGGAGAAATTACTGTTTGTGCATTTACAAAATTCATTGATTTTTGCCATTGAAAAACATCATGTTATTCATATACCAGAAATGATTGAAGCTACTGACTGAAGGAAAGGATCTGGCATCTCACTCTCTTTGAATCTTCTTTGTCATGCTAAGAGGAGCAGGAAAAAGCAAAAAATTTCAGAATTGCACCTTGCAATGCGGAGAAATTACTGTTTGTGCATTTACAATATTCATTGATTTTTGCCATTGAAAAACGTCCAGAAATGATTGAAGCTACTGACTGAATGAAAGGAGCTGGCATCTCACTCTCTTTGAATCTTCTTTATCATGCTAAGAGGAGCAGGAAAAAGCAAAACATTTCAGAATTGCACCTTGCAATGCGGAGAAATTACTGTTTGTGCATTTACAATATTCATTGATTTTTGCGATTGAAAAACATCATGTTATTCATATACCAGAAATGATTGAAGCTACTGACTGAATGAAAGGAGCTGGCATCTCACTCTCTTTGAATCTTCTTTATCATGCTAAGAGGAGCAGGAAAAAGTAAAAAATTTCAGAATTGCACCTTGCAATGCGGAGAAATTACTGTTTGTGCATTTACAATATTCAATGATTTTTGCCATTGAAAAACGTCCAGAAATGATTGAAGCTACTGACTGAATGAAAGGAGCTGGCATCTCACTCTCTTTGAATCTTCTTTATCATGCTAAGAGGAGCAGGAAAAAGCAAAAAATTTCAGAATTGCACCTTGCAATGCGGAGAAATTACTGTTTGTGCATTTACAATATTCATTGATTTTTGCCATTGAAAAATGTCCAGAAATGATTGAAGCTACTGACTGAATGAAAGGAGCTGGCATCTCACTCTCTTTGAATCTTCTTTATCATGCTAAGAGGAGCAGGAAAAAGCAAAAAATTTCAGAATTGCGCCTTGCAATGCGGAGAAATTACTGTTTGTGCATTTACAAAATTCATTGATTTTTGCCATTGAAAAACATCATGTTATTCATATACCAGAAATGATTGAAGCTACTGACTGAAGGAAAGGATCTGGCATCTCACTCTCTTTGAATCTTCTTTGTCATGCTAAGAGGAGCAGGAAAAAGCAAAAAATTTCAGAATTGCACCTTGCAATGCGGAGAAATTACTGTTTGTGCATTTACAATATTCATTGATTTTTGCCATTGAAAAACGTCCAGAAATGATTGAAGCTACTGACTGAATGAAAGGAGCTGGCATCTCACTCTCTTTGAATCTTCTTTATCATGCTAAGAGGAGCAGGAAAAAGCAAAATATTTCAGAATTGCACCTTGCAATGCGGAGAAATTACTGTTTGTGCATTTACAATATTCATTGATTTTTGCGATTGAAAAACATCATGTTATTCATATACCAGAAATGATTGAAGCTACTGACTGAATGAAAGGAGCTGGCATCTCACTCTCTTTGAATCTTCTTTATCATGCTAAGAGGAGCAGGAAAAAGTAAAAAATTTCAGAATTGCACCTTGCAATGCGGAGAAATTACTGTTTGTGCATTTACAATATTCAATGATTTTTGCCATTGAAAAACGTCCAGAAATGATTGAAGCTACTGACTGAATGAAAGGAGCTGGCATCTCACTCTCTTTGAATCTTCTTTATCATGCTAAGAGGAGCAGGAAAAAGCAAAAAATTTCAGAATTGCACCTTGCAATGCGGAGAAATTACTGTTTGTGCATTTACAATATTCATTGATTTTTGCCATTGAAAAACATCATGTTATTCATATACCAGAAATGATTGAAGCTACTGACTGAATGAAAGGAGCTGGCATCTCACTCTCTTTGAATCTTCTTTATCATGCTAAGAGGAGCAGGAAAAAGCAAAAAATTTCAGAATTGCACCTTGCAATGCGGAGAAATTGCAGTTTGTGCATTTACAATATTCATTGATTTTTGCCATTGAAAAACGTCCAGAAATGATTGAAGCTACTGACTGAATGAAAGGAGCTGGCATCTCACTCTCTTTGAATCTTCTTTATCATGCTAAGAGGAGCAGGAAAAAGCAAAAAATTTCAGAATTGCACCTTGCAATGCGGAGAAATTACTGTTTGTGCATTTACAATATTCATTGATTTTTGCCATTGAAAAACGTCCAGAAATGATTGAAGCTACTGACTGAATGAAAGGAGCTGGCATCTCACTCTCTTTGAATCTTCTTTATCATGCTAAGAGGAGCAGGAAAAAGCAAAAAATTTCAGAATTGCACCTTGCAATGCGGAGAAATTACTGTTTGTGCATTTACAATATTCATTGATTTTTGCCATTGAAAAATGTCCAGAAATGATTGAAGCTACTGACTGAATGAAAGGAGCTGGCATCTCACTCTCTTTGAATCTTCTTTATCATGCTAAGAGGAGCAGGAAAAAGCAAAAAATTTCAGAATTGCGCCTTGCAATGCGGAGAAATTACTGTTTGTGCATTTACAAAATTCATTGATTTTTGCCATTGAAAAACATCATGTTATTCATATACCAGAAATGATTGAAGCTACTGACTGAAGGAAAGGATCTGGCATCTCACTCTCTTTGAATCTTCTTTGTCATGCTAAGAGGAGCAGGAAAAAGCAAAAAATTTCAGAATTGCACCTTGCAATGCGGAGAAATTACTGTTTGTGCATTTACAATATTCATTGATTTTTGCCATTGAAAAACGTCCAGAAATGATTGAAGCTACTGACTGAATGAAAGGAGCTGGCATCTCACTCTCTTTGAATCTTCTTTATCATGCTAAGAGGAGCAGGAAAAAGCAAAAAATTTCAGAATTGCACCTTGCAATGCGGAGAAATTACTGTTTGTGCATTTACAATATTCATTGATTTTTGCCATTGAAAAACGTCCAGAAATGATTGAAGCTACTGACTGAATGAAAGGAGCTGGCATCTCACTCTCTTTGAATCTTCTTTATCATGCTAAGAGGAGCAGGAAAAAGCAAAAAATTTCAGAATTGCACCTTGCAATGCGGAGAAATTACTGTTTGTGCATTTACAATATTCATTGATTTTTGCCATTGAAAAATGTCCAGAAATGATTGAAGCTACTGACTGAATGAAAGGAGCTGGCATCTCACTCTCTTTGAATCTTCTTTATCATGCTAAGAGGAGCAGGAAAAAGCAAAAAATTTCAGAATTGCGCCTTGCAATGCGGAGAAATTACTGTTTTTGCATTTACAAAATTCATTGATTTTTGCCATTGAAAAACATCATGTTATTCATATACCAGAAATGATTGAAGCTACTGACTGAAGGAAAGGATCTGGCATCTCACTCTCTTTGAATCTTCTTTGTCATGCTAAGAGGAGCAGGAAAAAGCAAAAAATTTCAGAATTGCACCTTGCAATGCGGAGAAATTACTGTTTGTGCATTTACAATATTCATTGATTTTTGCGATTGAAAAACATCATGTTATTCATATACCAGAAATGATTGAAGCTACTGACTGAATGAAAGGAGCTGGCATCTCACTCTCTTTGAATCTTCTTTATCATGCTAAGAGGAGCAGGAAAAAGTAAAAAATTTCAGAATTGCACCTTGCAATGCGGAGAAATTACTGTTTGTGCATTTACAATATTCAATGATTTTTGCCATTGAAAAACGTCCAGAAATGATTGAAGCTACTGACTGAATGAAAGGAGCTGGCATCTCACTCTCTTTGAATCTTCTTTATCATGCTAAGAGGAGCAGGAAAAAGTAAAAAATTTCAGAATTGCACCTTGCAATGCGGAGAAATTACTGTTTGTGCATTTATAATATTCAATGATTTTTGCCATTGAAAAACGTCCAGAAATGATTGAAGCTACTGACTGAACGAAAGGAGCTGGCATCTCACTCTCTTTGAGTCTTCTTTATCATGCTAAGAGGAGCAGGAAAAAGCAAAAAATTTCAGAATTGCACCTTGAAATGCGGAGAAATTACTGTTTGTGCATTTACAATATTCATTGATTTTTGCCATTGAAAAACATCATGTTATTCATATACCAGAAATGTTTGAAGCTACTGACTGAATGAAAGGAGCTGGCATCTCACTCTTTGAATCTTCTTTATCATGCTAAGAGGAGCAGGAAAAAGCAAAAAATTTCAGAATTGCACCTTGCAATGCGGAGAAATTACTGTTTGTGCATTTACAATATTCAATGATTTTTGCCATTGAAAAACGTCCAGAAATGATTGAAGCTACTGACTGAATGAAAGGAGCTGGCATCTCACTCTCTTTGAATCTTGTTTATCATGCTAAGAGGAGCAGGAAAAAGCAAAAAATTTCAGAATTGCACCTTGCAATGCGGAGAAATTACTGTTTGTGCATTTACAATATTCATTGATTTTTGCCATTGAAAAACGTCCAGAAATGATTGAAGCTACTGACTGAATGAAAGGAGCTGGCATCTCACTCTCTTTGAATCTTCTTTATCATGCTAAGAGGAGCAGGAAAAAGCAAAAAATTTCAGAATTGCACCTTGCAATGCGGAGAAATTACTGTTTGTGCATTTACAATATTCATTGATTTTTGCTATTGAAAAACATCATGTTATTCATATACCAGAAATGATTGAAGCTACTGACTGAATGAAAGGAGCTGGCATCTCACTCTCTTTGAATCTTCTTTATCATGCTAAGAGGAGCAGGAAAAAGCAAAAAATTTCAGAATTGCACCTTGCAATGCGGAGAAATTATAGTTTGTGCATTTACAATATTCATTGATTTTTGCCATTGAAAAACGTCCAGAAATGATTGAAGCTACTGACTGAATGAAAGGAGCTGGCATCTCACTCTCTTTGAATCTTCTTTATCATGCTAAGAGGAGCAGGAAAAAGCAAAAAATTTCAGAATTGCACCTTGCAATGCGGAGAAATTACTGTTTGTGCATTTACAATATTCATTGATTTTTGCCATTGAAAAACGTCCAGAAATGATTGAAGCTACTGACTGAATGAAAGGAGCTGGCATCTCACTCTCTTTGAATCTTCTTTATCATGCTAAGAGGAGCAGGAAAAAGCAAAAAATTTCAGAATTGCACCTTGCAATGCGGAGAAATTACTGTTTGTGCATTTACAATATTCATTGATTTTTGCTATTGAAAAACATCATGTTATTCATATACCAGAAATGATTGAAGCTACTGACTGAATGAAAGGAGCTGGCATCTCACTCTCTTTGAATCTTCTTTATCATGCTAAGAGGAGCAGGAAAAAGCAAAAAATTTCAGAATTGCACCTTGCAATGCGGAGAAATTATAGTTTGTGCATTTACAATATTCATTGATTTTTGCCATTGAAAAACGTCCAGAAATGATTGAAGCTACTGACTGAATGAAAGGAGCTGGCATCTCACTCTCTTTGAATCTTCTTTATCATGCTAAGAGGAGCAGGAAAAAGCAAAAAATTTCAGAATTGCACCTTGCAATGCGGAGAAATTACTGTTTGTGCATTTACAATATTCATTGATTTTTGCCATTGAAAAACGTCCAGAAATGATTGAAGCTACTGACTGAATGAAAGGAGCTGGCATCTCACTCTCTTTGAATCTTCTTTATCATGCTAAGAGGAGCAGGAAAAAGCAAAAAATTTCAGAATTGCACCTTGCAATGCGGAGAAATTACTGTTTGTGCATTTACAATATTCATTGATTTTTGCTATTGAAAAACATCATGTTATTCATATACCAGAAATGATTGAAGCTACTGACTGAATGAAAGGAGCTGGCATCTCACTCTCTTTGAATCTTCTTTATCATGCTAAGAGGAGCAGGAAAAAGCAAAAAATTTCAGAATTGCACCTTGCAATGCGGAGAAATTACAGTTTGTGCATTTACAATATTCATTGATTTTTGCCATTGAAAAGCGTCCAGAAATGATTGAAGCTACTGACTGAATGAAAGGAGCTGGCATCTCACTCTCTTTGAATCTTCTTTATCATGCTAAGAGGAGCAGGAAAAAGCAAAAAATTTCAGAATTGCACCTTGCAATGCGGAGAAATTACTGTTTGTGCATTTACAATATTCATTGATTTTTGCCATTGAAAAACGTCCAGAAATGATTGAAGGTACTGACTGAATGAAAGGAGCTGGCATCTCACTCACTTTGAATCTTCTTTATCATGCTAAGAGGAGCAGGAAAAAGCAAAAAATTTCAGAATTGCACCTTGCAATGCGGAGAAATTACTGTTTGTGCATTTACAATATTCATTGATTTTTGCCATTGAAAAACGTCCAGAAATGATTGAAGCTACTGACTGAATGAAAGGAGCTGGCATCTCACTCTCTTTGAATCTTCTTTATCATGCTAAGAGGAGCAGGTAAAAGCAAAAAATTTCAGAATTGCACCTTGCAATGCGGAGAAATTACTGTTTGTGCATTTACAATATTCATTGATTTTTGCCATTGAAAAATGTCCAGAAATGATTGAAGCTACTGACTGAATGAAAGGAGCTGGCATCTCACTCTCTTTGAATCTTCTTTATCATGCTAAGAGGAGCAGGAAAAAGCAAAAAATTTCAGAATTGCGCCTTGCAATGCGGAGAAATTACTGTTTGTGCATTTACAAAATTCATTGATTTTTGCCATTGAAAAATATCATGTTATTCATATACCAGAAATGATTGATGTTTTTCAATGGCAAAAATCAATGAATATTGTAAATGCACAAACAGTAATTTCTCCGCATTGCAAGGTGCAATTCTGAAATTTTTTGCTTTTTCCTGCTAATCCTAGCATGATAAAGAAGATTCAAAGAGAGTGAGATGCCAGCTCCTTTCATTCAGTCAGTAGCTTCAAACATTTCTGGACGTTTTTCAATGGCAAAAATCAATGAATATTGTAAATGCACAAACAGTAATATCTCCACATTGCAAGGTGCAATTCTGAAATTTTTTGCTTTTTCCTGTTAATCCTAGCATGATAAAGAAGATTTAAAGAGAGTGAGATGCCAGCTCCTTTCATTCAGTCAGTAGCTTCAAACATTTCTGGTATATGAAAAACATGTTTTTCAATGGCAAAAATCAATGAATATTGTAAATGCACAAACAGTAATATCTCCACATTGCAAGGTGCAATTCTGAAATTTTTTGCTTTTTCCTGCTAATCCTAGCATGATAAAGAAGATTCAAAGAGAGTGAGATGCCAGCTCCTTTCATTCAGTCAGTAGCTTCAAACATTTCTGGTATATGAAAAACATGTTTTTCAATGGCAAAAATCAATGAATATTGTAAATGCACAAACAGTAATATCTCCACATTGCAAGGTGCAATTCTGAAATTTTTTGCTTTTTCCTGCTAATCCTAGCATGATAAAGAAGATTCAAAGAGAGTGAGATGCCAGCTCCTTTCATTCAGTCAGTAGCTTCAAACATTTCTGGACGTTTTTCAATGGCAAAAATCAATGAATATTGTAAATGCACAAACAGTAATATCTCCACATTGCAAGGTGCAATTCTGAAATTTTTTGCTTTTTCCTGCTAATCCTAGCATGATAAAGAAGATTCAAAGAGAGTGAGATGCCAGCTCCTTTCATTCAGTCAGTAGCTTCAAACATTTCTGGACGTTTTTCAATGGCAAAAATCAATGAATATTGTAAATGCACAAACAGTAATATCTCCACATTGCAAGGTGCAATTCTGAAATTTTTTGCTTTTTCCTGTTAATCCTAGCATGATAAAGAAGATTCAAAGAGAGTGAGATGCCAGCTCCTTTCATTCAGTCAGTAGCTTCAAACATTTCTGGTATATGAAAAACATGTTTTTCAATGGCAAAAATCAATGAATATTGTAAATGCACAAACAGTAATATCTCCACATTGCAAGGTGCAATTCTGAAATTTTTTGTTTTTTCCTGTTAATCCTAGCATGATAAAGAAGATTCAAAGAGAGTGAGATGCCAGCTCCTTTCATTCAGTCAGTAGCTTCAAACATTTCTGGTATATGAAAAACATGTTTTTCAATGGCAAAAATCAATGAATATTGTAAATGCACAAACAGTAATATCTCCACATTGCAAGGTGCAATTCTGAAATTTTTTGCTTTTTCCTGCTAATCCTAGCATGATAAAGAAGATTCAAAGAGAGTGAGATGCCAGCTCCTTTCATTCAGTCAGTAGCTTCAAACATTTCTGGTATATGAAAAACATGTTTTTCAATGGCAAAAATCAATGAATATTGTAAATGCACAAACAGTAATATCTCCACATTGCAAGGTGCAATTCTGAAATTTTTTGCTTTTTCCTGCTAATCCTAGCATGATAAAGAAGATTCAAAGAGAGTGAGATGCCAGCTCCTTTCATTCAGTCAGTAGCTTCAAACATTTCTGGTATATGAAAAACATGTTTTTCAATGGCAAAAATCAATGAATATTGTAAATGCACAAACAGTAATATCTCCACATTGCAAGGTGCAATTCTGAAATTTTTTGCTTTTTCCTGCTAATCCTAGCATGATAAAGAAGATTCAAAGATAGTGAGATGCCAGCTCCTTTCATTCAGTCAGTAGCTTCAAACATTTCTGGTATATGAAAAACATGTTTTTCAATGGCAAAAATCAATGAATATTGTAAATGCACAAACAGTAATATCTCCACATTGCAAGGTGCAATTCTGAAATTTTTAGCTTTTTCCTGTTAATCCTAGCATGATAAAGAAGATTCAAAGAGAGTGAGATGCCAGCTCCTTTCATTCAGTCAGTAGCTTCAAACATTTCTGGACGTTTTTCAATGGCAAAAATCAATGAATATTGTAAATGCACAAACAGTAATATCTCCACATTGCAAGGTGCAATTCTGAAATTTTTTGCTTTTTCCTGTTAATCCTAGCATGATAAAGAAGATTCAAAGAGAGTGAGATACCAGCTCCTTTCATTCAGTCAGTAGCTTCAAACATTTCTGGTATATGAAAAACATGTTTTTCAATGGCAAAAATCAATGAATATTGTAAATGCACAAACAGTAATATCTCCACATTGCAAGGTGCAATTCTGAAATTTTTTGCTTTTTCCTGCTAATCCTAGCATGATAAAGAAGATTCAAAGAGAGTGAGATGCCAGCTAATTTCATTCAGTCAGTAGCTTCAAACATTTCTGGACGTTTTTCAATGGCAAAAATCAATGAATATTGTAAATGCACAAACAGTAATATCTCCACATTGCAAGGTGCAATTCTGAAATTTTTTGCTTTTTCCTGCTAATCCTAGCATGATAAAGAAGATTCAAAGAGAGTGAGATGCCAGCTCCTTTCATTCAGTCAGTAGCTTCAAACATTTCTTGTATATGAAAAACATGTTTTTCAATGGCAAAAATCAATGAATATTGTAAATGCATAAACAGTAATATCTCCACATTGCAAGGTGCAATTCTGAAATTTTTTGCTTTTTCCTGCTAATCCTAGCATGATAAAGAAGATTCAAAGAGAGTGAGATACCAGCTCCTTTCATTCAGTCAGTAGCTTCAAACATTTCTGGACGTTTTTCAATGGCAAAAATCAATGAATATTGTAAATGCACAAACAGTAATATCTCCACATTGCAAGGTGCAATTCTGAAATTTTTTGCTTTTTCCTGTTAATCCTAGCATGATAAAGAAGATTCAAAGAGAGTGAGATGCCAGCTCCTTTCATTCAAGTCAGTAGCTTCAAACATTTCTAGTATATGAAAAACATGTTTTTCAATGGCAAAAATCAATGAATATTGTAAATGCACAAACAGTAATATCTCCACATTGCAAGGTGCAATTCTGAAATTTTTTGCTTTTTCCTGCTTATCCTAGCATGATAAAGAAGATTCAAAGAGAGTGAGATGCCAGCTCCTTTCATTCCGTCAGTAGCTTCAAACATTTCTGGTATATGAAAAACATGTTTTTCAATGGCAAAAATCAATGAATATTGTAAATGCACAAACAGTAATATCTCCACATTGCAAGGTGCAATTCTGAAATTTTTTGCTTTTTCCTGCTAATCCTAGCATGATAAAGAAGATTCAAAGAGAGTGAGATGCCAGCTCCTTTCATTCAGTCAGTAGCTTCAAACATTTCTGGACGTTTTTCAATGGCAAAATCAATGAATATTGTAAATGCACAAACAGTAATATCTCCACATTGCAAGGTGCAATTCTGAAATTTTTTGCTTTTTCCTGCTAATCCTAGCATGATAAAGAAGATTCAAAGAGAGTGAGATACCAGCTCCTTTCATTCAGTCAGTAGCTTCAAACATTTCTGGACGTTTTTCAATGGCAAAAATCAATGAATATTGTAAATGCACAAACAGTAATATCTCCACATTGCAAGGTGCAATTCTGAAATTTTTTGCTTTTTCCTGCTAATCCTAGCATGATAAAGAAGATTCAAAGAGAGTGAGATGCCAGCTCCTTTCATTCAGTCAGTAGCTTCAAACATTTCTTGTATATGAAAAACATGTTTTTCAATGGCAAAAATCAATGAATATTGTAAATGCACAAACAGTAATATCTCCACATTGCAAGGTGCAATTCTGAAATTTTTTGCTTTTTACTGCTAATCCTAGCATGATAAAGAAGATTCAAAGAGAGTGAGATACCAGCTCCTTTCATTCAGTCAGTAGCTTCAAACATTTCTGGACGTTTTTCAATGGCAAAAATCAATGAATATTGTAAATGCACAAACAGTAATATCTCCACATTGCAAGGTGCAATTCTGAAATTTTTTGCTTTTTCCTGTTAATCCTAGCATGATAAAGAAGATTCAAAGAGAGTGAGATGCCAGCTCCTTTCATTCAAGTCAGTAGCTTCAAACATTTCTGGTATATGAAAAACATGTTTTTCAATGGCAAAAATCAATGAATATTGTAAATGCACAAACAGTAATATCTCCACATTGCAAGGTGCAATTCTGAAATTTTTTGCTTTTTCCTGCTTATCCTAGCATGATAAAGAAGATTCAAAGAGAGTGAGATGCCAGCTCCTTTCATTCAGTCAGTAGCTTCAAACATTTCTGGTATATGAAAAACATGTTTTTCAATGGCAAAAATCAATGAATATTGTAAATGCACAAACAGTAATATCTCCACATTGCAAGGTGCAATTCTGAAATTTTTTTGCTTTTTCCTGCTAATCCTAGCATGATAAAGAAGATTTAAAGAGAGTGAGATGCCAGCTCCTTTCATTCAGTCAGTAGCTTCAAACATTTCTGGACGTTTTTCAATGGCAAAATCAATGAATATTGTAAATGCACAAACAGTAATATCTCCACATTGCAAGGTGCAATTCTGAAATTTTTTGCTTTTTCCTGTTAATCCTAGCATGATAAAGAAGATTCAAAGACAGTGAGATGCCAGCTCCTTTCATTCAGTCAGTAGCTTCAAACATTTCTGGTATATGAAAAACATGTTTTTCAATGGCAAAAATCAATGAATATTGTAAATGCACAAACAGTAATATCTCCACATTGCAAGGTGCAATTCTGAAATTTTTTGCTTTTTCCTGCTAATCCTAGCATGATAAAGAAGATTCAAAGAGAGTGAGATGCCAGCTCCTTTCATTCCGTCAGTAGCTTCAAACATTTCTGGTATATGAAAAACATGTTTTTCAATGGCAAAAATCAATGAATATTGTAAATGCACAAACAGTAATATCTCCACATTGCAAGGTGCAATTCTGAAATTTTTTGCTTTTTCCTGCTAATCCTAGCATGATAAAGAAGATTCAAAGAGAGTGAGATGCCAGCTCCTTTCATTCAGTCAGTAGCTTCAAACATTTCTGGACGTTTTTCAATGGCAAAAATCAATGAATATTGTAAATGCACAAACAGTAATATCTCCACATTGCAAGGTGCAATTCTGAAATCTTTTGCTTTTTCCTGCTAATCCTAGCATGATAAAGAAGATTCAAAGAGAGTGAGATGCCAGCTCCTTTCATTCAGTCAGTAGCTTCAAACATTTCTTGTATATGAAAAACAAGTTTTTCAATGGCAAAAATCAATGAATATTGTAAATGCACAAACAGCAATATCTCCACATTGCAAGGTGCAATTCTGAAATTTTTTGCTTTTTCCTGCTAATCCTAGCATGATAAAGAAGATTCAAAGAGAGTGAGATGCCAGCTCCTTTCATTCAGTCAGTAGCTTCAAACATTTCTGGACGTTTTTCAATGGCAAAAATCAATGAATATTGTAAATGCACAAACAGTAATATCTCCACATTGCAAGGTGCAATTCTGAAATTTTTTGCTTTTTCCTGTTAATCCTAGCATGATAAAGAAGATTCAAAGAGAGTGAGATGCCAGCTCCTTTCATTCAGTCAGTAGCTTCAAACATTTCTGGTATATGAAAAACATGTTTTTCAATGGCAAAAATCAATGAATATTGTAAATGCACAAACAGTAATATCTCCACATTGCAAGGTGCAATTCTGAAATTTTTTGCTTTTTCCTGCTAATCCTAGCATGATAAAGAAGATTCAAAGAGAGTGAGATGCCAGCTCCTTTCATTCAGTCAGTAGCTTCAAACATTTCTGGTATATGAAAAACATGTTTTTCAATGGCAAAAATCAATGAATATTGTAAATGCACAAACAGTAATATCTCCACATTGCAAGGTGCAATTCTGAAATTTTTTGCTTTTTCCTGCTAATCCAAGCATGATAAAGAAGATTCAAAGAGAGTGAGATGCCAGCTCCTTTCATTCAGTCAGTAGCTTCAAACATTTCTGGTATATGAATAACATGATGTTTTTCAATGGCAAAAATCAATGAATATTGTAAATGCACAAACAGTAATTTCTCCGCATTGCAAGGTGCAATTCTGAAATTTTTTGCTTTTTCCTGCTCCTCTTAGCATGATAAAGAAGATTCAAAGAGAGTGAGATGCCAGCTCCTTTCATTCAGTCAGTAGCTTCAAACATTTCTGGTATATGAATAACATGATGTTTTTCAATGGCAAAAATCAATGAATATTGTAAATGCACAAACAGTAATTTCTCCGCATTGCAAGGTGCAATTCTGAAATTTTTTGCTTTTTCCTGCTCCTCTTAGCATGATAAAGACGATTCAAAGAGAGTGAGATGCCAGCTCCTTTCATTCAGTCAGTAGCTTCAATCATTTCTGGACGTTTTTCAATGGCAAAAATCAATGAATATTGTAAATGCACAAACAGTAATTTCTCCGCATTGCAAGGTGCAATTCTGAAATTTTTTGCTTTTTCCTGCTCCTCTTAGCATGATAAAGAAAATTCAGAGTGAGATGCCAGCTGCTTTCATTCAGTCAGTAGCTTCAATCATTTCTGGACGTTTTTCAATGGCAAAAATCAATGAATATTGTAAATGCACAAACAGTAATATCTCCACATTGCAAGGTGCAATTCTGAAATTTTTTGCTTTTTCCTGTTAATCCTAGCATGATAAAGAAGATTCAAAGAGAGTGAGATGCCAGCTCCTTTCATTCAGTCAGTAGCTTCAAACATTTCTGGTATATGAAAAACATGTTTTTCAATGGCAAAAATCAATGAATATTGTAAATGCACAAACAGTAATATCTCCACATTGCAAGGTGCAATTCTGAAATTTTTTGCTTTTTCCTGCAAATCCAAGCATGATAAAGAAGATTCAAAGAGAGTGAGATGCCAGCTCCTTTCATTCAGTCAGTAGCTTCAAACATTTCTGGTATATGAATAACATGATGTTTTTCAATGGCAAAAATCAATGAATATTGTAAATGCACAAACAGTAATTTCTCCGCATTGCAAGGTGCAATTCTGAAATTTTTTGCTTTTTCCTGCTCCTCTTAGCATGATAAAGAAGATTCAAAGAGAGTGAGATGCCAGCTCCTTTCACTCAGTCAGTAGCTTCAAACATTTCTGGTATATGAATAACATAATGTTTTTCAATGGCAAAAATCAATGAATATTGTAAATGCACAAACAGTAATTTCTCCGCATTGCAAGGTGCAATTCTGAAATTTTTTGCTTTTTCCTGCTCCTCTTAGCATGATAAAGACGATTCAAAGAGAGTGAGATGCCAGCTCCTTTCATTCAGTCAGTAGCTTCAATCATTTCTGGACGTTTTTCAATGGCAAAAATCAATGAATATTGTAAATGCACAAAGAGTAATTTCTCCGCATTGCAAGGTGCAATTCTGAAATTTTTTGCTTTTTCCTGCTCCTCTTAGCATGATAAAGAAAATTCAGAGTGAGATGCCAGCTGCTTTCATTCAGTCAGTAGCTTCAATCATTTCTGGACGTTTTTCAATGGCAAAAATCAATGAATATTGTAAATGCACAAACAGTAATTTCTCCGCATTGCAAGGTGCAATTCTGAAATTTTTTGCTTTTTCCTGCTCCTCTTAGCATGATAAAGAAGATTCAAAGAGAGTGAGATGCCAGCTCCTTTCGTTCAGTCAGTAGCTTCAATCATTTCTGGACGTTTTTCAAAGGCAAAAATCATTGAATATTGTAAATGCACAAACAGTAATTTCTCCGCATTGCAAGGTGCAATTCTGAAATTTTTTACTTTTTCCTGCTCCTCTTAGCATGATAAAGAAGATTCAAAGAGAGTGAGATGCCAGCTCCTTTTATTCAGTCAGTAGCTTCAATCATTTCTGGTATATGAATAACATGATGTTTTTCAATGGCAAAAATCAATGAATATTGTAAATGCACAAACAGTAATTTCTCCGCATTGCAAGGTGCAATTCTGAAGTTTTTTGCTTTTTCCTGCTCCTCTTAGCATGATAAAGAAGATTCAAAGAGAGTGAGATGCCAGCTCCTTTCATTCAGTCAGTAGCTTCAATCATTTCTGGACGTTTTTCAATGGCAAAAATCATTGAATATTGTAAATGCACAAACAGTAATTTCTCCGCATTGCAAGGTGCAATTCTGAAATTTTTTACTTTTTCCTGCTTCTCTTAGCATGATAAAGAAGATTCAAAGAGAGTGAGATGCCAGCTCCTTTCATTCAGTCAGTAGCTTCAATCATTTCTGGTATATGAATAACATGATGTTTTTCAATGTCAAAAATCAATGAATATTGTAAATGCACAAACAGTAATTTCTCCGCATTGCAAGGTGCAATTCTGAAATTTTTTGCTTTTTCCTGCTCCTCTTAGCATGATAAAGAAGATTCAAAGAGAGTGAGATGCCAGCTCCTTTCATTCAGTCAGTAGCTTCAATCATTTCTGGACGTTTTTCAATGGCAAAAATCAATGAATATTGTAAATGCACAAACAGTAATTTCTCCGCATTGCAAGGTGCAATTCTGAAATTTTTTGCTTTTTCCTGCTCCTCTTAGCATGATAAAGAAAATTCAGAGTGAGATGCCAGCTCCTTTCATTCAGTCAGTAGCTTCAATCATTTCTGGACGTTTTTCAATGGCAAAAATCAATGAATATTGTAAATGCACAAACAGTAATTTCTCCGCATTGCAAGGTGCAATTCTGAAATTTTTTGCTTTTTCCTGCTCCTCTTAGCATGATAAAGAAGATTCAAAGAGAGTGAGATGCCAGCTCCTTTCATTCAGTCAGTAGCTTCAAACATTTCTGGTATATGAATAACATGATGTTTTTCAATGGCAAAAATCAATGAATATTGTAAATGCACAAACAGTAATTTCTCCGCATTGCAAGGTGCAATTCTGAAATTTTTTGCTTTTTCCTGCTCCTCTTAGCATGATAAAGAAGATTCAAAGAGAGTGAGATGCCAGCTCCTTTCGTTCAGTCAGTAGCTTCAATCATTTCTGGACGTTTTTCAAAGGCAAAAATCATTGAATATTGTAAATGCACAAAGAGTAATTTCTCCGCATTGCAAGGTGCAATTCTGAAATTTTTTACTTTTTCCTGCTCCTCTTAGCATGATAAAGAAGATTCAAAGAGAGTGAGATGCCAGCTCCTTTCATTCAGTCAGTAGCTTCAATCATTTCTGGTATATGAATAACATGATGTTTTTCAATGGCAAAAATCAATGAATATTGTAAATGCACAAACAGTAATTTCTCCGCATTGCAAGGTGCAATTCTGAAGTTTTTTGCTTTTTCCTGCTCCTCTTAGCATGATAAAGAAGATTCAAAGAGAGTGAGATGCCAGCTCCTTTCATTCAGTCAGTAGCTTCAATCATTTCTGGACGTTTTTCAATGGCAAAAATCATTGAATATTGTAAATGCACAAACAGTAATTTCTCCGCATTGCAAGGTGCAATACTGAAATTTTTTACTTTTTCCTGCTCCTCTTAGCATGATAAAGAAGATTTAAAGAGAGTGAGATGCCAGCTCCTTTCATTCAGTCAGTAGCTTCAATCATTTCTGGTATATGAATAACATGATGTTTTTCAATGGCAAAAATCAATGAATATTGTAAATGCACAAACAGTAATTTCTCCGCATTGCAAGGTGCAATTCTGAAATTTTTTGCTTTTTCCTGCTCCTCTTAGCATAATAAAGAAGATTCAAAGAAAGTGAGATGCCAGCTCCTTTCATTCAGTCAGTAGCTTCAATCATTTCTGGACGTTTTTCAATGGCAAACATCAATGAATATTGTAAATGCACAAACAGTAATTTCTTCGCATTGCAAGGTGCAATTCTGAAATTTTTTGCTTTTTCCTGCTTCTCTTAGCATGATAAACAAGATTCAAAGAGAGTGAGATGCCAGCTCCTTTCATTCAGTCAGTAGCTTCAATCATTTCTGGACGTTTTTCAATGGCAAAAATCAATGAATATTGTAAATGCACAAACAGTAATTTCTCCGCATTGCAAGGTGCAATTCTGAAATTTTTTACTTTTTCCTGCTCCTCTTAGCATGATAAAGAAGATTCAAAGAGAGTGAGATGCCAGCTCCTTTCATTCAGTCAGTAGCTTCAAACATTCCTGGTATATGAATAACATAATGTTTTTCAATGGCAAAAATCAATGAATATTGTAAATGCACAAACAGTAATTTCTCCGCATTGCAAGGTGCAATTCTGAAATTTTTTGCTTTTTCCTGCTCCTCTTAGCATGATAAAGAAGATTCAAAGAGAGTGAGATGCCAGCTCCTTTCATTCAGTCAGTAGCTTCAATCATTTCTGGACGTTTTTCAATTGCAAAAATCAATGAATATTGTAAATGCACAAACAGTAATTTCTCCGCATTGCAAGGTGCAATTCTGAAATTTTTTGCTTTTTCCTGCTCCTCTTAGCATGATAAAGAAGATTCAAAGAGAGTGAGATGCCAGCTCCTTTCATTCAGTCAGTAGCTTCAAACATTTCTGGTATATGAATAACATGATGTTTTTCAATGGCAAAAATCAATGAATATTGTAAATGCACAAACAGTAATTTCTCCGCATTGCAAGGTGCAATTCTGAAATTTTTTGCTTTTTCCTGCTCCTCTTAGCATGATAAAGAAGATTCAAAGAGAGTGAGATGCCAGCTCCTTTCATTCAGTCAGTAGCATCAATCATTTCTGGTATATGAATAACATGATGTTTTTCAATGGCAAAAATCAATGAATATTGTAAATGCACAAACAGTAATTTCTCCGCATTGCAAGGTGCAATTCTGAAATTTTTTGCTTTTTCCTGCTCCTCTTAGCATGATAAAGAAGATTCAAAGAGAGTGAGATGCCAGCTCCTTTCGTTCAGTCAGTAGCTTCAATCATTTCTGGACGTTTTTCAAAGGCAAAAATCATTGAATATTGTAAATGCACAAACAGTAATTTCTCCGCATTGCAAGGTGCAATTCTGAAATTTTTTACTTTTTCCTGCTCCTCTTAGCATGATAAAGAAGATTCAAAGAGAGTGAGATGCCAGCTCCTTTCATTCAGTCAGTAGCTTCAATCAT
The DNA here is from genome assembly GCF_046119375.1 of Phyllobates terribilis. Classification (NCBI taxonomy): domain Eukaryota; kingdom Metazoa; phylum Chordata; class Amphibia; order Anura; family Dendrobatidae; genus Phyllobates; species Phyllobates terribilis. Next base: position 139,301 of record NW_027363814.1, on the reverse strand, counting down.
TTCTGGTATATGAATAACATGATGTTTTTCAATGGCAAAAATCAATGAATATTGTAAATGCACAAACAGTAATTTCTCCGCATTGCAAGGTGCAATTCTGAAATTTTTTGCTTTTTCCTGCTCCTCTTAGCATGATAAAGAAGATTCAAAGAGAGTGAGATGCCAGCTCCTTTCATTCAGTCAGTAGCTTCAATCATTTCTGGACGTTTTTCAATGGCAAAAATCATTGAATATTGTAAATGCACAAACAGTAATTTCTCCGCATTGCAAGGTGCAATTCTGAAATTTTTTACTTTTTCCTGCTCCTCTTAGCATGATAAAGAAGATTCAAAGAGAGTGAGATGCCAGCTCCTTTCATTCAGTCAGTAGCTTCAATCATTTCTGGTATATGAATAACATGATGTTTTTCAATGGCAAAAATCAATGAATATTGTAAATGCACAAACAGTAATTTCTCCGCATTGCAAGGTGCAATTCTGAAATTTTTTGCTTTTTCCTGCTCCTCTTAGCATGATAAAGAAGATTCAAAGAGAGTGAGATGCCAGCTCCTTTCATTCAGTCAGTAGCTTCAATCATTTCTGGACGTTTTTCAATGGCAAAAATCAATGAATATTGTAAATGCACAAACAGTAATTTCTCCGCATTGCAAGGTGCAATTCTGAAATTTTTTGCTTTTTCCTGCTCCTCTTAGCATGATAAACAAGATTAAAAGAGAGTGAGATGCCAGCTCCTTTCATTCAGTCAGTAGCTTCAATCATTTCTGGACGTTTTTCAATGGCAAAAATCAATGAATATTGTAAATGCACAAACAGTAATTTCTCCGCATTGCAAGGTGCAATTCTGAAATTTTTTGCTTTTTCCTGCTCCTCTTAGCATGATAAAGAAGATTCAAAGAGAGTGAGATGCCAGCTCCTTTCATTCAGTCAGTAGCTTCAAACATTCCTTGTATATGAATAACATGATGTTTTTCAATGGCAAAAATCAATGAATATTGTAAATGCACAAACAGTAATTTCTCCGCATTGCAAGGTGCAATTCTGAAATTTTTTGCTTTTTCCTGCTCCTCTTAGCATGATAAAGAAGATTCAAAGAGAGTGAGATGCCAGCTCCTTTCATTCAGTCAGTAGCTTCAATCATTTCTGGACGTTTTTCAATTGCAAAAATCAATGAATATTGTAAATGCACAAACAGTAATTTCTCCGCATTGCAAGGTGCAACTCTGAAATTTTTTGCTTTTTCCTGCTCCTCTTAGCATGATAAAGAAGATTCAAAGAGAGTGAGATGCCAGCTCCTTTCATTCAGTCAGTAGCTTCAATCATTTCTGGACGTTTTTCAATGGCAAACATCAATGAATATTGTAAATGCACAAACAGTAATTTCTTCGCATTGCAAGGTGCAATTCTGAAATTTTTTGCTTTTTCCTGCTTCTCTTAGCATGATAAACAAGATTCAAAGAGAGTGAGATGCCAGCTCCTTTCATTCAGTCAGTAGCTTCAATCATTTCTGGACGTTTTTCAATGGCAAAAATCAATGAATATTGTAAATGCACAAACAGTAATTTCTCCGCATTGCAAGGTGCAATTCTGAAATTTTTTACTTTTTCCTGCTCCTCTTAGCATGATAAAGAAGATTCAAAGAGAGTGAGATGCCAGCTCCTTTTATTCAGTCAGTAGCTTCAAACATTCCTGGTATATGAATAACATAATGTTTTTCAATGGCAAAAATCAATGAATATTGTAAATGCATAAACAGTAATTTCTCCGCATTGCAAGGTGCAATTCTGAAATTTTTTGCTTTTTCCTGCTCCTCTTAGCATGATAAAGAAGATTCAAAGAGAGTGAGATGCCAGCTCCTTTCATTCAGTCAGTAGCTTCAATCATTTCTGGACGTTTTTCAATTGCAAAAATCAATGAATATTGTAAATGCACAAACAGTAATTTCTCCGCATTGCAAGGTGCAATTCTGAAATTTTTTGCTTTTTCCTGCTCCTCTTAGCATGATAAAGAAGATTCAAAGAGAGTGAGATGCCAGCTCCTTTCATTCAGTCAGTAGCTTCAAACATTTCTGGTATATGAATAACATGATGTTTTTCAATGGCAAAAATCAATGAATATTGTAAATGCACAAACAGTAATTTCTCCGCATTGCAAGGTGCAATTCTGAAATTTTTTGCTTTTTCCTGCTCCTCTTAGCATGATAAAGAAGATTCAAAGAGAGTGAGATGCCAGCTCCTTTCATTCAGTCAGTAGCATCAATCATTTCTGGTATATGAATAACATGATGTTTTTCAATGGCAAAAATCAATGAATATTGTAAATGCACAAACAGTAATTTCTCCGCATTGCAAGGTGCAATTCTGAAATTTTTTGCTTTTTCCTGCTCCTCTTAGCATGATAAAGAAGATTCAAAGAGAGTGAGATGCCAGCTCCTTTCGTTCAGTCAGTAGCTTCAATCATTTCTGGACGTTTTTCAAAGGCAAAAATCATTGAATATTGTAAATGCACAAACAGTAATTTCTCCGCATTGCAAGGTGCAATTCTGAAATTTTTTACTTTTTCCTGCTCCTCTTAGCATGATAAAGAAGATTCAAAGAGAGTGAGATGCCAGCTCCTTTCATTCAGTCAGTAGCTTCAATCATTTCTGGTATATGAATAACATGATGTTTTTCAATGGCAAAAATCAATGAATATTGTAAATGCACAAACAGTAATTTCTCCGCATTGCAAGGTGCAATTCTGAAATTTTTTGCTTTTTCCTGCTCCTCTTAGCATGATAAAGAAGATTCAAAGAGAGTGAGATGCCAGCTCCTTTCATTCAGTCAGTAGCTTCAATCATTTCTGGACGTTTTTCAATGGCAAAAATCATTGAATATTGTAAATGCACAAACAGTAATTTCTCCGCATTGCAAGGTGCAATTCTGAAATTTTTTACTTTTTCCTGCTCCTCTTAGCATGATAAAGAAGATTCAAAGAGAGTGAGATGCCAGCTCCTTTCATTCAGTCAGTAGCTTCAAACATTCCTGGTATATGAATAACATAATGTTTTTCAATGGCAAAAATCAATGAATACTGTAAATGCACAAACAGTAATTTCTCCGCATTGCAAGGTGCAATTCTGAAATTTTTTGCTTTTTCCTGCTCCTCTTAGCATGATAAAGAAGATTCAAAGAGAGTGAGATGCCAGCTCCTTTCATTCAGTCAGTAGCTTCAATCATTTCTGGACGTTTTTCAATTGCAAAAATCAATGAATATTGTAAATGCACAAACAGTAATTTCTCCGCATTGCAAGGTGCAATTCTGAAATTTTTTGCTTTTTCCTGCTCCTCTTAGCATGATAAAGAAGATTCAAAGAGAGTGAGATGCCAGCTCCTTTCATTCAGTCAGTAGCTTCAAACATTTCTGGTATATGAATAACATGATGTTTTTCAATGGCAAAAATCAATGAATATTGTAAATGCACAAACAGTAATTTCTCCGCATTGCAAGGTGCAATTCTGAAATTTTTTGCTTTTTCCTGCTCCTCTTAGCATGATAAAGAAGATTCAAAGAGATTGAGATGCCAGCTCCTTTCATTCAGTCAGTAGCATCAATCATTTCTGGTATATGAATAACATGATGTTTTTCAATGGCAAAAATCAATGAATATTGTAAATGCACAAACAGTAATTTCTCCGCATTGCAAGGTGCAATTCTGAAATCTTTTGCTTTTTCCTGCTCCTCTTAGCATGATAAAGAAGATTCAAGAGAGTGAGATGCCAGCTCCTTTCGTTCAGTCAGTAGCTTCAATCATTTCTGGACGTTTTTCAAAGGCAAAAATCATTGAATATTGTAAATGCACAAACAGTAATTTCTCCGCATTGCAAGGTGCAATTCTGAAATTTTTTACTTTTTCCTGCTCCTCTTAGCATGATAAAGAAGATTCAAAGAGAGTGAGATGCCAGCTCCTTTCATTCAGTCAGTAGCTTCAATCATTTCTGGTATATGAATAACATGATGTTTTTCAATGGCAAAAATCAATGAATATTGTAAATGCACAAACAGTAATTTCTCCGCATTGCAAGGTGCAATTCTGAAATTTTTTGCTTTTTCCTGCTCCTCTTAGCATGATAAAGAAGATTCAAAGAGAGTGAGATGCCAGCTCCTTTCATTCAGTCAGTAGCTTCAATCATTTCTGGACGTTTTTCAATGGCAAAAATCATTGAATATTGTAAATGCACAAACAGTAATTTCTCCGCATTGCAAGGTGCAATTCTGAAATTTTTTACTTTTTCCTGCTCCTCTTAGCATGATAAAGAAGATTCAAAGAGAGTGAGATGCCAGCTCCTTTCATTCAGTCAGTAGCTTCAATCATTTCTGGTATATGAATAACATGATGTTTTTCAATGGCAAAAATCAATGAATATTGTAAATGCACAAACAGTAATTTCTCCGCATTGCAAGGTGCAATTCTGAAATTTTTTGCTTTTTCCTGCTCCTCTTAGCATGATAAAGAAGACTCAAGGAGAGTGAGATGCCAGCTCCTTTCATTCAGTCAGTAGCTTCAATCATTTCTGGACGTTTTTCAATGGCAAAAATCAATGAATATTGTAAATGCACAAACAGTAATTTCTCCGCATTGCAAGGTGCAATTCTGAAATTTTTTGCTTTTTCCTGCTCCTCTTAGCATGATAAAGAAGATTCAAAGAGAGTGAGATGCCAGCTCCTTTCATTCAGTCAGTAGCTTCAAACATTCCTGGTATATGAATAACATGATGTTTTTCAATGGCAAAAATCAATGAATATTGTAAATGCACAAACAGTAATTTCTCCGCATTGCAAGGTGCAATTCTGAAATTTTTTGCTTTTTCCTGCTCCTCTTAGCATGATAAAGAAGATTCAAAGAGAGTGAGATGCCAGCTCCTTTCATTCAGTCAGTAGCTTCAATCATTTCTGGACGTTTTTCAATGGCAAAAATCATTGAATATTGTAAATGCACAAACAGTAATTTCTCCGCATTGCAAGGTGCAATTCTGAAATTTTTTACTTTTTCCTGCTCCTCTTAGCATGATAAAGAAGATTCAAAGAGAGTGAGATGCCAGCTCCTTTCATTCAGTCAGTAGCTTCAATCATTTCTGGTATATGAATAACATGATGTTTTTCAATGGCAAAAATCAATGAATATTGTAAATGCACAAACAGTAATTTCTCCGCATTGCAAGGTGCAATTCTGAAATTTTTTGCTTTTTCCTGCCCCTCTTAGCATGATAAAGAAGATTCAAAGAGAGTGAGATGCCAGCTCCTTTCATTCAGTCAGTAGCTTCAATCATTTCTGGACGTTTTTCAATGGCAAAAATCATTGAATATTGTAAATGCACAAACAGTAATTTCTCCGCATTGCAAGGTGCAATTCTGAAATTTTTTACTTTTTCCTGCTCCTCTTAGCATGATAAAGAAGATTCAAAGAGAGTGAGATGCCAGCTCCTTTCATTCAGTCAGTAGCTTCAAACATTCCTGGTATATGAATAACATAATGTTTTTCAATGGCAAAAATCAATGAATATTGTAAATGCACAAACAGTAATTTCTCCGCATTGCAAGGTGCAATTCTGAAATTTTTTGCTTTTTCCTGCTCCTCTTAGCATGATAAAGAAGATTCAAAGAGAGTGAGATGCCAGCTCCTTTCATTCAGTCAGTAGCTTCAATCATTTCTGGACGTTTTTCAATAGCAAAAATCAATGAATATTGTAAATGCACAAACAGTAATTTCTCCGCATTGCAAGGTGCAATTCTGAAATTTTTTGCTTTTTCCTGCTCCTCTTAGCATGATAAAGATGATTCAAAGAGAGTGAGATGCCAGCTCCTTTCATTCAGTCAGTAGCTTCAAACATTTCTGGTATATGAATAACATGATGTTTTTCAATGGCAAAAATCAATGAATATTGTAAATGCACAAACAGTAATTTCTCCGCATTGCAAGGTGCAATTCTGAAATTTTTTGCTTTTTCCTGCTCCTCTTAGCATGATAAAGAAGATTCAAAGAGAGTGAGATGCCAGCTCCTTTCATTCAGTCAGTAGCATCAATCATTTCTGGTATATGAATAACATGATGTTTTTCAATGGCAAAAATCAATGAATATTGTAAATGCACAAACAGTAATTTCTCCGCATTGCAAGGTGCAATTCTGAAATTTTTTGCTTTTTCCTGCTCCTCTTAGCATGATAAAGAAGATTCAAAGAGAGTGAGATGCCAGCTCCTTTCGTTCAGTCAGTAGCTTCAATCATTTCTGGACGTTTTTCAAAGGCAAAAATCATTGAATATTGTAAATGCACAAACAGTAATTTCTCCGCATTGCAAGGTGCAATTCTGAAATTTTTTACTTTTTCCTGCTCCTCTTAGCATGATAAAGAAGATTCAAAGAGAGTGAGATGCCAGCTCCTTTCATTCAGTCAGTAGCTTCAATCATTTCTGGTATATGAATAACATGATGTTTTTCAATGGCAAAAATCAATGAATATTGTAAATGCACAAACAGTAATTTCTCCGCATTGCAAGGTGCAATTCTGAAATTTTTTGCTTTTTCCTGCTCCTCTTAGCATGATAAAGAAGATTCAAAGAGAGTGAGATGCCAGCTCCTTTCATTCAGTCAGTAGCTTCAATCATTTCTGGACGTTTTTCAATGGCAAAAATCATTGAATATTGTAAATGCACAAACAGTAATTTCTCCGCATTGCAAGGTGCAATTCTGAAATTTTTTACTTTTTCCTGCTCCTCTTAGCATGATAAAGAAGATTCAAAGAGAGTGAGATGCCAGCTCCTTTCATTCAGTCAGTAGCTTCAATCATTTCTGGTATATGAATAACATGATGTTTTTCAATGGCAAAAATCAATGAATATTGTAAATGCACAAACAGTAATTTCTCCGCATTGCAAGGTGCAATTCTGAAATTTTTTGCTTTTTCCTGCTCCTCTTAGCATGATAAAGAAGATTCAAAGAGAGTGAGATGCCAGCTCCTTTCATTCAGTCAGTAGCTTCAATCATTTCTGGACGTTTTTCAATGGCAAAAATCAATGAATATTGTAAATGCACAAACAGTAATTTCTCCGCATTGCAAGGTGCAATTCTGAAATTTTTTGCTTTTTCCTGCTCCTCTTAGCATGATAAACAAGATTAAAAGAGAGTGAGATGCCAGCTCCTTTCATTCAGTCAGTAGCTTCAATCATTTCTGGACGTTTTTCAATGGCAAAAATCAATGAATATTGTAAATGCACAAACAGTAATTTCTCCGCATTGCAAGGTGCAATTCTGAAATATTTTGCTTTTTCCTGCTCCTCTTAGCATGATAAAGAAGATTCAAAGAGAGTGAGATGCCAGCTCCTTTCATTCAGTCAGTAGCTTCAAACATTCCTGGTATATGAATAACATGATGTTTTTCAATGGCAAAAATCAATGAATATTGTAAATGCACAAACAGTAATTTCTCCGCATTGCAAGGTGCAATTCTGAAATTTTTTGCTTTTTCCTGCTCCTCTTAGCATGATAAAGAAGATTCAAAGAGAGTGAGATGCCAGCTCCTTTCATTCAGTCAGTAGCTTCAATCATTTCTGGACGTTTTTCAATGGCAAAAATCATTGAATATTGTAAATGCACAAACAGTAATTTCTCCGCATTGCAAGGTGCAATTCTGAAATTTTTTACTTTTTCCTGCTCCTCTTAGCATGATAAAGAAGATTCAAAGAGAGTGAGATGCCAGCTCCTTTCATTCAGTCAGTAGCTTCAATCATTTCTGGTATATGAATAACATGATGTTTTTCAATGGCAAAAATCAATGAATATTGTAAATGCACAAACAGTAATTTCTCCGCATTGCAAGGTGCAATTCTGAAATTTTTTGCTTTTTCCTGCTCCTCTTAGCATGATAAAGAAGATTCAAAGAGAGTGAGATGCCAGCTCCTTTCATTCAGTCAGTAGCTTCAATCATTTCTGGACGTTTTTCAATGGCAAAAATCAATGAATATTGTAAATGCACAAACAGTAATTTCTCCGCATTGCAAGGTGCAATTCTGAAATTTTTTGCTTTTTCCTGCTCCTCTTAGCATGATAAACAAGATTAAAAGAGAGTGAGATGCCAGCTCCTTTCATTCAGTCAGTAGCTTCAATCATTTCTGGACGTTTTTCAATGGCAAAAATCAATGAATATTGTAAATGCACAAACAGTAATTTCTCCGCATTGCAAGGTGCAATTCTGAAATTTTTTGCTTTTTCCTGCTCCTCTTAGCATGATAAAGAAGATTCAAAGAGAGTGAGATGCCAGCTCCTTTCATTCAGTCAGTAGCTTCAAACATTCCTGGTATATGAATAACATGATGTTTTTCAATGGCAAAAATCAATGAATATTGTAAATGCACAAACAGTAATTTCTCCGCATTGCAAGGTGCAATTCTGAAATTTTTTGCTTTTTCCTGCTCCTCTTAGCATGATAAAGAAGATTCAAAGAGAGTGAGATGCCAGCTCCTTTCATTCAGTCAGTAGCTTCAATCATTTCTGGACGTTTTTCAATTGCAAAAATCAATGAATATTGTAAATGCACAAACAGTAATTTCTCCGCATTGCAAGGTGCAACTCTGAAATTTTTTGCTTTTTCCTGCTCCTCTTAGCATGATAAAGAAGATTCAAAGAGAGTGAGATGCCAGCTCCTTTCATTCAGTCAGTAGCTTCAATCATTTCTGGTATATGAATAACGTGATGTTTTTCAATGGCAAAAATCAATGAATATTGTAAATGCACAAACAGTAATTTCTCCGCATTGCAAGGTGCAATTCTGAAATTTTTTGCTTTTTCCTGCTCCTCTTAGCATGATAAAGAAGATTCAAGGAGAGTGAGATGCCAGCTCCTTTCATTCAGTCAGTAGCTTCAAACATTTCTGGTATATGAATAAAATGATGTTTTTCAATGGCAAAAATCAATGAATATTGTAAATGCACAAACAGTAATTTCTCCGCATTGCAAGGTGCAATTCTGAAATTTTTTGCTTTATCCTGCTCCTCTTAGCATGATAAAGAAGATTCAAAGAGAGTGAGATGCCAGCTCCTTTCATTCAGTCAGTAGCTTCAATCATTTCTGGACGTTTTTCAATGGCAAAAATCATTGAATATTGTAAATGCACAAACAGTAATTTCTCCGCATTGCAAGGTGCAATTCTGAAATTTTTTACTTTTTCCTGCTCCTCTTAGCATGATAAAGAAGATTCAAAGAGAGTGAGATGCCAGCTCCTTTCATTCAGTCAGTAGCTTCAATCATTTCTGGTATATGAATAACATGATGTTTTTCAATGGCAAAAATCAATGAATATTGTAAATGCACAAACAGTAATTTCTCCGCATTGCAAGGTGCAATTCTGAGATTTTTTGCTTTTTCCTGCTCCTCTTAGCATGATAAAGAAGATTCAAAGAGAGTGAGATGCCAGCTCCTTTCATTCAGTCAGTAGCTTCAATCATTTCTGGACGTTTTTCAATGGCAAAAATCAATGAATATTCTAAATGCACAAACAGTAATTTCTCCGCATTGCAAGTTGCAATTCTGAAATTTTTTGCTTTTTCCTGCTCCTCTTAGCATGATAAACAAGATTCAAAGAGAGTGAGATGCCAGCTCCTTTCATTCAGTCAGTAGCTTCAATCATTTCTGGACGTTTTTCAATGGCAAAAATCAATGAATATTGTAAATGCACAAACAGTAATTTCTCCGCATTGCAAGGTGCAATTCTGAAATTTTTTGCTTTTTCCTGCTCCTCTTAGCATGATAAAGAAGATTCAAAGAGAGTGAGAAGCCAGCTCCTTTCATTCAGTCAGTAGCTTCAATCATTTCTGGACGTTTTTCAATTGCAAAAATCAATGAATATTGTAAATGCACAAACAGTAATTTCTCCGCATTGCAAGGTGCAATTCTGAAATTTTTTGCTTTTTCCTGCTCCTCTTAGCATGATAAAGAAGATTCAAAGAGAGTGAGATGCCAGCTCCTTTCATTCAGTCAGTAGCTTCAATCATTTCTGGTATATGAATAACATGATGTTTTTCAATGGCAAAAATCAATGAATATTGTAAATGCACAAACAGTAATTTCTCCGCATTGCAAGGTGCAATTCTGAAATTTTTTGCTTTTTCCTGCTCCTCTTAGCATGATAAAGAAGATTCAAAGAGAGTGAGATGCCAGCTCCTTTCATTCAGTCAGTAGCTTCAATCATTTCTGGACGTTTTTCAATGGCAAAAATCAATGAATATTGTAAATGCACAAACAGTAATTTCTCCGCATTGCAAGGTGCAATTCTGAAATTTTTTGCTTTTTCCTGCTCCTCTTAGCATGATAAAGAAGATTCAAAGAGAGTGAGATGCCAGCTCCTTTCATTCAGTCAGTAGCTTCAATCATTTCTGGACGTTTTTCAATGGCAAAAATCAATGAATATTGTAAATGCACAAACAGTAATTTCTCCGCATTGCAAGGTGCAATTCTGAAATTTTTTGCTTTTTCCTGCTCCTCTTAGCATGATAAAAAAGATTCAAAGAGAGTGAGATGCCAGCTCCTTTCATTCAGTCAGTAGCTTCAAACATTTCTGGTATATGAATAACATGATGTTTTTCAATGGCAAAAATCAATGAATATTGTAAATGCACAAACAGCAATTTCTCCGCATTGCAAGGTGCAATTCTGAAATTTTTTGCTTTTTCCTGCTCCTCTTAGCATGATAAAGAAGATTCAAAGAGAGTGAGACGCCAGCTCCTTTCGTTCAGTCAGTAGCTTCAATCATTTCTGGACGTTTTTCAATGGCAAAAATCATTGAATATTGTAAATGCACAAACAGTAATTTCTCCGCATTGCAAGGTGCAATTCTGAAATTTTTTACTTTTTCCTGCTCCTCTTAGCATGATAAAGAAGATTCAAAGAGAGTGAGATGCCAGCTCCTTTCATTCAGTCAGTAGCTTCATTCATTTCTGGTATATGAATAACATGATGTTTTTCAATGGCAAAAATCAATGAATATTGTAAATGCACAAACAGTAATTTCTCCGCATTGCAAGGTGCAATTCTGAAATTTTTTGCTTTTTCCTGCTCCTCTTAGCATGATAAAGAAGATTCAAAGAGAGTGAGATGCCAGCTCCTTTCATTCAGTCAGTAGCTTCAATCATTTCTGGACGTTTTTCAATGGCAAAAATCAACGAATATTGTAAATGCACAAACAGTAATTTCTCCGCATTGCAAGGTGCAATTCTGAAATTTTTTGCTTTTTCCTGCTCCTCTTAGCATGATAAAGAAGATTCAAAGAGAGTGAGATGCCAGCTCCTTACATTCAGTCAGTAGCTTCAATCATTTCTGGTAAATGAATAACATGATGTTTTTCAATGGCAAAAATCAATGAATTTTGTAAATGCACAAACAGTAATTTCTCCGCATTGCAAGGCGCAATTCTGAAATTTTTTGCTTTTTCCTGCTCCTCTTAGCATGATAAAGAAGATTCAAAGAGAGTGAGATGCCAGCTCCTTTCAATCAGTCAGTAGCTTCAATCATTTCTGGACGTTTTTCAATGGCAAAAATCAATGAATATTGTAAATGCACAAACAGTAATTTCTCCGCATTGCAAGGTGCAATTCTGAAATTTTATGCTTTTTCCTGCTCCTCTTAGCATGATAAAGAAGATTCAAAGAGAGTGAGATGCCAGCTCCTTTCATTCAGTCAGTAGCTTCAATCATTTCTGGACGTTTTTCAATGGCAAAAATCAATGAATATTGTAAATGCACAAACAGTAATTTTTCCGCATTGCAAGGTGCAATTCTGAAATTTTTTGCTTATTCCTGCTCCTCTTAGCATGATAAAGAAGATTCAAAGAGAGTGAGGTGACAGCTCCTTTCATTCAGTCAGTAGCTTCAAACATTTCTGGTATATGAATAACGTTTTTCAATGGCAAAAATCAATGAATATTGTAAATGCACAAACAGTTATTTCTCCGCATTGCAAGGTGCAATTCTGAAATTTTTTGCTTTTTCCTGCTCCTCTTAGCATGATAAACAAGATTAAAAGAGAGTGAGATGCCAGCTCCTTTCATTCAGTCAGTAGCTTCAATCATTTCTGGACGTTTTTCAATGGCAAAAATCAATGAATATTGTAAATGCACAAACAGTAATTTCTCCGCATTGCAAGGTGCAATTCTGAAATTTTTTGCTTTTTCCTGCTCCTCTTAGCATGATAAAGAAGATTCAAAGAGAGTGAGATGCCAGCTCCTTTCCTTCAGTCAGTAGCTTCAAACATTCCTGGTATATGAATAACATGATGTTTTTCAATGGCAAAAATCAATGAATATTGTAAATGCACAAACAGTAATTTCTCCGCATTGCAAGGTGCAATTCTGAAATTTTTTGCTTTTTCCTGCTCTTCTTAGCATGATAAAGAAGATTCAAAGAGAGTGAGATGCCAGCTCCTTTCATTCAGTCAGTAGCTTCAATCATTTCTGGACGTTTTTCAATGGCAAAAATCATTGAATATTGTAAATGCACAAACAGTAATTTCTCCGCATTGCAAGGTGCAATTCTGAAATTTTTTACTTTTTCCTGCTCCTCTTAGCATGATAAAGAAGATTCAAAGAGAGTGAGATGCCAGCTCCTTTCATTCAGTCAGTAGCTTCAATCATTTCTGGTATATGAATAACATGATGTTTTTCAATGGCAAAAATCAATGAATATTGTAAATGCACAAACAGTAATTTCTCCGCATTGCAAGGTGCAATTCTGAAATTTTTTGCTTTTTCCTGCTCCTCTTAGCATGATAAAGAAGATTCAAAGAGAGTGAGATGCCAGCTCCTTTCATTCAGTCAGTAGCTTCAATCATTTCTGGACGTTTTTCAATTGCAAAAATCAGTGAATATTGTAAATGCACAAACAGTAATTTCTCCGCATTGCAAGGTGCAATTCTGAAATTTTTTGCTTTTTCCTGCTCCTCTTAGCATGATAAAGAAGATTCAAAGAGAGTGAGATGCCAGCTCCTTTCATTCAGTCAGTAGCTTCAAACATTTCTGGTATATGAATAACATGATGTTTTTCAATGGCAAAAATCAATGAATATTGTAAATGCACAAACAGTAATTTCTCCGCATTGCAAGGTGCAATTCTGAAATTTTTTGCTTTTTCCTGCTCCTCTTAGCATGATAAAGAAGATTCAAAGAGAGTGAGATGCCAGCTCCTTTCATTCAGTCAGTAGCATCAATCATTTCTGGTATATGAATAACATGATGTTTTTCAATGGCAAAAATCAATGAATATTGTAAATGCACAAACAGTAATTTCTCCGCATTGCAAGGTGCAATTCTGAAATTTTTTGCTTTTTCCTGCTCCTCTTAGCATGATAAAGAAGATTCAAAGAGAGTGAGATGCCAGCTCCTTTCGTTCAGTCAGTAGCTTCAATCATTTCTGGACATTTTTCAAAGGCAAAAATCATTGAATATTGTAAATGCACAAACAGTAATTTCTCCGCATTGCAAGGTGCAATTCTGAAATTTTTTACTTTTTCCTGCTCCTCTTAGCATGATAAAGAAGATTCAAAGAGAGTGAGATGCCAGCTCCTTTCATTCAGTCAGTAGCTTCAATCATTTCTGGTATATGAATAACATGATGTTTTTCAATGGCAAAAATCAATGAATATTGTAAATGCACAAACAGTAATTTCTCCGCATTGCAAGGTGCAATTCTGAAATTTTTTGCTTTTTCCTGCTCCTCTTAGCATGATAAAGAAGATTCAAAGAGAGTGAGATGCCAGCTCCTTTCATTCAGTCAGTAGCTTCAATCATTTCTGGACGTTTTTCAATGGCAAAAATCATTGAATATTGTAAATGCACAAACAGTAATTTCTCCGCATTGCAAGGTGCAATTCTGAAATTTTTTACTTTTTCCTGCTCCTCTTAGCATGATAAAGAAGATTCAAAGAGAGTGAGATGCCAGCTCCTTTCATTCAGTCAGTAGCTTCAAACATTCCTGGTATATGAATAACATAATGTTTTTCAATGGCAAAAATCAATGAATATTGTAAATGCACAAACAGTAATTTCTCCGCATTGCAAGGTGCAATTCTGAAATTTTTTGCTTTTTCCTGCTCCTCTTAGCATGATAAAGAAGATTCAAAGAGAGTGAGATGCCAGCTCCTTTCATTCAGTCAGTAGCTTCAATCATTTCTGGACGTTTTTCAATTGCAAAAATCAATGAATATTGTAAATGCACAAACAGTAATTTCTCCGCATTGCAAGGTGCAATTCTGAAATTTTTTGCTTTTTCCTGCTCCTCTTAGCATGATAAAGAAGATTCAAAGAGAGTGAGATGCCAGCTCCTTTCATTCAGTCAGTAGCTTCAAACATTTCTGGTATATGAATAACATGATGTTTTTCAATGGCAAAAATCAATGAATATTGTAAATGCACAAACAGTAATTTCTCCGCATTGCAAGGTGCAATTCTGAAATTTTTTGCTTTTTCCTGCTCCTCTTAGCATGATAAAGAAGATTCAAAGAGATTGAGATGCCAGCTCCTTTCATTCAGTCAGTAGCATCAATCATTTCTGGTATATGAATAACATGATGTTTTTCAATGGCAAAAATCAATGAATATTGTAAATGCACAAACAGTAATTTCTCCGCATTGCAAGGTGCAATTCTGAAATTTTTTGCTTTTTCCTGCTCCTCTTAGCATGATAAAGAAGATTCAAAGAGAGTGAGATGCCAGCTCCTTTCATTCAGTCAGTAGCTTCAATCATTTCTGGACGTTTTTCAATGGCAAAAATCATTGAATATTGTAAATGCACAAACAGTAATTTCTCCGCATTGCAAGGTGCAATTCTGAAATTTTTTACTTTTTCCTGCTCCTCTTAGCATGATAAAGAAGATTCAAAGAGAGTGAGATGCCAGCTCCTTTCATTCAGTCAGTAGCTTCAATCATTTCTGGTATATGAATAACATGATGTTTTTCAATGGCAAAAATCAATGAATATTGTAAATGCACAAACAGTAATTTCTCCGCATTGCAAGGTGCAATTCTGAAATTTTTTGCTTTTTCCTGCTCCTCTTAGCATGATAAAGAAGATTCAAAGAGAGTGAGATGCCAGCTCCTTTCATTCAGTCAGTAGCTTCAATCATTTCTGGACGTTTTTCAATGGCAAAAATCATTGAATATTGTAAATGCACAAACAGTAATTTCTCCGCATTGCAAGGTGCAATTCTGAAATTTTTTGCTTTTTCCTGCTCCTCTTAGCATGATAAACAAGATTAAAAGAGAGTGAGATGCCAGCTCCTTTCATTCAGTCAGTAGCTTCAATCATTTCTGGACGTTTTTCAATGGCAAAAATCAATGAATATTGTAAATGCACAAACAATAATTTCTCCGCATTGCAAGGTGCAATTCTGAAATTTTTTGCTTTTTCCTGCTCCTCTTAGCATGATAAAGAAGATTCAAAGAGAGTGAGATGCCAGCTCCTTTCATTCAGTCAGTAGCTTCAAACATTCCTGGTATATGAATAACATGATGTTTTTCAATGGCAAAAATCAATGAATATTGTAAATGCACAAACAGTAATTTCTCCGCATTGCAAGGTGCAATTCTGAAATTTTTTGCTTTTTCCTGCTCCTCTTAGCATGATAAAGAAGATTCAAAGAGAGTGAGATGCCAGCTCCTTTCATTCAGTCAGTAGCTTCAATCATTTCTGGACGTTTTTCAATGGCAAAAATCATTGAATATTGTAAATGCACAAACAGTAATTTCTCCGCATTGCAAGGTGCAATTCTGAAATTTTTTACTTTTTCCTGCTCCTCTTAGCATGATAAAGAAGATTCAAAGAGAGTGAGATGCCAGCTCCTTTCATTCAGTCAGTAGCTTCAATCATTTCTGGTATATGAATAACATGATGTTTTTCAATGGCAAAAATCAATGAATATTGTAAATGCACAAACAGTAATTTCTCCGCATTGCAAGGTGCAATTCTGAAATTTTTTGCTTTTTCCTGCTCCTCTTAGCATGATAAAGAAGATTCAAAGAGAGTGAGATGCCAGCTCCTTTCATTCAGTCAGTAGCTTCAATCATTTCTGGACGTTTTTCAATGGCAAAAATCATTGAATATTGTAAATGCACAAACAGTAATTTCTCCGCATTGCAAGGTGCAATTCTGAAATTTTTTACTTTTTCCTGCTCCTCTTAGCATGATAAAGAAGATTCAAAGAGAGTGAGATGCCAGCTCCTTTCATTCAGTCAGTAGCTTCAAACATTCCTGGTATATGAATAACATAATGTTTTTCAATGGCAAAAATCAATGAATATTGTAAATGCACAAACAGTAATTTCTCCGCATTGCAAGGTGCAATTCTGAAATTTTTTGCTTTTTCCTGCTCCTCTTAGCATGATAAAGAAGATTCAAAGAGAGTGAGATGCCAGCTCCTTTCATTCAGTCAGTAGCTTCAATCATTTCTGGACGTTTTTCAATTGCAAAAATCAATGAATATTGTAAATGCACAAACAGTAATTTCTCCGCATTGCAAGGTGCAATTCTGAAATTTTTTGCTTTTTCCTGCTCCTCTTAGCATGATAAAGAAGATTCAAAGAGAGTGAGATGCCAGCTCCTTTCATTCAGTCAGTAGCTTCAAACATTTCTGGTATATGAATAACATGATGTTTTTCAATGGCAAAAATCAATGAATATTGTAAATGCACAAACAGTAATTTCTCCGCATTGCAAGGTGCAATTCTGAAATTTTTTGCTTTTTCCTGCTCCTCTTAGCATGATAAAGAAGATTCAAAGAGAGTGAGATGCCAGCTCCTTTCATTCAGTCAGTAGCATCAATCATTTCTGGTATATGAATAACATGATGTTTTTCAATGGCAAAAATCAATGAATATTGTAAATGCACAAACAGTAATTTCTCCGCATTGCAAGGTGCAATTCTGAAATTTTTTGCTTTTTCCTGCTCCTCTTAGCATGATAAAGAAGATTCAAAGAGAGTGAGATGCCAGCTCCTTTCATTCAGTCAGTAGCTTCAAACATTCCTGGTATATGAATAACATGATGTTTTTCAATGGCAAAAATCAATGAATATTGTAAATGCACAAACAGTAATTTCTCCGCATTGCAAGGTGCAATTCTGAAATTTTTTGCTTTTTCCTGCTCCTCTTAGCATGATAAAGAAGATTCAAAGAGAGTGAGATGCCAGCTCCTTTCATTCAGTCAGTAGCTTCAATCATTTCTGGACGTTTTTCAATGGCAAAAATCATTGAATATTGTAAATGCACAAACAGTAATTTCTCCGCATTGCAAGGTGCAATTCTGAAATTTTTTACTTTTTCCTGCTCCTCTTAGCATGATAAAGAAGATTCAAAGAGAGTGAGATGCCAGCTCCTTTCATTCAGTCAGTAGCTTCAATCATTTCTGGTATATGAATAACATGATGTTTTTCAATGGCAAAAATCAATGAATATTGTAAATGCACAAACAGTAATTTCTCCGCATTGCAAGGTGCAATTCTGAAATTTTTTGCTTTTTCCTGCTCCTCTTAGCATGATAAAGAAGATTCAAAGAGAGTGAGATGCCAGCTCCTTTCATTCAGTCAGTAGCTTCAATCATTTCTGGACGTTTTTCAATTGCAAAAATCAATGAATATTGTAAATGCACAAACAGTAATTTCTCCGCATTGCAAGGTGCAATTCTGAAATTTTTTGCTTTTTCCTGCTCCTCTTAGCATGATAAAGAAGATTCAAAGAGAGTGAGATGCCAGCTCCTTTCATTCAGTCAGTAGCTTCAAACATTTCTGGTATATGAATAACATGATGTTTTTCAATGGCAAAAATCAATGAATATTGTAAATGCACAAACAGTAATTTCTCCGCATTGCAAGGTGCAATTCTGAAATTTTTTGCTTTTTCCTGCTCCTCTTAGCATGATAAAGAAGATTCAAAGAGAGTGAGATGCCAGCTCCTTTCATTCAGTCAGTAGCATCAATCATTTCTGGTATATGAATAACATGATGTTTTTCAATGGCAAAAATCAATGAATATTGTAAATGCACAAACAGTAATTTCTCCGCATTGCAAGGTGCAATTCTGAAATTTTTTGCTTTTTCCTGCTCCTCTTAGCATGATAAAGAAGATTCAAAGAGAGTGAGATGCCAGCTCCTTTCGTTCAGTCAGTAGCTTCAATCATTTCTGGACGTTTTTCAAAGGCAAAAATCATTGAATATTGTAAATGCACAAACAGTAATTTCTCCGCATTGCAAGGTGCAATTCTGAAATTTTTTACTTTTTCCTGCTCCTCTTAGCATGATAAAGAAGATTCAAAGAGAGTGAGATGCCAGCTCCTTTCATTCAGTCAGTAGCTTCAATCATTTCTGGTATATGAATAACATGATGTTTTTCAATGGCAAAAATCAATGAATATTGTAAATGCACAAACAGTAATTTCTCCGCATTGCAAGGTGCAATTCTGAAATTTTTTGCTTTTTCCTGCTCCTCTTAGCATGATAAAGAAGATTCAAAGAGAGTGAGATGCCAGCTCCTTTCATTCAGTCAGTAGCTTCAATCATTTCTGGACGTTTTTCAATGGCAAAAATCATTGAATATTGTAAATGCACAAACAGTAATTTCTCCGCATTGCAAGGTGCAATTCTGAAATTTTTTACTTTTTCCTGCTCCTCTTAGCATGATAAAGAAGATTCAAAGAGAGTGAGATGCCAGCTCCTTTCATTCAGTCAGTAGCTTCAAACATTCCTGGTATATGAATAACATAATGTTTTTCAATGGCAAAAATCAATGAATATTGTAAATGCACAAACAGTAATTTCTCCGCATTGCAAGGTGCAATTCTGAAATTTTTTGCTTTTTCCTGCTCCTCTTAGCATGATAAAGAAGATTCAAAGAGAGTGAGATGCCAGCTCCTTTCATTCAGTCAGTAGCTTCAATCATTTCTGGACGTTTTTCAATTGCAAAAATCAATGAATATTGTAAATGCACAAACAGTAATTTCTCCGCATTGCAAGGTGCAATTCTGAAATTTTTTGCTTTTTCCTGCTCCTCTTAGCATGATAAAGAAGATTCAAAGAGAGTGAGATGCCAGCTCCTTTCATTCAGTCAGTAGCTTCAAACATTTCTGGTATATGAATAACATGATGTTTTTCAATGGCAAAAATCAATGAATATTGTAAATGCACAAACAGTAATTTCTCCGCATTGCAAGGTGCAATTCTGAAATTTTTTGCTTTTTCCTGCTCCTCTTAGCATGATAAAGAAGATTCAAAGAGATTGAGATGCCAGCTCCTTTCATTCAGTCAGTAGCATCAATCATTTCTGGTATATGAATAACATGATGTTTTTCAATGGCAAAAATCAATGAATATTGTAAATGCACAAACAGTAATTTCTCCGCATTGCAAGGTGCAATTCTGAAATTTTTTGCTTTTTCCTGCTCCTCTTAGCATGATAAAGAAGATTCAAAGAGAGTGAGATGCCAGCTCCTTTCATTCAGTCAGTAGCTTCAATCATTTCTGGACGTTTTTCAATGGCAAAAATCATTGAATATTGTAAATGCACAAACAGTAATTTCTCCGCATTGCAAGGTGCAATTCTGAAATTTTTTACTTTTTCCTGCTCCTCTTAGCATGATAAAGAAGATTCAAAGAGAGTGAGATGCCAGCTCCTTTCATTCAGTCAGTAGCTTCAATCATTTCTGGTATATGAATAACATGATGTTTTTCAATGGCAAAAATCAATGAATATTGTAAATGCACAAACAGTAATTTCTCCGCATTGCAAGGTGCAATTCTGAAATTTTTTGCTTTTTCCTGCTCCTCTTAGCATGATAAAGAAGATTCAAAGAGAGTGAGATGCCAGCTCCTTTCATTCAGTCAGTAGCTTCAATCATTTCTGGACGTTTTTCAATGGCAAAAATCAATGAATATTGTAAATGCACAAACAGTAATTTCTCCGCATTGCAAGGTGCAATTCTGAAATTTTTTGCTTTTTCCTGCTCCTCTTAGCATGATAAACAAGATTCAAAGAGAGTGAGATGCCAGCTCCTTTCATTCAGTCAGTAGCTTCAATCATTTCTGGACGTTTTTCAATGGCAAAAATCAATGAATATTGTAAATGCACAAACAGTAATTTCTCCGCATTGCAAGGTGCAATTCTGAAATTTTTTGCTTTTTCCTGCTCCTCTTAGCATGATAAAGAAGATTCAAAGAGAGTGAGATGCCAGCTCCTTTCATTCAGTCAGTAGCTTCAAACATTCCTGGTATATGAATAACATGATGTTTTTCAATGGCAAAAATCAATGAATATTGTAAATGCACAAACAGTAATTTCTCCGCATTGCAAGGTGCAATTCTGAAATTTTTTGCTTTTTCCTGCTCCTCTTAGCATGATAAAGAAGATTCAAAGAGAGTGAGATGCCAGCTCCTTTCATTCAGTCAGTAGCTTCAATCATTTCTGGACGTTTTTCAATGGCAAAAATCATTGAATATTGTAAATGCACAAACAGTAATTTCTCCGCATTGCAAGGTGCAATTCTGAAATTTTTTACTTTTTCCTGCTCCTCTTAGCATGATAAAGAAGATTCAAAGAGAGTGAGATGCCAGCTCCTTTCATTCAGTCAGTAGCTTCAATCATTTCTGGTATATGAATAACATGATGTTTTTCAATGGCAAAAATCAATGAATATTGTAAATGCACAAACAGTAATTTCTCCGCATTGCAAGGTGCAATTCTGAAATTTTTTGCTTTTTCCTGCTCCTCTTAGCATGATAAAGAAGATTCAAAGAGAGTGAGATGCCAGCTCCTTTCATTCAGTCAGTAGCTTCAATCATTTCTGGTATATGAATAACATGATGTTTTTCAATGGCAAAAATCAATGAATATTGTAAATGCACAAACAGTAATTTCTCCGCATTGCAAGGTGCAATTCTGAAATTTTTTGCTTTTTCCTGCTCCTCTTAGCATGATAAAGAAGATTCAAAGAGAGTGAGATGCCAGCTCCTTTCATTCAGTCAGTAGCTTCAATCATTTCTGGACGTTTTTCAATGGCAAAAATCATTGAATATTGTAAATGCACAAACAGTAATTTCTCCGCATTGCAAGGTGCAATTCTGAAATTTTTTACTTTTTCCTGCTCCTCTTAGCATGATAAAGAAGATTCAAAGAGAGTGAGATGCCAGCTCCTTTCGTTCAGTCAGTAGCTTCAATCATTTCTGGACGTTTTTCAAAGGCAAAAATCATTGAATATTGTAAATGCACAAACAGTAATTTCTCCGCATTGCAAGGTGCAATTCTGAAATTTTTTACTTTTTCCTGCTCCTCTTAGCATGATAAAGAAGATTCAAAGAGAGTGAGATGCCAGCTCCTTTCATTCAGTCAGTAGCTTCAATCATTTCTGGTATATGAATAACATGATGTTTTTCAATGGCAAAAATCAATGAATATTGTAAATGCACAAACAGTAATTTCTCCGCATTGCAAGGTGCAATTCTGAAATTTTTTGCTTTTTCCTGCTCCTCTTAGCATGATAAAGAAGATTCAAAGAGAGTGAGATGCCAGCTCCTTTCATTCAGTCAGTAGCTTCAATCATTTCTGGACGTTTTTCAATGGCAAAAATCATTGAATATTGTAAATGCACAAACAGTAATTTCTCCGCATTGCAAGGTGCAATTCTGAAATTTTTTACTTTTTCCTGCTCCTCTTAGCATGATAAAGAAGATTCAAAGAGAGTGAGATGCCAGCTCCTTTCATTCAGTCAGTAGCTTCAATCATTTCTGGTATATGAATAACATGATGTTTTTCAATGGCAAAAATCAATGAATATTGTAAATGCACAAACAGTAATTTCTCCGCATTGCAAGGTGCAATTCTGAAATTTTTTGCTTTTTCCTGCTCCTCTTAGCATGATAAAGAAGATTCAAAGAGAGTGAGATGCCAGCTCCTTTCATTCAGTCAGTAGCTTCAATCATTTCTGGACGTTTTTCAATGGCAAAAATCAATGAATATTGTAAATGCACAAACAGTAATTTCTCCGCATTGCAAGGTGCAATTCTGAAATTTTTTGCTTTTTCCTGCTCCTCTTAGCATGATAAACAAGATTAAAAGAGAGTGAGATGCCAGCTCCTTTCATTCAGTCAGTAGCTTCAATCATTTCTGGACGTTTTTCAATGGCAAAAATCAATGAATATTGTAAATGCACAAACAGTAATTTCTCCGCATTGCAAGGTGCAATTCTGAAATTTTTTGCTTTTTCCTGCTCCTCTTAGCATGATAAAGAAGATTCAAAGAGAGTGAGATGCCAGCTCCTTTCATTCAGTCAGTAGCTTCAAACATTCCTGGTATATGAATAACATGATGTTTTTCAATGGCAAAAATCAATGAATATTGTAAATGCACAAACAGTAATTTCTCCGCATTGCAAGGTGCAATTCTGAAATTTTTTGCTTTTTCCTGCTCCTCTTAGCATGATAAAGAAGATTCAAAGAGAGTGAGATGCCAGCTCCTTTCATTCAGTCAGTAGCTTCAATCATTTCTGGACGTTTTTCAATGGCAAAAATCATTGAATATTGTAAATGCACAAACAGTAATTTCTCCGCATTGCAAGGTGCAATTCTGAAATTTTTTACTTTTTCCTGCTCCTCTTAGCATGATAAAGAAGATTCAAAGAGAGTGAGATGCCAGCTCCTTTCATTCAGTCAGTAGCTTCAATCATTTCTGGTATATGAATAACATGATGTTTTTCAATGGCAAAAATCAATGAATATTGTAAATGCACAAACAGTAATTTCTCCGCATTGCAAGGTGCAATTCTGAAATTTTTTGCTTTTTCCTGCTCCTCTTAGCATGATAAAGAAGATTCAAAGAGAGTGAGATGCCAGCTCCTTTCATTCAGTCAGTAGCTTCAATCATTTCTGGACGTTTTTCAATGGCAAAAATCATTGAATATTGTAAATGCACAAACAGTAATTTCTCCGCATTGCAAGGTGCAATTCTGAAATTTTTTACTTTTTCCTGCTCCTCTTAGCATGATAAAGAAGATTCAAAGAGAGTGAGATGCCAGCTCCTTTCATTCAGTCAGTAGCTTCAAACATTCCTGGTATATGAATAACATAATGTTTTTCAATGGCAAAAATCAATGAATATTGTAAATGCACAAACAGTAATTTCTCCGCATTGCAAGGTGCAATTCTGAAATTTTTTGCTTTTTCCTGCTCCTCTTAGCATGATAAAGAAGATTCAAAGAGAGTGAGATGCCAGCTCCTTTCATTCAGTCAGTAGCTTCAATCATTTCTGGACGTTTTTCAATTGCAAAAATCAATGAATATTGTAAATGCACAAACAGTAATTTCTCCGCATTGCAAGGTGCAATTCTGAAATTTTTTGCTTTTTCCTGCTCCTCTTAGCATGATAAAGAAGATTCAAAGAGAGTGAGATGCCAGCTCCTTTCATTCAGTCAGTAGCTTCAAACATTTCTGGTATATGAATAACATGATGTTTTTCAATGGCAAAAATCAATGAATATTGTAAATGCACAAACAGTAATTTCTCCGCATTGCAAGGTGCAATTCTGAAATTTTTTGCTTTTTCCTGCTCCTCTTAGCATGATAAAGAAGATTCAAAGAGAGTGAGATGCCAGCTCCTTTCATTCAGTCAGTAGCATCAATCATTTCTGGTATATGAATAACATGATGTTTTTCAATGGCAAAAATCAATGAATATTGTAAATGCACAAACAGTAATTTCTCCGCATTGCAAGGTGCAATTCTGAAATTTTTTGCTTTTTCCTGCTCCTCTTAGCATGATAAAGAAGATTCAAAGAGAGTGAGATGCCAGCTCCTTTCGTTCAGTCAGTAGCTTCAATCATTTCTGGACGTTTTTCAAAGGCAAAAATCATTGAATATTGTAAATGCACAAACAGTAATTTCTCCGCATTGCAAGGTGCAATTCTGAAATTTTTTACTTTTTCCTGCTCCTCTTAGCATGATAAAGAAGATTCAAAGAGAGTGAGATGCCAACTCCTTTCATTCAGTCAGTAGCTTCAATCATTTCTGGTATATGAATAACATGATGTTTTTCAATGGCAAAAATCAATGAATATTGTAAATGCACAAACAGTAATTTCTCCGCATTGCAAGGTGCAATTCTGAAATTTTTTGCTTTTTCCTGCTCCTCTTAGCATGATAAAGAAGATTCAAAGAGAGTGAGATGCCAGCTCCTTTCATTCAGTCAGTAGCTTCAATCATTTCTGGACGTTTTTCAATGGCAAAAATCATTGAATATTGTAAATGCACAAACAGTAATTTCTCCGCATTGCAAGGTGCAATTCTGAAATTTTTTACTTTTTCCTGCTCCTCTTAGCATGATAAAGAAGATTCAAAGAGAGTGAGATGCCAGCTCCTTTCATTCAGTCAGTAGCTTCAATCATTTCTGGTATATGAATAACATGATGTTTTTCAATGGCAAAAATCAATGAATATTGTAAATGCACAAACAGTAATTTCTCCGCATTGCAAGGTGCAATTCTGAAATTTTTTGCTTTTTCCTGCTCCTCTTAGCATGATAAAGAAGATTCAAAGAGAGTGAGATGCCAGCTCCTTTCATTCAGTCAGTAGCTTCAATCATTTCTGGACGTTTTTCAATGGCAAAAATCAATGAATATTGTAAATGCACAAACAGTAATTTCTCCGCTTTGCAAGGTGCAATTCTGAAATTTTTTGCTTTTTCCTGCTCCTCTTAGCATGATAAACAAGATTAAAAGAGAGTGAGATGCCAGCTCCTTTCATTCAGTCAGTAGCTTCAATCATTTCTGGACGTTTTTCAATGGCAAAAATCAATGAATATTGTAAATGCACAAACAGTAATTTCTCCGCATTGCAAGGTGCAATTCTGAAATTTTTTGCTTTTTCCTGCTCCTCTTAGCATGATAAAGAAGATTCAAAGAGAGTGAGATGCCAGCTCCTTTCATTCAGTCAGTAGCTTCAAACATTCCTGGTATATGAATAACATGATGTTTTTCAATGGCAAAAATCAATGAATATTGTAAATGCACAAACAGTAATTTCTCCGCATTGCAAGGTGCAATTCTGAAATTTTTTGCTTTTTCCTGCTCCTCTTAGCATGATAAAGAAGATTCAAAGAGAGTGAGATGCCAGCTCCTTTCATTCAGTCAGTAGCTTCAATCATTTCTGGACGTTTTTCAATGGCAAAAATCATTGAATATTGTAAATGCACAAACAGTAATTTCTCCGCATTGCAAGGTGCAATTCTGAAATTTTTTACTTTTTCCTGCTCCTCTTAGCATGATAAAGAAGATTCAAAGAGAGTGAGATGCCAGCTCCTTTCATTCAGTCAGTAGCTTCAATCATTTCTGGTATATGAATAACATGATGTTTTTCAATGGCAAAAATCAATGAATATTGTAAATGCACAAACAGTAATTTCTCCGCATTGCAAGGTGCAATTCTGAAATTTTTTGCTTTTTCCTGCTCCTCTTAGCATGATAAAGAAGATTCAAAGAGAGTGAGATGCCAGCTCCTTTCATTCAGTCAGTAGCTTCAATCATTTCTGGACGTTTTTCAATGGCAAAAATCAATGAATATTGTAAATGCACAAACAGTAATTTCTCCGCATTGCAAGGTGCAATTCTGAAATTTTTTGCTTTTTCCTGCTCCTCTTAGCATGATAAACAAGATTAAAAGAGAGTGAGATGCCAGCTCCTTTCATTCAGTCAGTAGCTTCAATCATTTCTGGACGTTTTTCAATGGCAAAAATCAATGAATATTGTAAATGCACAAACAGTAATTTCTCCGCATTGCAAGGTGCAATTCTGAAATTTTTTGCTTTTTCCTGCTCCTCTTAGCATGATAAAGAAGATTCAAAGAGAGTGAGATGCCAGCTCCTTTCATTCAGTCAGTAGCTTCAAACATTCCTGGTATATGAATAACATGATGTTTTTCAATGGCAAAAATCAATGAATATTGTAAATGCACAAACAGTAATTTCTCCGCATTGCAAGGTGCAATTCTGAAATTTTTTGCTTTTTCCTGCTCCTCTTAGCATGATAAAGAAGATTCAAAGAGAGTGAGATGCCAGCTCCTTTCATTCAGTCAGTAGCTTCAATCATTTCTGGACGTTTTTCAATTGCAAAAATCAATGAATATTGTAAATGCACAAACAGTAATTTCTCCGCATTGCAAGGTGCAACTCTGAAATTTTTTGCTTTTTCCTGCTCCTCTTAGCATGATAAAGAAGATTCAAAGAGAGTGAGATGCCAGCTCCTTTCATTCAGTCAGTAGCTTCAATCATTTCTGGTATATGAATAACGTGATGTTTTTCAATGGCAAAAATCAATGAATATTGTAAATGCACAAACAGTAATTTCTCCGCATTGCAAGGTGCAATTCTGAAATTTTTTGCTTTTTCCTGCTCCTCTTAGCATGATAAAGAAGATTCAAGGAGAGTGAGATGCCAGCTCCTTTCATTCAGTCAGTAGCTTCAAACATTTCTGGTATATGAATAAAATGATGTTTTTCAATGGCAAAAATCAATGAATATTGTAAATGCACAAACAGTAATTTCTCCGCATTGCAAGGTGCAATTCTGAAATTTTTTGCTTTTTCCTGCTCCTCTTAGCATGATAAAGAAGATTCAAAGAGAGTGAGATGCCAGCTCCTTTCATTCAGTCAGTAGCTTCAATCATTTCTGGACGTTTTTCAATGGCAAAAATCATTGAATATTGTAAATGCACAAACAGTAATTTCTCCGCATTGCAAGGTGCAATTCTGAAATTTTTTACTTTTTCCTGCTCCTCTTAGCATGATAAAGAAGATTCAAAGAGAGTGAGATGCCAGCTCCTTTCATTCAGTCAGTAGCTTCAATCATTTCTGGTATATGAATAACATGATGTTTTTCAATGGCAAAAATCAATGAATATTGTAAATGCACAAACAGTAATTTCTCCGCATTGCAAGGTGCAATTCTGAAATTTTTTGCTTTTTCCTGCTCCTCTTAGCATGATAAAGAAGATTCAAAGAGAGTGAGATGCCAGCTCCTTTCATTCAGTCAGTAGCTTAAATCATTTCTGGACGTTTTTCAATGGCAAAAATCATTGAATATTGTAAATGCACAAACAGTAATTTCTCCGCATTGCAAGGTGCAATTCTGAAATTTTTTACTTTTTCCTGCTCCTCTTAGCATGATAAAGAAGATTCAAAGAGAGTGAGATGCCAGCTCCTTTCATTCAGTCAGTAGCTTCAAACATTCCTGGTATATGAATAACATAATGTTTTTCAATGGCAAAAATCAATGAATATTGTAAATGCACAAACAGTAATTTCTCCGCATTGCAAGGTGCAATTCTGAAATTTTTTGCTTTTTCCTGCTCCTCTTAGCATGATAAAGAAGATTCAAAGAGAGTGAGATGCCAGCTCCTTTCATTCAGTCAGTAGCTTCAATCATTTCTGGACGTTTTTCAATTGCAAAAATCAATGAATATTGTAAATGCACAAACAGTAATTTCTCCGCATTGCAAGGTGCAATTCTGAAATTTTTTGCTTTTTCCTGCTCCTCTTAGCATGATAAAGAAGATTCAAAGAGAGTGAGATGCCAGCTCCTTTCATTCAGTCAGTAGCTTCAAACATTTCTGGTATATGAATAACATGATGTTTTTCAATGGCAAAAATCAATGAATATTGTAAATGCACAAACAGTAATTTCTCCGCATTGCAAGGTGCAATTCTGAAATTTTTTGCTTTTTCCTGCTCCTCTTAGCATGATAAAGAAGATTCAAAGAGAGTGAGATGCCAGCTCCTTTCATTCAGTCAGTAGCATCAATCATTTCTGGTATATGAATAACATGATGTTTTTCAATGGCAAAAATCAATGAATATTGTAAATGCACAAACAGTAATTTCTCCGCATTGCAAGGTGCAATTCTGAAATTTTTTGCTTTTTCCTGCTCCTCTTAGCATGATAAAGAAGATTCAAAGAGAGTGAGATGCCAGCTCCTTTCGTTCAGTCAGTAGCTTCAATCATTTCTGGACGTTTTTCAAAGGCAAAAATCATTGAATATTGTAAATGCACAAACAGTAATTTCTCCGCATTGCAAGGTGCAATTCTGAAATTTTTTACTTTTTCCTGCTCCTCTTAGCATGATAAAGAAGATTCAAAGAGAGTGAGATGCCAACTCCTTTCATTCAGTCAGTAGCTTCAATCATTTCTGGTATATGAATAACATGATGTTTTTCAATGGCAAAAATCAATGAATATTGTAAATGCACAAACAGTAATTTCTCCGCATTGCAAGGTGCAATTCTGAAATTTTTTGCTTTTTCCTGCTCCTCTTAGCATGATAAAGAAGATTCAAAGAGAGTGAGATGCCAGCTCCTTTCATTCAGTCAGTAGCTTCAATCATTTCTGGACGTTTTTCAATGGCAAAAATCATTGAATATTGTAAATGCACAAACAGTAATTTCTCCGCATTGCAAGGTGCAATTCTGAAATTTTTTACTTTTTCCTGCTCCTCTTAGCATGATAAAGAAGATTCAAAGAGAGTGAGATGCCAGCTCCTTTCATTCAGTCAGTAGCTTCAATCATTTCTGGTATATGAATAACATGATGTTTTTCAATGGCAAAAATCAATGAATATTGTAAATGCACAAACAGTAATTTCTCCGCATTGCAAGGTGCAATTCTGAAATTTTTTGCTTTTTCCTGCTCCTCTTAGCATGATAAAGAAGATTCAAAGAGAGTGAGATGCCAGCTCCTTTCATTCAGTCAGTAGCTTCAATCATTTCTGGACGTTTTTCAATGGCAAAAATCAATGAATATTGTAAATGCACAAACAGTAATTTCTCCGCATTGCAAGGTGCAATTCTGAAATTTTTTGCTTTTTCCTGCTCCTCTTAGCATGATAAACAAGATTAAAAGAGAGTGAGATGCCAGCTCCTTTCATTCAGTCAGTAGCTTCAATCATTTCTCAACGTTTTTCAATGGCAAAAATCAATGAATATTGTAAATGCACAAACAGTAATTTCTCCGCATTGCAAGGTGCAATTCTGAAATTTTTTGCTTTTTCCTGCTCCTCTTAGCATGATAAAGAAGATTCAAAGAGAGTGAGATGCCAGCTCCTTTCATTCAGTCAGTAGCTTCAAACATTCCTGGTATATGAATAACATGATGTTTTTCAATGGCAAAAATCAATGAATATTGTAAATGCACAAACAGTAATTTCTCCGCATTGCAAGGTGCAATTCTGAAATTTTTTGCTTTTTCCTGCTCCTCTTAGCATGATAAAGAAGATTCAAAGAGAGTGAGATGCCAGCTCCTTTCATTCAGTCAGTAGCTTCAATCATTTCTGGACGTTTTTCAATGGCAAAAATCATTGAATATTGTAAATGCACAAACAGTAATTTCTCCGCATTGCAAGGTGCAATTCTGAAATTTTTTACTTTTTCCTGCTCCTCTTAGCATGATAAAGAAGATTCAAAGAGAGTGAGATGCCAGCTCCTTTCATTCAGTCAGTAGCTTCAATCATTTCTGGTATATGAATAACATGATGTTTTTCAATGGCAAAAATCAATGAATATTGTAAATGCACAAACAGTAATTTCTCCGCATTGCAAGGTGCAATTCTGAAATTTTTTGCTTTTTCCTGCTCCTCTTAGCATGATAAAGAAGATTCAAAGAGAGTGAGATGCCAGCTCCTTTCATTCAGTCAGTAGCTTCAATCATTTCTGGACGTTTTTCAATGGCAAAAATCAATGAATATTGTAAATGCACAAACAGTAATTTCTCCGCATTGCAAGGTGCAATTCTGAAATTTTTTGCTTTTTCCTGCTCCTCTTAGCATGATAAACAAGATTAAAAGAGAGTGAGATGCCAGCTCCTTTCATTCAGTCAGTAGCTTCAATCATTTCTGGACGTTTTTCAATTGCAAAAATCAATGAATATTGTAAATGCACAAACAGTAATTTCTCCGCATTGCAAGGTGCAATTCTGAAATTTTTTGCTTTTTCCTGCTCCTCTTAGCATGATAAAGAAGATTCAAAGAGAGTGAGATGCCAGCTCCTTTCATTCAGTCAGTAGCTTCAAACATTCCTGGTATATGAATAACATGATGTTTTTCAATGGCAAAAATCAATGAATATTGTAAATGCACAAACAGTAATTTCTCCGCATTGCAAGGTGCAATTCTGAAATTTTTTGCTTTTTCCTGCTCCTCTTAGCATGATAAAGAAGATTCAAAGAGAGTGAGATGCCAGCTCCTTTCATTCAGTCAGTAGCTTCAATCATTTCTGGACGTTTTTCAATTGCAAAAATCAATGAATATTGTAAATGCACAAACAGTAATTTCTCCGCATTGCAAGGTGCAACTCTGAAATTTTTTGCTTTTTCCTGCTCCTCTTAGCATGATAAAGAAGATTCAAAGAGAGTGAGATGCCAGCTCCTTTCATTCAGTCAGTAGCTTCAATCATTTCTGGTATATGAATAACGTGATGTTTTTCAATGGCAAAAATCAATGAATATTGTAAATGCACAAACAGTAATTTCTCCGCATTGCAAGGTGCAATTCTGAAATTTTTTGCTTTTTCCTGCTCCTCTTAGCATGATAAAGAAGATTCAAGGAGAGTGAGATGCCAGCTCCTTTCATTCAGTCAGTAGCTTCAAACATTTCTGGTATATGAATAAAATGATGTTTTTCAATGGCAAAAATCAATGAATATTGTAAATGCACAAACAGTAATTTCTCCGCATTGCAAGGTGCAATTCTGAAATTTTTTGCTTTATCCTGCTCCTCTTAGCATGATAAAGAAGATTCAAAGAGAGTGAGATGCCAGCTCCTTTCATTCAGTCAGTAGCTTCAATCATTTCTGGACGTTTTTCAATGGCAAAAATCATTGAATATTGTAAATGCACAAACAGTAATTTCTCCGCATTGCAAGGTGCAATTCTGAAATTTTTTACTTTTTCCTGCTCCTCTTAGCATGATAAAGAAGATTCAAAGAGAGTGAGATGCCAGCTCCTTTCATTCAGTCAGTAGCTTCAATCATTTCTGGTATATGAATAACATGATGTTTTTCAATGGCAAAAATCAATGAATATTGTAAATGCACAAACAGTAATTTCTCCGCATTGCAAGGTGCAATTCTGAGATTTTTTGCTTTTTCCTGCTCCTCTTAGCATGATAAAGAAGATTCAAAGAGAGTGAGATGCCAGCTCCTTTCATTCAGTCAGTAGCTTCAATCATTTCTGGACGTTTTTCAATGGCAAAAATCAATGAATATTCTAAATGCACAAACAGTAATTTCTCCGCATTGCAAGTTGCAATTCTGAAATTTTTTGCTTTTTCCTGCTCCTCTTAGCATGATAAACAAGATTCAAAGAGAGTGAGATGCCAGCTCCTTTCATTCAGTCAGTAGCTTCAATCATTTCTGGACGTTTTTCAATGGCAAAAATCAATGAATATTGTAAATGCACAAACAGTAATTTCTCCGCATTGCAAGGTGCAATTCTGAAATTTTTTGCTTTTTCCTGCTCCTCTTAGCATGATAAAGAAGATTCAAAGAGAGTGAGAAGCCAGCTCCTTTCATTCAGTCAGTAGCTTCAATCATTTCTGGACGTTTTTCAATTGCAAAAATCAATGAATATTGTAAATGCACAAACAGTAATTTCTCCGCATTGCAAGGTGCAATTCTGAAATTTTTTGCTTTTTCCTGCTCCTCTTAGCATGATAAAGAAGATTCAAAGAGAGTGAGATGCCAGCTCCTTTCATTCAGTCAGTAGCTTCAATCATTTCTGGTATATGAATAACATGATGTTTTTCAATGGCAAAAATCAATGAATATTGTAAATGCACAAACAGTAATTTCTCCGCATTGCAAGGTGCAATTCTGAAATTTTTTGCTTTTTCCTGCTCCTCTTAGCATGATAAAGAAGATTCAAAGAGAGTGAGATGCCAGCTCCTTTCATTCAGTCAGTAGCTTCAATCATTTCTGGACGTTTTTCAATGGCAAAAATCAATGAATATTGTAAATGCACAAACAGTAATTTCTCCGCATTGCAAGGTGCAATTCTGAAATTTTTTGCTTTTTCCTGCTCCTCTTAGCATGATAAAGAAGATTCAAAGAGAGTGAGATGCCAGCTCCTTTCATTCAGTCAGTAGCTTCAATCATTTCTGGACGTTTTTCAATGGCAAAAATCAATGAATATTGTAAATGCACAAACAGTAATTTCTCCGCATTGCAAGGTGCAATTCTGAAATTTTTTGCTTTTTCCTGCTCCTCTTAGCATGATAAAAAAGATTCAAAGAGAGTGAGATGCCAGCTCCTTTCATTCAGTCAGTAGCTTCAAACATTTCTGGTATATGAATAACATGATGTTTTTCAATGGCAAAAATCAATGAATATTGTAAATGCACAAACAGCAATTTCTCCGCATTGCAAGGTGCAATTCTGAAATTTTTTGCTTTTTCCTGCTCCTCTTAGCATGATAAAGAAGATTCAAAGAGAGTGAGATGCCAGCTCCTTTCGTTCAGTCAGTAGCTTCAATCATTTCTGGACGTTTTTCAATGGCAAAAATCATTGAATATTGTAAATGCACAAACAGTAATTTCTCCGCATTGCAAGGTGCAATTCTGAAATTTTTTACTTTTTCCTGCTCCTCTTAGCATGATAAAGAAGATTCAAAGAGAGTGAGATGCCAGCTCCTTTCATTCAGTCAGTAGCTTCATTCATTTCTGGTATATGAATAACATGATGTTTTTCAATGGCAAAAATCAATGAATATTGTAAATGCACAAACAGTAATTTCTCCGCATTGCAAGGTGCAATTCTGAAATTTTTTGCTTTTTCCTGCTCCTCTTAGCATGATAAAGAAGATTCAAAGAGAGTGAGATGCCAGCTCCTTTCATTCAGTCAGTAGCTTCAATCATTTCTGGACGTTTTTCAATGGCAAAAATCAACGAATATTGTAAATGCACAAACAGTAATTTCTCCGCATTGCAAGGTGCAATTCTGAAATTTTTTGCTTTTTCCTGCTCCTCTTAGCATGATAAAGAAGATTCAAAGAGAGTGAGATGCCAGCTCCTTACATTCAGTCAGTAGCTTCAATCATTTCTGGTAAATGAATAACATGATGTTTTTCAATGGCAAAAATCAATGAATTTTGTAAATGCACAAACAGTAATTTCTCCGCATTGCAAGGCGCAATTCTGAAATTTTTTGCTTTTTCCTGCTCCTCTTAGCATGATAAAGAAGATTCAAAGAGAGGGAGATGCCAGCTCCTTTCAATCAGTCAGTAGCTTCAATCATTTCTGGACGTTTTTCAATGGCAAAAATCAATGAATATTGTAAATGCACAAACAGTAATTTCTTCGCATTGCAAGGTGCAATTCTGAAATTTTATGCTTTTTCCTGCTCCTCTTAGCATGATAAAGAAGATTCAAAGAGAGTGAGATGCCAGCTCCTTTCATTCAGTCAGTAGCTTCAATCATTTCTGGACGTTTTTCAATGGCAAAAATCAATGAATATTGTAAATGCACAAACAGTAATTTTTCCGCATTGCAAGGTGCAATTCTGAAATTTTTTGCTTATTCCTGCTCCTCTTAGCATGATAAAGAAGATTCAAAGAGAGTGAGGTGCCAGCTCCTTTCATTCAGTCAGTAGCTTCAAACATTTCTGGTATATGAATAACGTTTTTCAATGGCAAAAATCAATGAATATTGTAAATGCACAAACAGTTATTTCTCCGCATTGCAAGGTGCAATTCTGAAATTTTTTGCTTTTTCCTGCTCCTCTTAGCATGATAAAGAAGATTCAAAGAGAGTGAGATGCCAGCTCCTTTCATTCAGTCAGTAGCTTCAATCATTTCTGGACGTTTTTCAATGGCAAAAATCAATGAATATTGTTAATGCACAAACAGTAATTTCTCCGCATTGCAAGGTGCAATTCTGAAATTTTTTGCTTTTTCCTGCTCCTCTTAGCATGATAAAGAAGATTCAAAGAGAGTGAGATGCCAGCTCCTTTCATTCAGTCAGTAGCTTCAATCATTTCTGGACGTTTTTCAATGGCAAAAATCAATGAATATTGTAAATGCACAAACAGTAATTTCTCCGCATTGCAAGGTGCAATTCTGAAATTTTTTGCTTTTTCCTGCTCCTCTTAGCATGATAAAGAAGATTCAAAGAGAGTGAGATGCCAGCTCCTTTCATTCAGTCAGTAGCTTCAATCATTTCTGGACGTTTTTCAATGGCAAAAATCAATGAATATTGTAAATGCACAAACAGTAATTTCTCCGCATTTCAAGGTGCAATTCTGAAATTTTTGCTTTTTCCTGCTCCTCTTAGCATGATAAAGAAGATTCAAAGAGAGTGAGGTGCCAGCTCCTTTCATTCAGTCAGTAGCTTCAAACATTTCTGGTATATGAATAACATGTTTTTCAATGGCAAAAATCAATGAATATTGTAAATGCACAAACAGTAATTTCTCCGCATTGCAAGGAGCAATTCTGAAATTTTTTGCTTTTTCCTGCTCCTCTTAGCATGATAAAGAAGATTCAAAGAGAGTGAGATGCCAGCTCCTTTCATTCAGTCAGTAGCTTCAATCATTTCTGGACGTTTTTCAATGGCAAAAATCAATGAATATTGTAAATGCACAAACTGTAATTTCTCCGCATTGCAAGGTGCAATTCTGAAATTTTTTGCTTTTTCCTGCTCCTCTTAGCATGATAAAGAAGATTCAAAGAGAGTGAGATGCCAGCTCTTTTCATTCAGTCAGTAGCTTCAATCATTTCTGGACGTTTTTCAATGGCAAAAATCAATGAATATTGTAAATGCACAAACAGTAATTTCTCCGCATTGCAAGGTGCAATTCTGAAATTTTTTGCTTTTTCCTGCTCCTCTTAGCATGATAAAGAAGATTCAAAGAGAGTGAGATGCCAGCTCCTTTCATTCAATCAGTAGCTTCAAACATTTCTGGTATATGAATAACATGATGTTTTTCAATGGCAAAAATCAATGAATATTGTAAATGCACAAACAGTAATTTCTCCGCATTGCAAGGTGCAATTCTGAAATTTTTTGCTTTTTCCTGCTCCTCTTAGCATGATAAAGAAGATTCAAAGAGAGTGAGATGCCAGCTCCTTTCATTCAGTCAGTAGCTTCAATCATTTCTGGACGTTTTTCAATGGCAAAAATCAATGAATATTGTAAATGCACAAACAGTAATTTCTCCGCATTGCAAGGTGCAATTCTGAAATTTTTTGCTTTTTCCTGCTCCTCTTAGCATGATAAAGAAGATTCAAAGAGAGTGAGATGCCAGCTCCTTACATTCAGTCAGTAGCTTCAATCATTTCTGGTAAATGAATAACATGATGTTTTTCAATGGCAAAAATCAATTAATTTTGTAAATGCACAAACAGTAATTTCTCCGCATTGCAAGGTGCAATTCTGAAATTTTTTGCTTTTTCCTGCTCCTCTTAGCATGATAAAGAAGATTCAAAGAGAGTGAGATGCCAGCTCCTTTCATTCAGTCAGTAGCTTCAATCATTTCTGGACGTTTTTCAATGGCAAAAATCAATGAATATTGTAAATGCACAAACAGTAATTTTTCCGCATTGCAAGGTGCAATTCTGAAATTTTTTGCTTATTCCTGCTCCTCTTAGCATGATAAAGAAGATTCAAAGAGAGTGAGGTGCCAGCTCCTTTCATTCAGTCAGTAGCTTCAAACATTTCTGGTATATGAATAACGTTTTTCAATGGCAAAAATCAATGAATATTGTAAATGCACAAACAGTTATTTCTCCGCATTGCAAGGTGCAATTCTGAAATTTTTTGCTTTTTCCTGCTCCTCTTAGCATGATAAAGAAGATTCAAAGAGAGTGAGATGCCAGCTCCTTTCATTCAGTCAGTAGCTTCAATCATTTCTGGACGTTTTTCAATGGCAAAAATCAATGAATATTGTAAATGCACAAACAGTAATTTCTCCGCATTGCAAGGTGCAATTCTGAAATTTTTTGCTTTTTCCTGCTCCTCTTAGCATGATAAAGAAGATTCAAAGAGAGTGAGATGCCAGCTCCTTTCATTCAGTCAGTAGCTTCAATCATTTCTGGACGTTTTTCAATGGCAAAAATCAATGAATATTGTAAATGCACAAACAGTAATTTCTCCACATTGCAAGGTGCAATTCTGAAATTTTTGCTTTTTCCTGCTCCTCTTAGCATGATAAAGAAGATTCAAAGAGAGTGAGGTGCCAGCTCCTTTCATTCAGTCAGTAGCTTCAAACATTTCTGGTATATGAATAACATGTTTTTCAATGGCAAAAATCAATGAATATTGTAAATGCACAAACAGTAATTTCTCCGCATTGCAAGGAGCAATTCTGAAATTTTTTGCTTTTTCCTGCTCCTCTTAGCATGATAAAGAAGATTCAAAGAGAGTGAGATGCCAGCTCCTTTCATTCAGTCAGTAGCTTCAATCATTTCTGTACGTTTTTCAATTGCAAAAATCAATGAATATTGTAAATGCACAAACTGTAATTTCTCCGCATTGCAAGGTGCAATTCTGAAATTTTTTGCTTTTTCCTGCTCCTCTTAGCATGATAAAGAAGATTCAAAGAGAGTGAGATGCCAGCTCTTTTCATTCAGTCAGTAGCTTCAATCATTTCTGGACGTTTTTCAATGGCAAAAATCAATGAATATTGTAAATGCACAAACAGTAATTTCTCCGCATTGCAAGGTGCAATTCTGAAATTTTTTGCTTTTTCCTGCTCCTCTTAGCATGATAAAGAAGATTCAAAGAGAGTGAGATGCCAGCTCCTTTCATTCAATCAGTAGCTTCAAACATTTCTGGTATATGAATAACATGATGTTTTTCAATGGCAAAAATCAATGAATATTGTAAATGCACAAACAGTAATTTCTCCGCATTGCAAGGTGCAATTCTGAAATTTTTTGCTTTTTCCTGCTCCTCTTAGCATGATAAAGAAGATTCAAAGAGAGTGAGATGCCAGCTCCTTTCATTCAGTCAGTAGCTTCAATCATTTCTGGACGTTTTTCAATGGCAAAAATCAATGAATATTGTAAATGCACAAACAGTAATTTCTCCGCATTGCAAGGTGCAATTCTGAAATTTTTTGCTTTTTCCTGCTCCTCTTAGCATGATAAAGAAGATTCAAAGAGAGTGAGGTGCCAGCTCCTTTCATTCAGTCAGTAGCTTCAAACATTTCTGGTATATGAATAACATGTTTTTCAATGGCAAAAATCAATGAATATTGTTAATGCACAAACTGTAATTTCTCCGCATTGCAAGGTGCAATTCTGAAATTTTTTGCTTTTTCCTGCTCCTCTTAGCATGATAAAGAAAATTCAAAGAGAGTGAGATGCCAGCTCCTTTCATTCAGTCAGTAGCTTCAATCATTTCTGGACGTTTTTCAATGGCAAAAATCAATGAATATTGTAAATGCACAAACAGTAATTTCTCCGCATTGCAAGGTGCAATTCTGAATTTTTTTGCTTTTTCCTGCTCCTCTTAGCATGATAAAGAAGATTCAAAGAGAGTGAGATGCCAGCTCCTTTCATTCAGTCAGTAGCTTCAATCATTTCTGGACGTTTTTCAATGGCAAAAATCAATGAATATTGTAAATGCACAAACTGTAATTTCTCCGCATTGTAAGGTGCAATTCTGAAATTTTTTGCTTTTTCCTGCTCCTCTTAGCATGATAAAGAAGATTCAAAGAGAGTGAGATGCCAGCTCCTTTCATTCAGTCAGTAGCTTCAATCATTTCTGGACGTTTTTCAATGGCAAAAATCAATGAATATTGTAAATGCACAAACAGTAATTTCTCCGCATTGCAAGGTGCAATTCTGAAATTTTTTGCTTTTTCCTGCTCCCCTTAGCATGGTAAAGAAGATTCAAAGAGAGTGAGATGCCAGCTCCTTTCATTCAGTCAGTAGCTTCAATCATTTCTGGACGTTTTTCAATGGCAAAAATCAATGAATATTGTAAATGCACAAACAGAAATTTCTCCGCATTGCAAGGTGCAATTCTGAAATTTTTTGCTTTTTCCTGCTCCTCTTAGCATGATAAAGAAGATTCAAAGAGAGTGAGATGCCAGCTCCTTTCGTTCAGTCAGTAGCTTCAATCATTTCTGGACGTTTTTCAATGGCAAAAATCATTGAATATTGTAAATGCACAAACAGTAATTTCTCCGCATTGCAAGGTGCAATTCTGAAATTTTTTACATTTTCCTGCTCCTCTTAGCATGATAAAGAAGATTCAAAGAGAGTGAGATGCCAGCTCCTTTCATTCAGTCAGTAGCTTCAATCATTTCTGGTATATGAATAACATGATGTTTTTCAATGGCAAAAATCAATGAATATTGTAAATGCACAAACAGTAATTTCTCCGCATTGCAAGGTGCAATTCTGAAATTTTTTGCTTTTTCCTGCTCCTCTTAGCATGATAAAGAAGATTCAAAGAGAGTGAGATGCCAGCTCCTTTCGTTCAGTCAGTAGCTTCAATCATTTCTGGACGTTTTTCAATGGCAAAAATCATTGAATATTGTAAATGCACAAACAGTAATTTCTCCGCATTGCAAGGTGCAATTCTGAAATTTTTTACATTTTCCTGCTCCTCTTAGCATGATAAAGAAGATTCAAAGAGAGTGAGATGCCAGCTCCTTTCATTCAGTCAGTAGCTTCAATCATTTCTGGTATATGAATAACATGATGTTTTTCAATGGCAAAAATCAATGAATATTGTAAATGCACAAACAGTAATTTCTCCGCATTGCAAGGTGCAATTCTGAAATTTTTTGCTTTTTCCTGCTCCTCTTAGCATGATAAAGAAGATTCAAAGAGAGTGAGATGCCAGCTCCTTTCGTTCAGTCAGTAGCTTCAATCATTTCTGGACGTTTTTCAATGGCAAAAATCATTGAATATTGTAAATGCACAAACAGTAATTTCTCCGCATTGCAAGGTGCAATTCTGAAATTTTTTACATTTTCCTGCTCCTCTTAGCATGATAAAGAAGATTCAAAGAGAGTGAGATGCCAGCTCCTTTCATTCAGTCAGTAGCTTCAATCATTTCTGGTATATGAATAACATGATGTTTTTCAATGGCAAAAATCAATGAATATTGTAAATGCGCAAACAGTAATTTCTCCGCATTGCAAGGTGCAATTCTGAAATTTTTTGCTTTTTCCTGCTCCTCTTAGCATGATAAAGAAGATTCAAAGAGAGTGAGATGCCAGCTCCTTTCATTCAGTCAGTAGCTTCAATCATTTCTGGACGTTTTTCAATGGCAAAAATCAATGAATATTGTAAATGCACAAACAGTAATTTCTCCGCATTGCAAGGTGCAATTCTGAAATTTTTTGCTTTTTCCTGCTCCTCTTAGCATGATAAAGAAGATTCAAAGAGAGTGAGGTGCCAGCTCCTTTCATTCAGTCAGTAGCTTCAAACATTTCTGGTATATGAATAACATGTTTTTCAATGGCAAAAATCAATGAATATTGTAAATGCACAAACAGTAATTTCTCCGCATTGCAAGGAGCAATTCTGAAATTTTTTGCTTTTTCCTGCTCCTCTTAGCATGATAAAGAAGATTCAAAGAGAGTGAGATGCCAGCTCCTTTCATTCAGTCAGTAGCTTCAATCATTTCTGGACGTTTTTCAATGGCAAAAATCAATGAATATTGTAAATGCACAAACTGTAATTTCTCCGCATTGCAAGGTGCAATTCTGAAATTT
Organism: Phyllobates terribilis; assembly: GCF_046119375.1. Taxonomy (NCBI): domain Eukaryota; kingdom Metazoa; phylum Chordata; class Amphibia; order Anura; family Dendrobatidae; genus Phyllobates; species Phyllobates terribilis. The sequence continues at coordinate 99,550 of NW_027363814.1, read as the reverse complement.
TTTGCTTTTTCCTGCTCCTCTTAGCATGATAAAGAAGATTCAAAGAGAGTGAGATGCCAGCTCCTTTCATTCAGTCAGTAGCTTCAATCATTTCTGGACGTTTTTCAATGGCAAAAATCAATGAATATTGTAAATGCACAAACAGTAATTTCTCCGCATTGCAAGGTGCAATTCTGAAATTTTTTGCTTTTTCCTGCTCCTCTTAGCATGATAAAGAAGATTCAAAGAGAGTGAGATGCCAGCTCCTTTCATTCAGTCAGTAGCTTCAAACATTTCTGGTATATGAATAACATGATGTTTTTCAATGGCAAAAATTAATGAATATTGTAAATGCACAAACAGTAATTTCTCCGCATTGCAAGGTGCAATTCTGAAATTTTTTGCTTTTTCCAGCTCCTCTTAGCATGATAAAGAAGATTCAAAGAGAGTGAGATGCCAGCTCCTTTCATTCAGTCAGTAGCTTCAATCATTTCTGGACGTTTTTCAATGGCAAAAATCAATGAATATTGTAAATGCACAAACAGTAATTTCTCCGCATTGCAAGGTGCAATTCTGAAATTTTTTGCTTTATCCTGCTCCTCTTAGCATGATAAAGAAGATTCAAAGAGAGTGAGGTGCCAGCTCCTTTCATTCAGTCAGTAGCTTCAAACATTTCTGGTATATGAATAACATGTTTTTCAATGGCAAAAATCAATGAATATTGTAAATGCACAAACAGTAATTTCTCCGCATTGCAAGGTGCAATTCTGAAATTTTTTGCTTTTTCCTGCTCCTCTTAGCATGATAAAGAAGATTCAAAGAGAGTGAGATGCCAGCTCCTTTCATTCAGTCAGTAGCTTCAATCATTTCTGGACGTTTTTCAATGGCAAAAATCAATGAATATTGTAAATGCACAAACAGTAATTTCTCCGCATTGCAAGGTGCAATTCTGAAATTTTTTGCTTTTTCCTGCTCCTCTTAGCATGATAAAGAAGATTCAAAGTGAGTGAGATGCCAGCTCCTTTCATTCAGTCAGTAGCTTCAATCATTTCTGGACGTTTTTCAATGGCAAAAATCAATGAATATTTTAAATGTACAAACAGTAATTTCTCCGCATTGCAAGGTGCAATTCTGAAATTTTTTGCTTTTTCCTGCTCCTCTTAGCATGATAAAGAAGATTCAAAGAGAGTGAGGTTCCAGCTCCTTTCATTCAGTCAGTAGCTTCAAACATTTCTGGTATATGAATAACATGTTTTTCAATGGCAAAAATCAATGAATATTGTAAATGCACAAACAGTAATTTCTCCGCATTGCAAGGTGCAATTCTGAAATTTTTTGCTTTTTCCTGCTCCTCTTAACTTGATAAAGAAGATTCAAAGAGAGTGAGATGCCAGCTCCTTTCATTCAGTCAGTAGCTTCAATCATTTCTGGACGTTTTTCAATGGCAAAAATCAATGAATATTGTAAATGCACAAACTGTAATTTCTCCGCATTGTAAGGTGCAATTCTGAAATTTTTTGCTTTTTCCTGCTCCTCTTAGCATGATAAAGAAGATTCAAAGAGAGTGAGATGCCAGCTCCTTTCATTCAGTCAGTAGCTTCAATCATTTCTGGACGTTTTTCAATGGCAAAAATCAATGAATATTGTAAATGCACAAACAGTAATTTCTCCGCATTGCAAGGTGCAATTCTGAAATTTTTTGCTTTTTCCTGCTCCTCTTAGCATGATAAAGAAGATTCAGAGTGAGATGCCAGCTCCTTTCATTCAGTCAGTAGCTTCAAACATTTCTGGTATATGAATAACATGATGTTTTTCAATGGCAAAAATCAATAAATATTGTAAATGCACAAACAGTAATTTCTCCGCATTGCAAGGTGCAAGTCTGAAATTTTTTGCTTTTTCCTGCTCCTCTTAGCATGATAAAGAAGATTCAAAGAGAGTGAGATGCCAGCTACTTTCATTCAGTCAGTAGCTTCAATCATTTCTGGACGTTTTTCAATGGTAAAAATCAATGAATATTGTAAATGCACAAACAGTAATTTCTCCGCATTGCAAGGTGCAATTCTGAAATTTTTTGCTTTTTCCTGCTCCTCTTAGCATGATAAAGAAGATTCAAAGAGAGTGAGATGCCAGCTCCTTTCATTCAGTCAGTAGCTTCAATCATTTCTGGACGTTTTTCAATGGCAAAAATCAATGAATATTGTAAATGCACAAACAGTAATTTCTTCGCATTGCAAGGTGCAATTCTGAAATGTTTTGCTTTTTCCTGCTCCTCTTAGCATGATAAAGAAGATTCAAAGAGAGTGAGATGCCAGCTCCTTTCATTCAGTCAGTAGCTTCAATCATTTCTGGTAAATGAATAACATGATGTTTTTCAATGGCAAAAATCAATGAATTTTGTAAATGCACAAACAGTAATTTCTCCGCATTGCAAGGCGCAATTCTGAAATTTTTTGCTTTTTCCTGCTCCTCTTAGCATGATAAAGAAGATTCAAAGAGAGTGAGATGCCAGCTCCTTTCATTCAGTCAGTAGCTTCAATCATTTCTGGACGTTTTTCAATGGCAAAAATCAATGAATATTGTAAATGCACAAACAGTAATTTCTCCGCATTGCAAGGTGCAATTCTGAAATTTTTTGCTTTTTCCTGCTCCTCTTAGCATGATAAAGAAGATTCAAAGAGAGTGAGATGCCAGCTCCTTTCATTCAGTCAGTAGCTTCAATCATTTCTGGATGTTTTTCAATGGCAAAAGTCAATGAATATTGTAAATGCACAAACTGTAATTTCTTCGCATTGCAAGGTGCAATTCTGAAATTTTTTGCTTTTCCTGCTCCTCTTAGCATGATAAAGAAGATTCATAGAGAGTGAGATGCCAGCTCCTTTCATTCAGTCAGTAGCTTCAATCATTTCTGGACGTTTTTCAATGGCAAAAATCAATGAATATTGTAATTGCACAAACAGTAATTTCTCCGCATTGCAAGGTGCAATTCTGAAATTTTTTGCTTTTTCCTGCTCCTCTTAGCATGATAAAGAAGATTCAAAGAGAGTGAGATGCCAGCTCCTTTCATTCAGTCAGTAGCTTCAAACATTTCTGGTATATGAATAACATGATGTTTTTCAATGGCAAAAATCAATGAATATTGTAAATGCACAAACAGTAATTTCTCCGCATTGCAAGGTGCAATTCTGAAATTTTTTGCTTTTTCCTGCTCCTCTTAGCATGATAAAGAAGATTCAAAGAGAGTGAGATGCCAGCTCCTTTCATTCAGTCAGTAGCTTCAATCATTTCTGGACGTTTTTCAATGGCAAAAATCAATGAATATTGTAAATGCACAAACAGTAATTTCTCCGCATTGCAAGGTGCAAGTCTGAAATTTTTTGCTTTTTCCTGCTCCTCTTAGCATGATAAAGAAGATTCAAAGAGAGTGAGATGCCAGCTCCTTTCATTCAGTCAGTAGCTTCAATCATTTCTGGACGTTTTTCAATGGCAAAAATCAATGAATATTGTAAATGCACAAACAGTAATTTCTCCGCATTGCAAGGTGCAATTCTGAAATTTTTTGCTTTTTCCTGCTCCTCTTAGCATGATAAAGAAGTTTCAAAGAGAGTGAGATGCCAGCTCCTTTCATTCAGTCAGTAGCTTCAATCATTTCTGGTAAATGAATAACATGATGTTTTTCAATGGCAAAAATCAATGAATTTTGTAAATGCACAAACACTAATTTCTCCGCATTGCAAGGCGCAATTCTGAAATTTTTTGCTTTTTCCTGCTCCTCTTAGCATGATAAAGAAGATTCAAAGAGAGTGAGATGCCAGCTCCTTTCATTCAGTCAGTAGCTTCAATCATTTCTGGACGTTTTCAATGGCAAAAATCAATGAATATTGTAAATGCACAAACAGTAATTTCTCCGCATTGCAAGGTGCAATTCTGAAATTTTTTGCTTTTTCCTGCTCCTCTTAGCATGATAAAGAAGATTCAAAGAGAGTGAGGTGCCAGCTCCTTTCATTCAGTCAGTAGCTTCAAACATTTCTGGTATATGAATAACATGTTTTTCAATGGCAAAAATCAATGAATATTGTAAATGCACAAACAGTAATTTCTCCGCATTGCAAGGAGCAATTCTGAAATTTTTTGCTTTTTCCTGCTCCTCTTAGCATGATAAAGAAGATTCAAAGAGAGTGAGATGCCAGCTCCTTTCATTCAGTCAGTAGCTTCAATCATTTCTGGACGTTTTTCAATGGCAAAAATCAATGAATATTGTAAATGCACAAACAGTAATTTCTCCGCATTGCAAGGTGCAATTCTGAAATTTTTTGCTTTTTCCTGCTCCTCTTAGCATGATAAAGAAGATTCAAAGAGAGTGAGATGCCAGCTCCTTTCATTCAGTCAGTAGCTTCAATCATTTCTGGACGTTTTTCAATGGCAAAAATCAATGAATATTGTAAATGCACAAACTGTAATTTCTCCGCATTGCAAGGTGCAATTCTGAAATTTTTTGCTTTTTCCTGCTCCTCTTAGCATGATAAAGAAGATTCAAAGAGAGTGAGATGCCAGCTCCTTTCATTCAGTCAGTAGCTTCAAACATTTCTGGTATATGAATAACATGTTTTTCAATGGCAAAAATCAATGAATATTGTAAATGCACAAACAGTAATTTCTCCGCATTGCAAGGTGCAATTCTGAAATTTTTTGCTTTTTCCTGCTCCTCTTAGCATGATAAAGAAGATTCAAAGAGAGTGAGATGCCAGCTCCTTTCATTCAGTCAGTAGCTTCAAACATTTCTGGTATATGAATAACATGATGTTTTTCAATGGCAAAAATCAATGAATATTGTAAATGCACAAACAGTAATTTCTCCGCATTGCAAGGTGCAATTCTGAAATTTTTTGCTTTTTCCTGCTCCTCTTAGCATGATAAAGAAGATTCAAAGAGAGTGAGATGCCAGCTCCTTTCATTCAGTCAGTAGCTTCAAACATTTCTGGTATATGAATAACATGATGTTTTTCAATGGCAAAAATCAATGAATATTGTAAATGCACAAACAGTAATTTCTCCGCATTGCAAGGTGCAATTCTGAAATTTTTTGCTTTTTCCTGCTCCTCTTAGCATGATAAAGAAGATTCAAAGAGAGTGAGATGCCAGCTCCTTTCATTGAGTCAGTAGCTTCAATCATTTCTGGACTTTTTTCAATGGCAAAAATCATTGAATATTGTAAATGCACAAACAGTAATTTCTCCGCATTGCAAGGTGCAATTCTGAAATTTTTTACTTTTTCTTGCTCCTCTTAGCATGATAAAGAAGATTCAAAGAGAGTGAGATGCCAGCTCCTTTCATTCAGTCAGTAGCTTCAATCATTTCTGGTATATGAATAACATGATGTTTTTCAATGGCAAAAATCAATGAATATTGTAAATGCACAAACAGTAATTTCTCCGCATTGCAAGGTGCAATTCTGAAATTTTTTGTTTTTTCCTGCTCCTCTTAGCATGATAAAGAAGATTCAAAGAGAGTGAGATGCCAGCTCCTTTCATTCAGTCAGTAGCTTCAAACATTTCTGGTATATGAATAACATGATGTTTTTCAATGGCAAAAATCAATGAATATTGTAAATGCACAAACAGTAATTTCTCCGCATTGCAAGGTGCAATTCTGAAATTTTTTGCTTTTTCCTGCTCCTCTTAGCATGTTAAAGAAGATTCAAAGAGAGTGAGATGCCAGCTCCTTTCGTTCAGTCAGTAGCCTCAATCATTTCTGGACGTTTTTCAATGGTAAAAATCAATGAATATTGTAAATGCACAAACAGTAATTTCTCCGCATTGCAAGGTGCAATTCTGAAATTTTTTGCTTTTTCCTGCTCCTCTTAGCATGATAAAGAAGATTCAAAGAGAGTGAGATGCCAGCTCCTTTCATTCAGTCAGTAGCTTCAAACATTTCTGGTATATGAATAACATGATGTTTTTCAATGGCAAAAATCAATGAATATTGTAAATGCACAAACAGTAATTTCTCCGCATTGCAAGGTGCAATTCTGAAATTTTTTGCTTTTTCCTGCTCCTCTTAGCATGATAAAGAAGATTCAAAGAGAGTGAGATGCCAGCTCCTTTCATTCAGTCAGTAGCTTCAATCATTTCTGGTATATGAATAACATGATGTTTTTCAATGGCAAAAATCAATGAATATTGTAAATGCACAAACAGTAATTTCTCCGCATTGCAAGGTGCAATTCTGAAATTTTTTGCTTTTTCCTGCTCCTCTTAGCATGATAAAGAAGATTCAAAGAGAGTGAGATGCCAGCTCCTTTCATTCAGTCAGTAGCTTCAATCATTTCTGGACGTTTTTCAATGGCAAAAATCAATGAATATTGCAAATGCACAAACAGTAATTTCTCCGCATTGCAAGGTGCAATTCTGAAATTTTTTGCTTTTTCCTGCTCCTCTTAGCATGATAAACAAGATTCAAAGAGAGTGAGATGCCAGCTCCTTTCATTCAGTCAGTAGCTTCAATCATTTCTGGACGTTTTTCAATGGCAAAAATCAATGAATATTGTAAATGCACAAACAGTAATTTCTCCGCATTGCAAGGTGCAATTCTGAAATTTTTTGCTTTTACCTGCTCCTCTTAGCATGATAAAGAAGATTCAAAGAGAGTGAGATGCCAGCTCCTTTCTTTCAGTCAGTAGCTTCAATCATTTCTGGACGTTTTTCAATGGCAAAAATCAATGAATATTGTAAATGCACAAACAGTAATTTCTCCGCATTGCAAGTTGCAATTCTGAAATTTTTTGCTTTTTCCTGCTCCTCTTAGCATGATAAAGAAGATTCAAAGAGAGTGAGATGCCAGCTCCTTTCATTCAGTCAGTAGCTTCAAACATTTCTGGTATATGAATAACATGATGTTTTTCAATGGCAAAAATCAATGAATATTGTAAATGCACAAACAGTAATTTCTCCGCATTGCAAGGTGCAATTCTGAAATTTTTTGCTTTTTCCTGCTCCTCTTAGCATGATGAAGATTCAAAGAGAGTGAGATGCCAGCTCCTTTCGTTCAGTCAGTAGCTTCAATCATTTCTGGACGTTTTTCAATGGCAAAAATCATTGAATATTATAAATGCACAAACAGTAATTTCTGCGCATTGCATAGTGCAATTCTGAAATTTTTTACTTTTTCCTGCTCCTCTTAGCATGATAAAGAAGATTCAAAGAGAGTGAGATGCCAGCTCCTTTCATTCAGTCAGTAGCTTCAATCATTTCTGGTATATGAATAACATGATGTTTTTCAATGGCAAAAATCAATGAATATTGTAAATGCACAAACAGTAATTTCTCCGCATTGCAAGGTGCAATTCTGAAATTTTTTGCTTTTTCCTGCTCCTCTTAGCATGATAAAGAAGATTCAAAGAGAGTGAGATGCCAGCTCCTTTCTTTCAGTCAGTAGCTTCAATAATTTCTGGACGTTTTTCAATGGCAAAAATCAATGAATATTGTAAATGCACAAACAGTAATTTCTCCGCATTGCAAGGTGCAATTCTGAAATTTTTTGCTTTTTCCTGCTCCTCTTAGCATGATAAACATGATTCAAAGAGAGTGAGATGCCAGCTCCTTTCATTCAGTCAGTAGCTTCAATCATTTCTGGACGTTTTTCAATGGCAAAAATCAATGAATATTGTAAATGCACAAACAGTAATTTCTCCGCATTGCAAGGTGCAATTATGAAATTTTTTGCTTTTTCCTGCTCCTCTTAGCATGATAAAGAAGATTCAAAGAGAGTGAGATGCCAGCTCCTTTCATTCAGTCAGTAGCTTCAAACATTTCTGGTATATGAATAACATGATGTTTTTCAATGGCAAAAATCAATGAATATTGTAAATGCACAAACAGTAATTTCTCCGCATTGCAAGGTGCAATTCTGAAATTTTTTGCTTTTTCCTGCTCCTCTTAGCATGATAAAGAAGATTCAAAGAGAGTGAGATGCCAGCTCCTTTCATTCAGTCAGTAGCTTCAATCATTTCTGGATGTTTTTCAATGGCAAAAATCAATGAATATTGTAAATGCACAAACAGTAATTTCTCCGCATTGCAAGGTGCAATTCTGAAATTTTTTGCTTTTTCCTGCTCCTCTTAGCATGATAAACAAGATTCAAAGAGAGTGAGATGCCAGCTCCTTTCATTCAGTCAGTAGCTTCAATCATTTCTGGACGTTTTTCAATGGCAAAAATCAATGAATATCGTAAATGCACAAACAGTAATTTCTCCGCATTGCAAGGTGCAATTCTGAAATTTTTTGCTTTTTCCTGCTCCTCTTAGCATGATAAAGAAGATTCAAAGAGAGTGAGATGCCAGCTCCTTTCATTCAGTCAGTAGCTTCAAACATTTCTGGTATATGAATAACATGATGTTTTTCAATGGCAAAAATCAATGAATATTGTAAATGCACAAACAGTAATTTCTCCGCATTGCAAGGTGCAAGTCTGAAATTTTTTGCTTTTTCCTGCTCCTCTTAGCATGATAAAGAAGATTCAAAGAGAGTGAGATGCCAGCTACTTTCATTCAGTCAGTAGCTTCAATCATTTCTGGACGTTTTTCAATGGTAAAAATCAATGAATATTGTAAATGCACAAACAGTAATTTCTCCACATTGCAAGGTGCAATTCTGAAATTTTTTGCTTTTTCCTGCTCCTCTTAGCATGATAAAGAAGATTCAAAGAGAGTGAGATGCCAGCTCCTTTCATTCAGTCAGTAGCTTCAAACATTTCTGGTATATGAATAACATGATGTTTTTCAATGGCAAAAATCAATGAATATTGTAAATGCACAAACAGTAATTTCTCCGCATTGCAAGGTGCAATTCTGAAATTTTTTGCTTTTTCCTGCTCCTCTTAGCATGATAAAGAAGATTCAAAGAGAGTGAGATGCCAGCTCCTTTCATTCAGTCAGTAGCTTCAATCATTTCTGGATGTTTTTCAATGGCAAAAATCAATGAATATTGTAAATGCACAAACTGTAATTTCTCCGCATTGCAAGGTGCAATTCTGAAATTTTTTGCTTTTTCCTGCTCCTCTTAGCATAATAAAGAAGATTCAAAGAGAGTGAGATGCCAGCTCCTTTCATTCAGTCAGTAGCTTCAATCATTTCTGGACGTTTTTCAATGGCAAAAATCAATGAATATTGTAAATGCACAAACAGTAATTTCTCCGCATTGCAAGGTGCAATTCTGAAATTTTTTGCTTTTTCCTGCTCCTCTTAGCATGATAAAGAAGATTCAAAGAGAGTGAGATGCCAGCTCCTTTCATTCAGTCAGTACCTTCAATCATTTCTGGACGTTTTTCAATGGCAAAAATCAATGAATATTGTAAATGCACAAACAGTAATTTCTCCGCATTGCAAGGTGCAATTCTGAAATTTTTTGCTTTTTCCCGCTCCTCTTAGCATGATAAAGATTCAAAGAGAGTGAGGTGCCAGCTCCTTTCATTCAGTCAGTAGCTTCAAACATTTCTGGTATATGAATAACATGTTTTTCAATGGCAAAAATCAATGAATATTGTAAATGCACAAACAGTAATTTCTCCGCATTGCAAGGTGCAATTCTGAAATTTTTTGCTTTTTCCTGCTCCTCTTAGCATGATAAAGAAGATTCAAAGAGAGTGAGATGCCAGCTCCTTTCATTCAGTCAGTAGCTTCAAACATTTCTGGTATATGAATAACATGATGTTTTTCAATGGCAAAAATCAATGAATATTGTAAATGCACAAACAGTAATTTCTCCGCATTGCAAGGTGCAATTCTGAAATTTTTTGCTTTTTCCTGCTCCTCTTAGCATGATAAAGAAGATTCAAAGAGAGTGAGATGCCAGCTCCTTTCATTCAGTCAGTAGCTTCAATCATTTCTGGATGTTTTTCAATGGCAAAAATCAATGAATATTGTAAATGCACAAACTGTAATTTCTCCGCATTGCAAGGTGCAATTCTGAAATTTTTTGCTTTTTCCTGCTCCTCTTAGCATGATAAAGAAGATTCAAAGAGAGTGAGATGCCAGCTCCTTTCATTCAGTCAGTAGCTTCAATCATTTCTGGACGTTTTTCAATGGCAAAAATCAATGAATATTGTAAATGCACAAACAGTAATTTCTCCGCATTGCAAAGTGCAATTCTGAAATTTTTTGCTTTTTCCTGCTCCTCTTAGCATGATAAAGAAGATTCAAAGAGAGTGAGATGCCAGCTCCTTTCATTCAGTCAGTACCTTCAATCATTTCTGGACGTTTTTCAATGGCAAAAATCAATGAAAATTGTAAATGCACAAACAGAAATTTCTCCGCATTGCAAGGTGCGATTCTGAAATTTTTTGCTTTTTCCTGCTCATCTTAGCATGATAAAGAAGATTCAAAGAGAGTGAGATGCCAGCTCCTTTCATTCAGTCAGTAGCTTCAAACATTTCTGGTATATGAATAACATGATGTTTTTCAATGGCAAAAATCAATGAATATTGTAAATGCACAAACAGTAATTTCTCCGCATTGCAAGGTGCAAGTCTGAAATTTTTTGCTTTTTCCTGCTCCTCTTAGCATGATAAAGAAGATTCAAAGAGAGTGAGATGCCAGCTACTTTCATTCAGTCAGTAGCTTCAATCATTTCTGGACCTTTTTCAATGGTAAAAATCAATGAATATTGTAAATGCACAAACAGTAATTTCTCCACATTGCAAGGTGCAATTCTGAAATTTTTTGCTTTTTCCTGCTCCTCTTAGCATGATAAAGAAGATTCAAAGAGAGTGAGATGCCAGCTCCTTTCATTCAGTCAGTAGCTTCAAACATTTCTGGTATATGAATAACATGATGTTTTACAATGGCAAAAATCAATGAATATTGTAAATGCACAAACAGTAATTTCTCCGCATTGCAAGGTGCAATTCTGAAATTTTTTGCTTTTTCCTGCTCCTCTTAGCATGATAAAGAAGATTCAAAGAGAGTGAGATGCCAGCTCCTTTCATTCAGTCAGTAGCTTCAAACATTTCTGGTATATGAATAACATGATGTTTTTCAATGGCAAAAATCAATGAATATTGTAAATGCACAAACAGTAATTTCTCCGCATTGCAAGGTGCAATTCTGAAATTTTTTGCTTTTTCCTGTTCCTCTTAGCATGATAAAGAAGATTCAAAGAGAGTGAGATGCCAGCTCCTTTCATTCAGTCAGTAGCTTCAATCATTTCTGGATGTTTTTCAATGGCAAAAATCAATGAATATTGTAAATGCACAAACAGTAATTTCTCCGCATTGCAAGGTGCAATTCTGAAATTTTTTGCTTTTTCCTGCTCCTCTTAGCATGATAAAGAAGATTCAAAGAGAGTGAGATGTCAGCTCCTTTCATTCAGTCAGTAGCTTCAAACATTTCTGGTATATGAATAACATGATGTTTTTCAATGGCAAAAATCAATGAATTTTGTAAATGCACAAACAGTAATTTCTCCGCATTGCAAGGTGCAATTCTGAAATTTTTTGCTTTTTCCTGCTCCTCTTAGCATGATAAAGAAGATTCAAAGAGAGTGAGATGCCAGTTCCTTTCATTCAGTCAGTAGCTTCAATCATTTCTGGACGTTTTTCAATGGCAAAAATCAATGAATATTGTAAATGCACAAACAGTAATTTCTCCGCATTGCAAGGTGCAATTCTGAAATTTTTTGCTTTTTCCTGCTCCTCTTAGCATGATAAAGAAGATTCAAAGAGAGTGAGATGCCAGCTCCTTTCATTCAGTCAGTATCTTCAATCATTTCTGGTATATGAATAACATGATGTTTTTCAATGGCAAAAATCAATGAATATTGTAAATGCACAAACAGTAATTTCTCCGCATTGCAAGGTGCAATTCTGAAATTTTTTGCTTTTTCCTGCTCCTCTTAGCATGATAAAGAAGATTCAAAGAGAGTGAGATGCCAGCTCCTTTCATTCAGTCAGTAGCTTCAATCATTTCTGGACGTTTTTCAATGGCAAAAATCAATGAATATTGTAAATGCACAAACAGTAATTTCTCCGCATTGCAAGGTGCAATTCTGAAATTTTTTGCTTTTTCCTGCTCCTCTTAGCATGATAAACAAGATTCAAAGAGAGTGAGATGCCAGCTCCTTTCATTCAGTCAGTAGCTTCAATCATTTCTGGACGTTTTTCAATGGCAAAAATCAATGAATATTGTAAATGCACAAACAGTAATTTCTCCGCATTGCAAGGTGCAATTCTGAAATTTTTTGCTTTTTCCTGCTCCTCTTAGCATGATAAAGAAGATTCAAAGAGAGTGAGATGCCAGCTCCTTTCATTCAGTCAGTAGCTTCAAACATTTCTGGTATATGAATAACATGATGTTTTTCAATGGCAAAAATCAATGAATATTGTAAATGCACAAACAGTAATTTCTCCGCATTGCAAGGTGCAAGTCTGAAATTTTTTGCTTTTTCCTGCTCCTCTTAGCATGATAAAGAAGATACAAAGAGAGTGAGATGCCAGCTACTTTCATTCAGTCAGTAGCTTCAATCATTTCTGGATGTTTTTCAATGGTAAAAATCAATGAATATTGTAAATGCACAAACAGTAATTTCTCCACATTGCAAGGTGCAATTCTGAAATTTTTTGCTTTTTCCTGCTCCTCTTAGCATGATAAAGAAGATTCAAAGAGAGTGAGATGCCAGCTCCTTTCATTCAGTCAGTAGCTTCAAACATTTCTGGTATATGAATAACATGATGTTTTTCAATGGCAAAAATCAATGAATATTGTAAATGCACAAACAGTAATTTCTCTGCATTGCAAGGTGCAATTCTGAAATTTTTTGCTTTTTCCTGCTCCTCTTAGCATGATAAAGAAGATTCAAAGAGAGTGAGATGCCAGCTACTTTCATTCAGTCAGTAGCTTCAATCATTTCTGGATGTTTTTCAATGGTAAAAATCAATGAATATTGTAAATGCACAAACAGTAATTTCTCCACATTGCAAGGTGCAATTCTGAAATTTTTTGCTTTTTCCTGCTCCTCTTAGCATGATAAAGAAGATTCAAAGAGAGTGAGATGCCAGCTCCTTTCATTCAGTCAGTAGCTTCAAACATTTCTGGTATATGAATAACATGATGTTTTTCAATGGCAAAAATCAATGAATATTGTAAATGCACAAACAGTAATTTCTCCGCATTGCAAGGTGCAATTCTGAAATTTTTTGCTTTTTCCTGCTCCTCTTAGCATGATAAAGAAGATTCAAAGAGAGTGAGATGCCAGCTCCTTTCATTCAGTCAGTAGCTTCAAACATTTCTGGTATATGAATAACATGATGTTTTTCAATGGCAAAAATCAATGAATATTGTAAATGCACAAACAGTAATTTCTCCGCATTGCAAGGAGCAATTCTGAAATTTTTTGCTTTTTCCTGCTCCTCTTAGCATGATAAAGAAGATTCAAAGAGAGTGAGATGCCAGCTCCTTTCATTCAGTCAGTAGCTTCAATCATTTCTGGACGTTTTTCAATGGCAAAAATCAATGAATATTGTAAATGCACAAACTGTAATTTCTCCGCATTGCAAGGTGCAATTCTGAAATTTTTTGCTTTTTCCTGCTCCTCTTAGCATGATAAAGAAGATTCAAAGAGAGTGAGATGCCAGCTCCTTTCATTCAGTCAGTAGCTTCAATCATTTCTGGACGTTTTTCAATGGCAAAAATCAATGAATATTGTAAATGCACAAACAGTAATTTCTCCGCATTGCAAGGTGCAATTCTGAAATTTTTTGCTTTTTCCTGCTCCTCTTAGCATGATAAAGAAGATTCAAAGAGAGTGAGATGCCAGCTCCTTTCATTCAGTCAGTAGCTTCAAACATTTCTGGTATATGAATAACATGATGTTTTTCAATGGCAAAAATTAATGAATATTGTAAATGCACAAACAGTAATTTCTCCGCATTGCAAGGTGCAATTCTGAAATTTTTTGCTTTTTCCAGCTCCTCTTAGCATGATAAAGAAGATTCAAAGAGAGTGAGATGCCAGCTCCTTTCATTCAGTCAGTAGCTTCAATCATTTCTGGACGTTTTTCAATGGCAAAAATCAATGAATATTGTAAATGCACAAACAGTAATTTCTCCGCATTGCAAGGTGCAATTCTGAAATTTTTTGCTTTATCCTGCTCCTCTTAGCATGATAAAGAAGATTCAAAGAGAGTGAGGTGCCAGCTCCTTTCATTCAGTCAGTAGCTTCAAACATTTCTGGTATATGAATAACATGTTTTTCAATGGCAAAAATCAATGAATATTGTAAATGCACAAACAGTAATTTCTCCGCATTGCAAGGTGCAATTCTGAAATTTTTTGCTTTTTCCTGCTCCTCTTAGCATGATAAAGAAAATTCAAAGAGAGTGAGATGCCAGCTCCTTTCATTCAGTCAGTAGCTTCAATCATTTCTGGACGTTTTTCAATGGCAAAAATCAATGAATATTGTAAATGCACAAACAGTAATTTCTCCGCATTGCAAGGTGCAATTCTGAAATTTTTTGCTTTTTCCTGCTCCTCTTAGCATGATAAAGAAGATTCAAAGAGAGTGAGATGCCAGCTCCTTTCATTCAGTCAGTAGCTTCAATCATTTCTGGACGTTTTTCAATGGCAAAAATCAATGAATATTGTAAATGCACAAACAGTAATTTCTCCGCATTGCAAGGTGCAATTCTGAAATTTTTTGCTTTTTCCTGCTCCTCTTAGCATGATAAAGAAGATTCAAAGTGAGTGAGATGCCAGCTCCTTTCATTCAGTCAGTAGCTTCAATCATTTCTGGACGTTTTTCAATGGCAAAAATCAATGAATATTGTAAATGTACAAACAGTAATTTCTCCGCATTGCAAGGTGCAATTCTGAAATTTTTTGCTTTTTCCTGCTCCTCTTAGCATGATAAAGAAGATTCAAAGAGAGTGAGGTTCCAGCTCCTTTCATTCAGTCAGTAGCTTCAAACATTTCTGGTATATGAATAACATGTTTTTCAATGGCAAAAATCAATGAATATTGTAAATGCACAAACAGTAATTTCTCCGCATTGCAAGGTGCAATTCTGAAATTTTTTGCTTTTTCCTGCTCCTCTTAACTTGATAAAGAAGATTCAAAGAGAGTGAGATGCCAGCTCCTTTCATTCAGTCAGTAGCTTCAATCATTTCTGGACGTTTTTCAATGGCAAAAATCAATGAATATTGTAAATGCACAAACTGTAATTTCTCCGCATTGTAAGGTGCAATTCTGAAATTTTTTGCTTTTTCCTGCTCCTCTTAGCATGATAAAGAAGATTCAAAGAGAGTGAGATGCCAGCTCCTTTCATTCAGTCAGTAGCTTCAATCATTTCTGGACGTTTTTCAATGGCAAAAATCAATGAATATTGTAAATGCACAAACAGTAATTTCTCCGCATTGCAAGGTGCAATTCTGAAATTTTTTGCTTTTTCCTGCTCCTCTTAGCATGATAAAGAAGATTCAAAGAGAGTGAGATGCCAGCTCCTTTCATTCAGTCAGTAGCTTCAAACATTTCTGGTATATGAATAACATGATGTTTTTCAATGGCAAAAATCAATAAATATTGTAAATGCACAAACAGTAATTTCTCCGCATTGCAAGGTGCAAGTCTGAAATTTTTTGCTTTTTCCTGCTCCTCTTAGCATGATAAAGAAGATTCAAAGAGAGTGAGATGCCAGCTACTTTCATTCAGTCAGTAGCTTCAATCATTTCTGGACGTTTTTCAATGGTAAAAATCAATGAATATTGTAAATGCACAAACAGTAATTTCTCCGCATTGCAAGGTGCAATTCTGAAATTTTTTGCTTTTTCCTGCTCCTCTTAGCATGATAAAGAAGATTCAAAGAGAGTGAGATGCCAGCTCCTTTCATTCAGTCAGTAGCTTCAATCATTTCTGGACGTTTTTCAATGGCAAAAATCAATGAATATTGTAAATGCACAAACAGTAATTTCTTCGCATTGCAAGGTGCAATTCTGAAATGTTTTGCTTTTTCCTGCTCCTCTTAGCATGATAAAGAAGATTCAAAGAGAGTGAGATGCCAGCTCCTTTCATTCAGTCAGTAGCTTCAATCATTTCTGGTAAATGAATAACATGATGTTTTTCAATGGCAAAAATCAATGAATTTTGTAAATGCACAAACAGTAATTTCTCCGCATTGCAAGGCGCAATTCTGAAATTTTTTGCTTTTTCCTGCTCCTCTTAGCATGATAAAGAAGATTCAAAGAGAGTGAGATGCCAGCTCCTTTCATTCAGTCAGTAGCTTCAATCATTTCTGGACGTTTTTCAATGGCAAAAATCAATGAATATTGTAAATGCACAAACAGTAATTTCTCCGCATTGCAAGGTGCAATTCTGAAATTTTTTGCTTTTTCCTGCTCCTCTTAGCATGATAAAGAAGATTCAAAGAGAGTGAGATGCCAGCTCCTTTCATTCAGTCAGTAGCTTCAATCATTTCTGGATGTTTTTCAATGGCAAAAGTCAATGAATATTGTAAATGCACAAACAGTAATTTCTTCGCATTGCAAGGTGCAATTCTGAAATTTTTTGCTTTTCCTGCTCATCTTAGCATGATAAAGAAGATTCATAGAGAGTGAGATGCCAGCTCCTTTCATTCAGTCAGTAGCTTCAATCATTTCTGGACGTTTTTCAATGGCAAAAATCAATGAATATTGTAATTGCACAAACAGTAATTTCTCCGCATTGCAAGGTGCAATTCTGAAATTTTTTGCTTTTTCCTGCTCCTCTTAGCATGATAAAGAAGATTCAAAGAGAGTGAGATGCCAGCTCCTTTCATTCAGTCAGTAGCTTCAAACATTTCTGGTATATGAATAACATGATGTTTTTCAATGGCAAAAATCAATGAATATTGTAAATGCACAAACAGTAATTTCTCCGCATTGCAAGGTGCAATTCTGAAATTTTTTGCTTTTTCCTGCTCCTCTTAGCATGATAAAGAAGATTCAAAGAGAGTGAGATGCCAGCTCCTTTCATTCAGTCAGTAGCTTCAATCATTTCTGGACGTTTTTCAATGGCAAAAATCAATGAATATTGTAAATGCACAAACAGTAATTTCTCCGCATTGCAAGGTGCAATTCTGAAATTTTTTGCTTTTTCCTGCTCCTCTTAGCATGATAAAGAAGATTCAAAGAGAGTGAGATGCCAGCTCCTTTCATTCAGTCAGTAGCTTCAATCATTTCTGGACGTTTTTCAATGGCAAAAATCAATGAATATTGTAAATGCACAAACTGTAATTTCTCCGCATTGTAAGGTGCAATTCTGAAATTTTTTGCTTTTTCCTGCTCCTCTTAGCATGATAAAGAAGATTCAAAGAGAGTGAGATGCCAGCTCCTTTCATTCAGTCAGTAGCTTCAATCATTTCTGGACGTTTTTCAATGGCAAAAATCAATGAATATTGTAAATGCACAAACAGTAATTTCTCCGCATTGCAAGGTGCAATTCTGAAATTTTTTGCTTTTTCCTGCTCCTCTTAGCATGATAAAGAAGATTCAAAGAGAGTGAGATGCCAGCTCCTTTCATTCAGTCAGTAGCTTCAAACATTTCTGGTATATGAATAACATGATGTTTTTCAATGGCAAAAATCAATGAATATTGTAAATGCACAAACAGTAATTTCTCCGCATTGCAAGGTGCAAGTCTGAAATTTTTTGCTTTTTCCTGCTCCTCTTAGCATGATAAAGAAGATTCAAAGAGAGTGAGATGCCAGCTACTTTCATTCAGTCAGTAGCTTCAATCATTTCTGGACGTTTTTCAATGGTAAAAATCAATGAATATTGTAAATGCACAAACAGTAATTTCTCCGCATTGCAAGGTGCAATTCTGAAATTTTTTGCTTTTTCCTGCTCCTCTTAGCATGATAAAGAAGATTCAAAGAGAGTGAGATGCCAGCTCCTTTCATTCAGTCAGTAGCTTCAATCATTTCTGGACGTTTTTCAATGGCAAAAATCAATGAATATTGTAAATGCACAAACAGTAATTTCTCCGCATTGCAAGGTGCAATTCTGAAATTTTTTGCTTTTTCCTGCTCCTCTTAGCATGATAAAGAAGTTTCAAAGAGAGTGAGATGCCAGCTCCTTTCATTCAGTCAGTAGCTTCAATCATTTCTGGTAAATGAATAACATGATGTTTTTCAATGGCAAAAATCAATGAATTTTGTAAATGCACAAACACTAATTTCTCCGCATTGAAAGGCGCAATTCTGAAATTTTTTGCTTTTTCCTGCTCCTCTTAGCATGATAAAGAAGATTCAAAGAGAGTGAGATGCCAGCTCCTTTCATTCAGTCAGTAGCTTCAATCATTTCTGGACGTTTTCAATGGCAAAAATCAATGAATATTGTAAATGCACAAACAGTAATTTCTCCGCATTGCAAGGTGCAATTCTGAAATTTTTTGCTTTTTCCTGCTCCTCTTAGCATGATAAAGAAGATTCAAAGAGAGTGAGGTGCCAGCTCCTTTCATTCAGTCAGTAGCTTCAAACATTTCTGGTATATGAATAACATGTTTTTCAATGGCAAAAATCAATGAATATTGTAAATGCACAAACAGTAATTTCTCCGCATTGCAAGGAGCAATTCTGAAATTTTTTGCTTTTTCCTGCTCCTCTTAGCATGATAAAGAAGATTCAAAGAGAGTGAGATGCCAGCTCCTTTCATTCAGTCAGTAGCTTCAATCATTTCTGGACGTTTTTCAATGGCAAAAATCAATGAATATTGTAAATGCACAAACAGTAATTTCTCCGCATTGCAAGGTGCAATTCTGAAATTTTTTGCTTTTTCCTGCTCCTCTTAGCATGATAAAGAAGATTCAAAGAGAGTGAGATGCCAGCTCCTTTCATTCAGTCAGTAGCTTCAATCATTTCTGGACGTTTTTCAATGGCAAAAATCAATGAATATTGTAAATGCACAAACTGTAATTTCTCCGCATTGCAAGGTGCAATTCTGAAATTTTTTGCTTTTTCCTGCTCCTCTTAGCATGATAAAGAAGATTCAAAGAGAGTGAGATGCCAGCTCCTTTCATTCAGTCAGTAGCTTCAAACATTTCTGGTATATGAATAACATGTTTTTCAATGGCAAAAATCAATGAATATTGTAAATGCACAAACAGTAATTTCTCCGCATTGCAAGGTGCAATTCTGAAATTTTTTGCTTTTTCCTGCTCCTCTTAGCATGATAAAGAAGATTCAAAGAGAGTGAGATGCCAGCTCCTTTCATTCAGTCAGTAGCTTCAAACATTTCTGGTATATGAATAACATGATGTTTTTCAATGGCAAAAATCAATGAATATTGTAAATGCACAAACAGTAATTTCTCCGCATTGCAAGGTGCAATTCTGAAATTTTTTGCTTTTTCCTGCTCCTCTTAGCATGATAAAGAAGATTCAAAGAGAGTGAGATGCCAGCTCCTTTCATTCAGTCAGTAGCTTCAAACATTTCTGGTATATGAATAACATGATGTTTTTCAATGGCAAAAATCAATGAATATTGTAAATGCACAAACAGTAATTTCTCCGCATTGCAAGGTGCAATTCTGAAATTTTTTGCTTTTTCCTGCTCCTCTTAGCATGATAAAGAAGATTCAAAGAGAGTGAGATGCCAGCTCCTTTCATTGAGTCAGTAGCTTCAATCATTTCTGGACTTTTTTCAATGGCAAAAATCATTGAATATTGTAAATGCACAAACAGTAATTTCTCCGCATTGCAAGGTGCAATTCTGAAATTTTTTACTTTTTCTTGCTCCTCTTAGCATGATAAAGAAGATTCAAAGAGAGTGAGATGCCAGCTCCTTTCATTCAGTCAGTAGCTTCAATCATTTCTGGTATATGAATAACATGATGTTTTTCAATGGCAAAAATCAATGAATATTGTAAATGCACAAACAGTAATTTCTCCGCATTGCAAGGTGCAATTCTGAAATTTTTTGTTTTTTCCTGCTCCTCTTAGCATGATAAAGAAGATTCAAAGAGAGTGAGATGCCAGCTCCTTTCATTCAGTCAGTAGCTTCAAACATTTCTGGTATATGAATAACATGATGTTTTTCAATGGCAAAAATCAATGAATATTGTAAATGCACAAACAGTAATTTCTCCGCATTGCAAGGTGCAATTCTGAAATTTTTTGCTTTTTCCTGCTCCTCTTAGCATGTTAAAGAAGATTCAAAGAGAGTGAGATGCCAGCTCCTTTCGTTCAGTCAGTAGCCTCAATCATTTCTGGACGTTTTTCAATGGTAAAAATCAATGAATATTGTAAATGCACAAACAGTAATTTCTCCGCATTGCAAGGTGCAATTCTGAAATTTTTTGCTTTTTCCTGCTCCTCTTAGCATGATAAAGAAGATTCAAAGAGAGTGAGATGCCAGCTCCTTTCATTCAGTCAGTAGCTTCAAACATTTCTGGTATATGAATAACATGATGTTTTTCAATGGCAAAAATCAATGAATATTGTAAATGCACAAACAGTAATTTCTCCGCATTGCAAGGTGCAATTCTGAAATTTTTTGCTTTTTCCTGCTCCTCTTAGCATGATAAAGAAGATTCAAAGAGAGTGAGATGCCAGCTCCTTTCATTCAGTCAGTAGCTTCAATCATTTCTGGTATATGAATAACATGATGTTTTTCAATGGCAAAAATCAATGAATATTGTAAATGCACAAACAGTAATTTCTCCGCATTGCAAGGTGCAATTCTGAAATTTTTTGCTTTTTCCTGCTCCTCTTAGCATGATAAAGAAGATTCAAAGAGAGTGAGATGCCAGCTCCTTTCATTCAGTCAGTAGCTTCAATCATTTCTGGACGTTTTTCAATGGCAAAAATCAATGAATATTGCAAATGCACAAACAGTAATTTCTCCGCATTGCAAGGTGCAATTCTGAAATTTTTTGCTTTTTCCTGCTCCTCTTAGCATGATAAACAAGATTCAAAGAGAGTGAGATGCCAGCTCCTTTCATTCAGTCAGTAGCTTCAATCATTTCTGGACGTTTTTCAATGGCAAAAATCAATGAATATTGTAAATGCACAAACAGTAATTTCTCCGCATTGCAAGGTGCAATTCTGAAATTTTTTGCTTTTCCCTGCTCCTCTTAGCATGATAAAGAAGATTCAAAGAGAGTGAGATGCCAGCTCCTTTCTTTCAGTCAGTAGCTTCAATCATTTCTGGACGTTTTTCAATGGCAAAAATCAATGAATATTGTAAATGCACAAACAGTAATTTCTCCGCATTGCAAGTTGCAATTCTGAAATTTTTTGCTTTTTCCTGCTCCTCTTAGCATGATAAAGAAGATTCAAAGAGAGTGAGATGCCAGCTCCTTTCATTCAGTCAGTAGCTTCAAACATTTCTGGTATATGAATAACATGATGTTTTTCAATGGCAAAAATCAATGAATATTGTAAATGCACAAACAGTAATTTCTCCGCATTGCAAGGTGCAATTCTGAAATTTTTTGCTTTTTCCTGCTCCTCTTAGCATGATGAAGATTCAAAGAGAGTGAGATGCCAGCTCCTTTCGTTCAGTCAGTAGCTTCAATCATTTCTGGACGTTTTTCAATGGCAAAAATCATTGAATATTATAAATGCACAAACAGTAATTTCTCCGCATTGCATAGTGCAATTCTGAAATTTTTTACTTTTTCCTGCTCCTCTTAGCATGATAAAGAAGATTCAAAGAGAGTGAGATGCCAGCTCCTTTCATTCAGTCAGTAGCTTCAATCATTTCTGGTATATGAATAACATGATGTTTTTCAATGGCAAAAATCAATGAATATTGTAAATGCACAAACAGTAATTTCTCCGCATTGCAAGGTGCAATTCTGAAATTTTTTGCTTTTTCCTGCTCCTCTTAGCATGATAAAGAAGATTCAAAGAGAGTGAGATGCCAGCTCCTTTCATTCAGTCAGTAGCTTCAATAATTTCTGGACGTTTTTCAATGGCAAAAATCAATGAATATTGTAAATGCACAAACAGTAATTTCTCCGCATTGCAAGGTGCAATTCTGAAATTTTTTGCTTTTTCCTGCTCCTCTTAGCATGATAAACATGATTCAAAGAGAGTGAGATGCCAGCTCCTTTCATTCAGTCAGTAGCTTCAATCATTTCTGGACGTTTTTCAATAGCAAAAATCAATGAATATTGTAAATGCACAAACAGTAATTTCTCCGCATTGCAAGGTGCAATTATGAAATTTTTTGCTTTTTCCTGCTCCTCTTAGCATGATAAAGAAGATTCAAAGAGAGTGAGATGCCAGCTCCTTTCATTCAGTCAGTAGCTTCAAACATTTCTGGTATATGAATAACATGATGTTTTTCAATGGCAAAAATCAATGAATATTGTAAATGCACAAACAGTAATTTCTCCGCATTGCAAGGTGCAATTCTGAAATTTTTTGCTTTTTCCTGCTCCTCTTAGCATGATAAAGAAGATTCAAAGAGAGTGAGATGCCAGCTCCTTTCATTCAGTCAGTAGCTTCAATCATTTCTGGATGTTTTTCAATGGCAAAAATCAATGAATATTGTAAATGCACAAACAGTAATTTCTCCGCATTGCAAGGTGCAATTCTGAAATTTTTTGCTTTTTCCTGCTCCTCTTAGCATGATAAACAAGATTCAAAGAGAGTGAGATGCCAGCTCCTTTCATTCAGTCAGTAGCTTCAATCATTTCTGGACGTTTTTCAATGGCAAAAATCAATGAATATCGTAAATGCACAAACAGTAATTTCTCCGCATTGCAAGGTGCAATTCTGAAATTTTTTGCTTTTTCCTGCTCCTCTTAGCATGATAAAGAAGATTCAAAGAGAGTGAGATGCCAGCTCCTTTCATTCAGTCAGTAGCTTCAAACATTTCTGGTATATGAATAACATGATGTTTTTCAATGGCAAAAATCAATGAATATTGTAAATGCACAAACAGTAATTTCTCCGCATTGCAAGGTGCAAGTCTGAAATTTTTTGCTTTTTCCTGCTCCTCTTAGCATGATAAAGAAGATTCAAAGAGAGTGAGATGCCAGCTACTTTCATTCAGTCAGTAGCTTCAATCATTTCTGGACGTTTTTCAATGGTAAAAATCAATGAATATTGTAAATGCACAAACAGTAATTTCTCCACATTGCAAGGTGCAATTCTGAAATTTTTTGCTTTTTCCTGCTCCTCTTAGCATGATAAAGAAGATTCAAAGAGAGTGAGATGCCAGCTCCTTTCATTCAGTCAGTAGCTTCAAACATTTCTGGTATATGAATAACATGATGTTTTTCAATGGCAAAAATCAATGAATATTGTAAATGCACAAACAGTAATTTCTCCGCATTGCAAGGTGCAATTCTGAAATTTTTTGCTTTTTCCTGCTCCTCTTAGCATGATAAAGAAGATTCAAAGAGAGTGAGATGCCAGCTCCTTTCATTCAGTCAGTAGCTTCAATCATTTCTGGATGTTTTTCAATGGCAAAAATCAATGAATATTGTAAATGCACAAACTGTAATTTCTCCGCATTGCAAGGTGCAATTCTGAAATTTTTTGCTTTTTCCTGCTCCTCTTAGCATAATAAAGAAGATTCAAAGAGAGTGAGATGCCAGCTCCTTTCATTCAGTCAGTAGCTTCAATCATTTCTGGACGTTTTTCAATGGCAAAAATCAATGAATATTGTAAATGCACAAACAGTAATTTCTCCGCATTGCAAGGTGCAATTCTGAAATTTTTTGCTTTTTCCTGCTCCTCTTAGCATGATAAAGAAGATTCAAAGAGAGTGAGATGCCAGCTCCTTTCATTCAGTCAGTAGCTTCAAACATTTCTGGTATATGAATAACATGATGTTTTTCAATGGCAAAAATCAATGAATATTGTAAATGCACAAACAGTAATTTCTCCGCATTGCAAGGTGCAATTCTGAAATTTTTTGCTTTTTCCTGCTCCTCTTAGCATGATAAAGAAGATTCAAAGAGAGTGAGATGCCAGCTCCTTTCATTCAGTCAGTAGCTTCAAACATTTCTGGTATATGAATAACATGATGTTTTTCAATGGCAAAAATCAATGAATATTGTAAATGCACAAACAGTAATTTCTCCGCATTGCAAGGTGCAATTCTGAAATTTTTTGCTTTTTCCTGCTCCTCTTAGCATGATAAAGAAGATTCAAAGAGAGTGAGATGCCAGCTCCTTTCATTGAGTCAGTAGCTTCAATCATTTCTGGACTTTTTTCAATGGCAAAAATCATTGAATATTGTAAATGCACAAACAGTAATTTCTCCGCATTGCAAGGTGCAATTCTGAAATTTTTTACTTTTTCTTGCTCCTCTTAGCATGATAAAGAAGATTCAAAGAGAGTGAGATGCCAGCTCCTTTCATTCAGTCAGTAGCTTCAATCATTTCTGGTATATGAATAACATGATGTTTTTCAATGGCAAAAATCAATGAATATTGTAAATGCACAAACAGTAATTTCTCCGCATTGCAAGGTGCAATTCTGAAATTTTTTGTTTTTTCCTGCTCCTCTTAGCATGATAAAGAAGATTCAAAGAGAGTGAGATGCCAGCTCCTTTCATTCAGTCAGTAGCTTCAAACATTTCTGGTATATGAATAACATGATGTTTTTCAATGGCAAAAATCAATGAATATTGTAAATGCACAAACAGTAATTTCTCCGCATTGCAAGGTGCAATTCTGAAATTTTTTGCTTTTTCCTGCTCCTCTTAGCATGTTAAAGAAGATTCAAAGAGAGTGAGATGCCAGCTCCTTTCGTTCAGTCAGTAGCCTCAATCATTTCTGGACGTTTTTCAATGGTAAAAATCAATGAATATTGTAAATGCACAAACAGTAATTTCTCCGCATTGCAAGGTGCAATTCTGAAATTTTTTGCTTTTTCCTGCTCCTCTTAGCATGATAAAGAAGATTCAAAGAGAGTGAGATGCCAGCTCCTTTCATTCAGTCAGTAGCTTCAAACATTTCTGGTATATGAATAACATGATGTTTTTCAATGGCAAAAATCAATGAATATTGTAAATGCACAAACAGTAATTTCTCCGCATTGCAAGGTGCAATTCTGAAATTTTTTGCTTTTTCCTGCTCCTCTTAGCATGATAAAGAAGATTCAAAGAGAGTGAGATGCCAGCTCCTTTCATTCAGTCAGTAGCTTCAATCATTTCTGGTATATGAATAACATGATGTTTTTCAATGGCAAAAATCAATGAATATTGTAAATGCACAAACAGTAATTTCTCCGCATTGCAAGGTGCAATTCTGAAATTTTTTGCTTTTTCCTGCTCCTCTTAGCATGATAAAGAAGATTCAAAGAGAGTGAGATGCCAGCTCCTTTCATTCAGTCAGTAGCTTCAATCATTTCTGGACGTTTTTCAATGGCAAAAATCAATGAATATTGCAAATGCACAAACAGTAATTTCTCCGCATTGCAAGGTGCAATTCTGAAATTTTTTGCTTTTTCCTGCTCCTCTTAGCATGATAAACAAGATTCAAAGAGAGTGAGATGCCAGCTCCTTTCATTCAGTCAGTAGCTTCAATCATTTCTGGACGTTTTTCAATGGCAAAAATCAATGAATATTGTAAATGCACAAACAGTAATTTCTCCGCATTGCAAGGTGCAATTCTGAAATTTTTTGCTTTTACCTGCTCCTCTTAGCATGATAAAGAAGATTCAAAGAGAGTGAGATGCCAGCTCCTTTCTTTCAGTCAGTAGCTTCAATCATTTCTGGACGTTTTTCAATGGCAAAAATCAATGAATATTGTAAATGCACAAACAGTAATTTCTCCGCATTGCAAGTTGCAATTCTGAAATTTTTTGCTTTTTCCTGCTCCTCTTAGCATGATAAAGAAGATTCAAAGAGAGTGAGATGCCAGCTCCTTTCATTCAGTCAGTAGCTTCAAACATTTCTGGTATATGAATAACATGATGTTTTTCAATGGCAAAAATCAATGAATATTGTAAATGCACAAACAGTAATTTCTCCGCATTGCAAGGTGCAATTCTGAAATTTTTTGCTTTTTCCTGCTCCTCTTAGCATGATGAAGATTCAAAGAGAGTGAGATGCCAGCT
Source organism: Phyllobates terribilis (assembly GCF_046119375.1). Classification (NCBI taxonomy): domain Eukaryota; kingdom Metazoa; phylum Chordata; class Amphibia; order Anura; family Dendrobatidae; genus Phyllobates; species Phyllobates terribilis. The sequence goes on along the minus strand of NW_027363814.1, from coordinate 73,534 downwards.
CCTTTCGTTCAGTCAGTAGCTTCAATCATTTCTGGACGTTTTTCAATGGCAAAAATCATTGAATATTATAAATGCACAAACAGTAATTTCTCCGCATTGCATAGTGCAATTCTGAAATTTTTTACTTTTTCCTGCTCCTCTTAGCATGATAAAGAAGATTCAAAGAGAGTGAGATGCCAGCTCCTTTCATTCAGTCAGTAGCTTCAATCATTTCTGGTATATGAATAACATGATGTTTTTCAATGGCAAAAATCAATGAATATTGTAAATGCACAAACAGTAATTTCTCCGCATTGCAATGTGCAATTCTGAAATTTTTTGCTTTTTCCTGCTCCTCTTAGCATGATAAAGAAGATTCAAAGAGAGTGAGATGCCAGCTCCTTTCATTCAGTCAGTAGCTTCAATAATTTCTGGACGTTTTTCAATGGCAAAAATCAATGAATATTGTAAATGCACAAACAGTAATTTCTCCGCATTGCAAGGTGCAATTCTGAAATTTTTTGCTTTTTCCTGCTCCTCTTAGCATGATAAACATGATTCAAAGAGAGTGAGATGCCAGCTCCTTTCATTCAGTCAGTAGCTTCAATCATTTCTGGACGTTTTTCAATGGCAAAAATCAATGAATATTGTAAATGCACAAACAGTAATTTCTCCGCATTGCAAGGTGCAATTATGAAATTTTTTGCTTTTTCCTGCTCCTCTTAGCATGATAAAGAAGATTCAAAGAGAGTGAGATGCCAGCTCCTTTCATTCAGTCAGTAGCTTCAAACATTTCTGGTATATGAATAACATGATGTTTTTCAATGGCAAAAATCAATGAATATTGTAAATGCACAAACAGTAATTTCTCCGCATTGCAAGGTGCAATTCTGAAATTTTTTGCTTTTTCCTGCTCCTCTTAGCATGATAAAGAAGATTCAAAGAGAGTGAGATGCCAGCTCCTTTCATTCAGTCAGTAGCTTCAATCATTTCTGGATGTTTTTCAATGGCAAAAATCAATGAATATTGTAAATGCACAAACAGTAATTTCTCCGCATTGCAAGGTGCAATTCTGAAATTTTTTGCTTTTTCCTGCTCCTCTTAGCATGATAAACAAGATTCAAAGAGAGTGAGATGCCAGCTCCTTTCATTCAGTCAGTAGCTTCAATCATTTCTGGACGTTTTTCAATGGCAAAAATCAATGAATATCGTAAATGCACAAACAGTAATTTCTCCGCATTGCAAGGTGCAATTCTGAAATTTTTTGCTTTTTCCTGCTCCTCTTAGCATGATAAAGAAGATTCAAAGAGAGTGAGATGCCAGCTCCTTTCATTCAGTCAGTAGCTTCAAATATTTCTGGTATATGAATAACATGATGTTTTTCAATGGCAAAAATCAATGAATATTGTAAATGCACAAACAGTAATTTCTCCGCATTGCAAGGTGCAAGTCTGAAATTTTTTGCTTTTTCCTGCTCCTCTTAGCATGATAAAGAAGATTCAAAGAGAGTGAGATGCCAGCTACTTTCATTCAGTCAGTAGCTTCAATCATTTCTGGACGTTTTTCAATGGTAAAAATCAATGAATATTGTAAATGCACAAACAGTAATTTCTCCACATTGCAAGGTGCAATTCTGAAATTTTTTGCTTTTTCCTGCTCCTCTTAGCATGATAAAGAAGATTCAAAGAGAGTGAGATGCCAGCTCCTTTCATTCAGTCAGTAGCTTCAAACATTTCTGGTATATGAATAACATGATGTTTTTCAATGGCAAAAATCAATGAATATTGTAAATGCACAAACAGTAATTTCTCCGCATTGCAAGGTGCAATTCTGAAATTTTTTGCTTTTTCCTGCTCCTCTTAGCATGATAAAGAAGATTCAAAGAGAGTGAGATGCCAGCTCCTTTCATTCAGTCAGTAGCTTCAATCATTTCTGGATGTTTTTCAATGGCAAAAATCAATGAATATTGTAAATGCACAAACTGTAATTTCTCCGCATTGCAAGGTGCAATTCTGAAATTTTTTGCTTTTTCCTGCTCCTCTTAGCATAATAAAGAAGATTCAAAGAGAGTGAGATGCCAGCTCCTTTCATTCAGTCAGTAGCTTCAATCATTTCTGGACGTTTTTCAATGGCAAAAATCAATGAATATTGTAAATGCACAAACAGTAATTTCTCCGCATTGCAAGGTGCAATTCTGAAATTTTTTGCTTTTTCCTGCTCCTCTTAGCATGATAAAGAAGATTCAAAGAGAGTGAGATGCCAGCTCCTTTCATTCAGTCAGTACCTTCAATCATTTCTGGACGTTTTTCAATGGCAAAAATCAATGAATATTGTAAATGCACAAACAGTAATTTCTCCGCATTGCAAGGTGCAATTCTGAAATTTTTTGCTTTTTCCCGCTCCTCTTAGCATGATAAAGATTCAAAGAGAGTGAGGTGCCAGCTCCTTTCATTCAGTCAGTAGCTTCAAACATTTCTGGTATATGAATAACATGTTTTTCAATGGCAAAAATCAATGAATATTGTAAATGCACAAACAGTAATTTCTCCGCATTGCAAGGTGCAATTCTGAAATTTTTTGCTTTTTCCTGCTCCTCTTAGCATGATAAAGAAGATTCAAAGAGAGTGAGATGCCAGCTCCTTTCATTCAGTCAGTAGCTTCAAACATTTCTGGTATATGAATAACATGATGTTTTTCAATGGCAAAAATCAATGAATATTGTAAATGCACAAACAGTAATTTCTCCGCATTGCAAGGTGCAATTCTGAAATTTTTTGCTTTTTCCTGCTCCTCTTAGCATGATAAAGAAGATTCAAAGAGAGTGAGATGCCAGCTCCTTTCATTCAGTCAGTAGCTTCAATCATTTCTGGATGTTTTTCAATGGCAAAAATCAATGAATATTGTAAATGCACAAACTGTAATTTCTCCGCATTGCAAGGTGCAATTCTGAAATTTTTTGCTTTTTCCTGCTCCTCTTAGCATGATAAAGAAGATTCAAAGAGAGTGAGATGCCAGCTCCTTTCATTCAGTCAGTAGCTTCAATCATTTCTGGACGTTTTTCAATGGCAAAAATCAATGAATATTGTAAATGCACAAACAGTAATTTCTCCGCATTGCAAAGTGCAATTCTGAAATTTTTTGCTTTTTCCTGCTCCTCTTAGCATGATAAAGAAGATTCGAAGAGAGTGAGATGCCAGCTCCTTTCATTCAGTCAGTACCTTCAATCATTTCTGGACGTTTTTCAATGGCAAAAATCAATGAAAATTGTAAATGCACAAACAGTAATTTCTCCGCATTGCAAGGTGCGATTCTGAAATTTTTTGCTTTTTCCTGCTCATCTTAGCATGATAAAGAAGATTCAAAGAGAGTGAGATGCCAGCTCCTTTCATTCAGTCAGTAGCTTCAAACATTTCTGGTATATGAATAACATGATGTTTTTCAATGGCAAAAATCAATGAATATTGTAAATGCACAAACAGTAATTTCTCCGCATTGCAAGGTGCAAGTCTGAAATTTTTTGCTTTTTCCTGCTCCTCTTAGCATGATAAAGAAGATTCAAAGAGAGTGAGATGCCAGCTACTTTCATTCAGTCAGTAGCTTCAATCATTTCTGGACCTTTTTCAATGGTAAAAATCAATGAATATTGTAAATGCACAAACAGTAATTTCTCCACATTGCAAGGTGCAATTCTGAAATTTTTTGCTTTTTCCTGCTCCTCTTAGCATGATAAAGAAGATTCAAAGAGAGTGAGATGCCAGCTCCTTTCATTCAGTCAGTAGCTTCAAACATTTCTGGTATATGAATAACATGATGTTTTACAATGGCAAAAATCAATGAATATTGTAAATGCACAAACAGTAATTTCTCCGCATTGCAAGGTGCAATTCTGAAATTTTTTGCTTTTTCCTGCTCCTCTTAGCATGATAAAGAAGATTCAAAGAGAGTGAGATGCCAGCTCCTTTCATTCAGTCAGTAGCTTCAAACATTTCTGGTATATGAATAACATGATGTTTTTCAATGGCAAAAATCAATGAATATTGTAAATGCACAAACAGTAATTTCTCCGCATTGCAAGGTGCAATTCTGAAATTTTTTGCTTTTTCCTGCTCCTCTTAGCATGATAAAGAAGATTCAAAGAGAGTGAGATGCCAGCTCCTTTCATTCAGTCAGTAGCTTCAATCATTTCTGGATGTTTTTCAATGGCAAAAATCAATGAATATTGTAAATGCACAAACAGTAATTTCTCCGCATTGCAAGGTGCAATTCTGAAATTTTTTGCTTTTTCCTGCTCCTCTTAGCATGATAAAGAAGATTCAAAGAGAGTGAGATGTCAGCTCCTTTCATTCAGTCAGTAGCTTCAAACATTTCTGGTATATGAATAACATGATGTTTTTCAATGGCAAAAATCAATGAATTTTGTAAATGCACAAACAGTAATTTCTCCGCATTGCAAGGTGCAATTCTGAAATTTTTTGCTTTTTCCTGCTCCTCTTAGCATGATAAAGAAGATTCAAAGAGAGTGAGATGCCAGTTCCTTTCATTCAGTCAGTAGCTTCAATCATTTCTGGACGTTTTTCAATGGCAAAAATCAATGAATATTGTAAATGCACAAACAGTAATTTCTCCGCATTGCAAGGTGCAATTCTGAAATTTTTTGCTTTTTCCTGCTCCTCTTAGCATGATAAAGAAGATTCAAAGAGAGTGAGATGCCAGCTCCTTTCATTCAGTCAGTATCTTCAATCATTTCTGGTATATGAATAACATGATGTTTTTCAATGGCAAAAATCAATGAATATTGTAAATGCACAAACAGTAATTTCTCCGCATTGCAAGGTGCAATTCTGAAATTTTTTGCTTTTTCCTGCTCCTCTTAGCATGATAAAGAAGATTCAAAGAGAGTGAGATGCCAGCTCCTTTCATTCAGTCAGTAGCTTCAATCATTTCTGGACGTTTTTCAATGGCAAAAATCAATGAATATTGTAAATGCACAAACAGTAATTTCTCCGCATTGCAAGGTGCAATTCTGAAATTTTTTGCTTTTTCCTGCTCCTCTTAGCATGATAAACAAGATTCAAAGAGAGTGAGATGCCAGCTCCTTTCATTCAGTCAGTAGCTTCAATCATTTCTGGACGTTTTTCAATGGCAAAAATCAATGAATATTGTAAATGCACAAACAGTAATTTCTCCGCATTGCAAGGTGCAATTCTGAAATTTTTTGCTTTTTCCTGCTCCTCTTAGCATGATAAAGAAGATTCAAAGAGAGTGAGATGCCAGCTCCTTTCATTCAGTCAGTAGCTTCAAACATTTCTGGTATATGAATAACATGATGTTTTTCAATGGCAAAAATCAATGAATATTGTAAATGCACAAACAGTAATTTCTCCGCATTGCAAGGTGCAAGTCTGAAATTTTTTGCTTTTTCCTGCTCCTCTTAGCATGATAAAGAAGATACAAAGAGAGTGAGATGCCAGCTACTTTCATTCAGTCAGTAGCTTCAATCATTTCTGGATGTTTTTCAATGGTAAAAATCAATGAATATTGTAAATGCACAAACAGTAATTTCTCCACATTGCAAGGTGCAATTCTGAAATTTTTTGCTTTTTCCTGCTCCTCTTAGCATGATAAAGAAGATTCAAAGAGAGTGAGATGCCAGCTCCTTTCATTCAGTCAGTAGCTTCAAACATTTCTGGTATATGAATAACATGATGTTTTTCAATGGCAAAAATCAATGAATATTGTAAATGCACAAACAGTAATTTCTCTGCATTGCAAGGTGCAATTCTGAAATTTTTTGCTTTTTCCTGCTCCTCTTAGCATGATAAAGAAGATTCAAAGAGAGTGAGATGCCAGCTACTTTCATTCAGTCAGTAGCTTCAATCATTTCTGGATGTTTTTCAATGGTAAAAATCAATGAATATTGTAAATGCACAAACAGTAATTTCTCCACATTGCAAGGTGCAATTCTGAAATTTTTTGCTTTTTCCTGCTCCTCTTAGCATGATAAAGAAGATTCAAAGAGAGTGAGATGCCAGCTCCTTTCATTCAGTCAGTAGCTTCAAACATTTCTGGTATATGAATAACATGATGTTTTTCAATGGCAAAAATCAATGAATATTGTAAATGCACAAACAGTAATTTCTCCGCATTGCAAGGTGCAATTCTGAAATTTTTTGCTTTTTCCTGCTCCTCTTAGCATGATAAAGAAGATTCAAAGAGAGTGAGATGCCAGCTCCTTTCATTCAGTCAGTAGCTTCAAACATTTCTGGTATATGAATAACATGATGTTTTTCAATGGCAAAAATCAATGAATATTGTAAATGCACAAACAGTAATTTCTCCGCATTGCAAGGTGCAATTCTGAAATTTTTTGCTTTTTCCTGCTCCTCTTAGCATGATAAAGAATATTCAAAGAGAGTGAGATGCCAGCTCCTTTCATTCAGTCAGTAGCTTCAATCATTTCTGGATGTTTTTCAATGGCAAAAATCAATGAATATTGTAAATGCACAAACTGTAATTTCTCCGCATTGCAAGGTGCAATTCTGAAATTTTTTGTTTTTTCCTGCTCCTCTTAGCATGATAAAGAAGATTCAAAGAGAGTGAGATGCCAGCTCCTTTCATTCAGTCAGTAGCTTCAATCATTTCTGGACGTTTTTCAATGGCAAAAATCAATGAATATTGTAAATGCACAAACAGTAATTTCTCCGCATTGCAAGGTGCAATTCTGAAATTTTTTGCTTTTTCCTGCTCCTCTTAGCATGATAAAGAAGATTCAAAGAGAGTGAGATGCCAGCTCCTTTCATTCAGTCAGTACCTTCAATCATTTCTGGATGTTTTTCAATGGCAAAAATCAATGAATATTGTAAATGCACAAACAGTAATTTCTCCGCATTGCAAGGTGCAATTCTGAAATTTTTTGCTTTTTCCCGCTCCTCTTAGCATGATAAAGAAGATTCAAAGAGAGTGAGGTGCCAGCTCCTTTCATTCAGTCAGTAGCTTCAAACATTTCTGGTATATGAATAACATGTTTTTCAATGGCAAAAATCAATGAATATTGTAAATGCACAAACAGTAATTTCTCCGCATTGCAAGGTGCAATTCTGAAATTTTTTGATTTTTCCTGCTCCTCTTAGCATGATAAAGAAGATTCAAAGAGAGTGAGATGCCAGCTCCTTTCATTCAGTCAGTAGCTTCAATCATTTCTGGACATTTTTCAATGGCAAAAATCAATGAATATTGTAAATGCACAAACAGTAATTTCTCCGCATTGCAAGGTGCAATTCTGAAATTTTTTGCTTTTTCCTGCTCCTCTTAGCATGATAAAGAAGATTCAAAGAGAGTGAGATGCCAGCTCCTTTCATTCAGTCAGTAGCTTCAAACATTTCTGGTATATGAATAACATGATGTTTTTCAATGGCAAAAATCAATGAATATTGTAAATGCACAAACAGTAATTTCTCCGCATTGCAAGGTGCAATTCTGAAATTTTTTGCTTTTTCCTGCTCCTCTTAGCATGATAAAGAAGATTCAAAGAGAGTGAGATGCCAGCTCCTTTCATTCAGTCAGTAGCTTCAAACATTTCTGGTATATGAATAACATGATGTTTTTCAATGGCAAAAATCAATGAATATTGTAAATGCACAAACAGTAATTTCTCCGCATTGCAAGGTGCAATTCTGAAATTTTTTGCTTTTTCCTGCTCCTCTTAGCATGATAAAGAAGATTCAAAGAGAGTGAGATGCCAGCTCCTTTCATTCAGTCAGTAGCTTCAATCATTTCTGGACGTTTTTCAATGGCAAAAATCAATGAATATTGTAAATGCACAAACAGTAATTTCTCCGCATTGCAAGGTGCAATTCTGAAATTTTTTGCTTTTTCCTGCTCCTCTTAGCATGATAAAGAAGATTCAAAGAGAGTGAGATGCCAGCTCCTTTCATTCAGTCAGTAGCTTCAATCATTTCTGGACGTTTTTCAATGGCAAAAATCAATGAATATTGTAAATGCACAAACAGTAATTTCTCCGCATTGCAAGGTGCAATTCTGAAATTTTTTGCTTTTTCCTGCTCCTCTTAGCATGATAAAGAAGATTCAAAGAGAGTGAGATGCCAGCTCCTTTCATTCAGTCAGTAGCTTCAATCATTTCTGGACGTTTTTCAATGGCAAAAATCAATGAATATTGTAAATGCACAAACAGTAATTTCTCCGCATTGCAAGGTGCAATTCTGAAATTTTTTGCTTTTTCCTGCTCCTCTTAGCATGATAAAGAAGATTCAAAGAGAGTGAGATGCCAGCTCCTTTCATTCAGTCAGAAGCTTCAATCATTTCTGGACGTTTTTCAATGGCAAAAATCAATGAATATTGTAAATGCACAAACAGTAATTTCTCCGCATTGCAAGGTGCAATTCTGAAATTTTTTGCTTTTTCCTGCTCCTCTTAGCATGACAAAGAAGATTCAAAGAGAGTAAGATGCCAGCTCCTTTCATTCAGTCAGTAGCTTCAATCATTTCTGGTATATGAATAACATGATGTTTTTCAATGGCAAAAATCAATGAATATTGTAAATGCACAAACAGTAATTTCTCCGCATTGCAAGGTGCAATTCTGAAATTTTTTGCTTTTTCCTGCTCCTCTTAGCATGATAAAGAAGATTCAAAGAGAGTGAGATGCCAGCTCCTTTCATTCAGTCAGTAGCTTCAATCATTTCTGGACGTTTTTCAATGGCAAAAATCAATGAATATTGTAAATGCACAAACAGTAATTTCTCCGCATTGCAAGGTGCAATTCTGAAATTTTTTGCTTTTTCCTGCTCCTCTTAGCATGATAAAGAAGATTCAAAGAGAGTGAGATGCCAGCTCCTTTCATTCAGTCAGTAGCTTCAATCATTTCTGGACGTTTTTCAATGGCAAAAATCAATGAATATTGTAAATGCACAAACAGTAATTTCTCCGCATTGCAAGGTGCAATTCTGAAATTTTTTGCTTTTTCCTGCTCCTCTTAGCATGATAAAGAAGATTCAAAGAGAGTGAGATGCCAGCTCCTTTCATTCAGTCAGTAGCTTCAAACATTTCTTGTATATGAATAACATGATGTTTTTCAATGGCAAAAATCAATGAATATTGTAAAAGCACAAACAGTAATTTCTCCGCATTGCAAGGTGCAATTCTGAAATTTTTTGCTTTTTCCTGCTCCTCTTAGCATGATAAAGAAGATTCAAAGAGAGTGAGATGCCAGCTCCTTTCATTCAGTCAGTAACTTCAATCATTTCTGGACGTTTTTCAATGGCAAAAATCAATGAATATTGTAAATGCACAAACAGTAATTTCTCCGCATTGCAAGGTGCAATTCTGAAATTTTTTGCTTTTTCCTGCTCCTCTTAGCATGATAAAGAAGATTCAAAGAGAGTGAGATGCCAGCTCCTTTCATTCAGTCAGTAGCTTCAATCATTTCTGGTATATGAATAACATGATGTTTTTCAATGGCAAAAATCAATGAATATTGTAAAAGCACAAACAGTAATTTCTCCGCATTGCAAGTTGCAATTCTGAAATTTTTTGCTTTTTCCTGCTCCTCTTAGCATGATAAAGAAGATTCAAAGAGAGTGAGATGCCAGCTCCTTTCATTCAGTCAGTAGCTTCAATCATTTCTGGACGTTTTTCAATGGCAAAAATCAATGAATATTGTAAATGCACAAACAGTAATTTCTCCGCATTGCAAGGTGCAATTCTGAAATTTTTTGCTTTTTCCTGCTCCTCTTAGCATGATAAAGAAGATTCAAAGAGAGTGAGATGCCAGCTCCTTTCATTCAGTCAGTAGCTTCAATCATTTCTGGACGTTTTTCAATGGCAAAAATCAATGAATATTGTAAATGCACAAACAGTAATTTCTCCGCATTGCAAGGTGCAATTCTGAAATTTTTTGCTTTTTCCTGCTCCTCTTAGCATGATAAAGAAGATTCAAAGAGAGTTAGATGCCAGCTCCTTTCATTCAGTCAGTAGCTTCAAACATTTCTGGTATATGAATAACATGATGTTTTTCAATGGCAAAAATCAATGAATATTGTAAAAGCACAAACAGTAATTTCTCCGCATTGCAAGGTGCAATTCTGAAATTTTTTGCTTTTTCCTGCTCCTCTTAGCATGATAAAGAAGATTCAAAGAGAGTGAGATGCCAGCTCCTTTCATTCAGTCAGTAGCTTCAATCATTTCTGGACGTTTTTCAATGGCAAAAATCAATGAATATTGTAAATGCACAAACAGTAATTTCTCCGCATTGCAAGGTGCAATTCTGAAATTTTTTGCTTTTCCCTGCTCCTCTTAGCATGATAAAGAAGATTCAAAGAGAGTGAGATGCCAGCTCCTTTCATTCAGTCAGTACCTTCAATCATTTCTGGATGTTTTTCAATGGCAAAAATCAATGAATATTGTAAATGCACAAACAGTAATTTCTCCGCATTGCAAGGTGCAATTCTGAAATTTTTTGCTTTTTCCCGCTCCTCTTAGCATGATAAAGAAGATTCAAAGAGAGTGAGGTGCCAGCTCCTTTCATTCAGTCAGTAGCTTCAAACATTTCTGGTATATGAATAACATGTTTTTCAATGGCAAAAATCAATGAATATTGTAAATGCACAAACAGTAATTTCTCCGCATTGCAAGGTGCAAGTCTGAAATTTTTTGCTTTTTCCTGCTCCTCTTAGCATGGTAAAGAAGATTCAAAGAGAGTGAGATGCCAGCTACTTTCATTCAGTCAGTAGCTTCAATCATTTCTGGACGTTTTTCAATGGTAAAAATCAATGAATATTGTAAATGCACAAACAGTAATTTCTCCACATTGCAAGGTGCAATTCTGAATTTTTTTGCTTTTTCCTGCTCCTCTTAGCATGATAAAGAAGATTCAAAGAGAGTGAGATGCCAGCTCCTTTCATTCAGTCAGTAGCTTCAAACATTTCTGGTATATGAATAACATGATGTTTTTCAATGGCAAAAATCAATGAATATTGTAAATGCACAAACAGTAATTTCTCCGCATTGCAAGGTGCAATTCTGAAATTTTTTGCTTTTTCCTGCTCCTCTTAGCATGATAAAGAAGATTCAAAGAGAGTGAGATGCCAGCTCCTTTCATTCAGTCAGTAGCTTCAAACATTTCTGGTATATGAAAAACATGATGTTTTTCAATGGCAAAAATCAATGAATATTGTAAATGCACAAACAGTAATTTCTCCGCATTGCAAGGTGCAATTCTGAAATTTTTTGCTTTTTCCTGCTCCTCTTAGCATGATAAAGAAGATTCAAAGAGAGTGAGATGCCAGCTCCTTTCATTCAGTCAGTAGCTTCAATCATTTCTGGACGTTTTTCAATGGCAAAAATCAATGAATATTGTAAATGCACAAACAGTAATTTCTCCGCATTGCAAGGTGCAATTCTGAAATTTTTTGCTTTTTCCTGCTCCTCTTAGCATGATAAAGAAGATTCAAAGAGAGTGAGATGCCAGCTCCTTTCATTCAGTCAGTAGCTTCAATCATTTCTGGACGTTTTTCAATGGCAAAAATCAATGAATATTGTAAATGCACAAACAGTAATTTCTCCGCATTGCAAGGTGCAATTCTGAAATTTTTTGCTTTTTCCTGCTCCTCTTAGCATGATAAAGAAGATTCAAAGAGAGTGAGATGCCAGCTCCTTTCATTCAGTCAGTAGCTTCAAACATTTCTGGTATATGAATAACATGATGTTTTTCAATGGCAAAAATCAATGAATATTGTAAATGCACAAACAGTAATTTCTCCGCATTGCAAGGTGCAATTCTGAAATTTTTTGCTTTTTCCTGCTCCTCTTAGCATGATAAAGAAGATTCAAAGAGAGTGAGATGCCAGCTCCTTTCATTCAGTCAGTAGCTTCAATCATTTCTGGACGTTTTTCAATGGCAAAAATCAATGAATATTGTAAATGCACAAACAGTAATTTCTCCGCATTGCAAGGTGCAATTCTGAAATTTTTTGCTTTTTCCTGCTCCTCTTAGCATGATAAAGAAGATTCAAAGAGAGTGAGATGCCAGCTCCTTTCATTCAGTCAGTAGCTTCAATCATTTCTGGACGTTTTTCAATGGCAAAAATCAATGAATATTGTAAATGCACAAACAGTAATTTCTCCGCATTGCAAGGTGCAATTCTGAAATTTTTTGCTTTTTCCTGCTCCTCTTAGCATGACAAAGAAGATTCAAAGAGAGTAAGATGCCAGCTCCTTTCATTCAGTCAGTAGCTTCAATCATTTCTGGTATATGAATAACATGATGTTTTTCAATGGCAAAAATCAATGAATATTGTAAATGCACAAACAGTAATTTCTCCGCATTGCAAGGTGCAATTCTGAAATTTTTTGCTTTTTCCTGCTCCTCTTAGCATGATAAAGAAGATTCAAAGAGAGTGAGATGCCAGCTCCTTTCATTCAGTCAGTAGCTTCAATCATTTCTGGACGTTTTTCAATGGCAAAAATCAATGAATTTTGTAAATGCACAAACAGTAATTTCTCCGCATTGCAAGGTGCAATTCTGAAATTTTTTGCTTTTTCCTGCTCCTCTTAGCATGATAAAGAAGATTCAAAGAGAGTTAGATGCCAGCTCCTTTCATTCAGTCAGTAGCTTCAAACATTTCTGGTATATGAATAACATGATGTTTTTCAATGGCAAAAATCAATGAATATTGTAAAAGCACAAACAGTAATTTCTCCGCATTGCAAGGTGCAATTCTGAAATTTTTTGCTTTTTCCTGCTCCTCTTAGCATGATAAAGAAGATTCAAAGAGAGTGAGATGCCAGCTCCTTTCATTCAGTCAGTAGCTTCAATCATTTCTGGACGTTTTTCAATGGCAAAAATCAATGAATATTGTAAATGCACAAACAGTAATTTCTCCGCATTGCAAGGTGCAATTCTGAAATTTTTTGCTTTTTCCTGCTCCTCTTAGCATGATAAAGAAGATTCAAAGAGAGTGAGATGCCAGCTCCTTTCATTCAGTCAGTAGCTTCAAACATTTCTTGTATATGAATAACATGATGTTTTTCAATGGCAAAAGTCAATGAATATTGTAAAAGCACAAACAGTAATTTCTCCGCATTGCAAGGTGCAATTCTGAAATTTTTTGCTTTTTCCTGCTCCTCTTAGCATGATAAAGAAGATTCAAAGAGAGTGAGTTGCCAGCTCCTTTCATTCAGTCAGTAGCTTCAATCATTTCTTGACGTTTTTCAATGGCAAAAATCAATGAATATTGTAAATGCACAAACAGTAATTTCTCCGCATTGCAAGGTGCAATTCTGAAATTTTTTGCTTTTTCCTGCTCCTCTTAGCATGATAAAGAAGATTCAAAGAGAGTGAGATGCCAGCTCCTTTCATTCAGTCAGTAGCTTCAATCATTTCTGGTATATGAATAACATGATGTTTTTCAATGGCAAAAATCAATGAATATTGTAAATGCACAAACAGTAATTTCTCCGCATTGCAAGTTGCAATTCTGAAATTTTTTGCTTTTTCCTGCTCCTCTTAGCATGATAAAGAAGATTCAAAGAGAGTGAGATGCCAGCTCCTTTCATTCAGTCAGTAGCTTCAATCATTTCTGGACGTTTTTCAATGGCAAAAATCAATGAATATTGTAAATGCACAAACAGTAATTTCTCCGCATTGCAAGGTGCAATTCTGAAATTTTTTGCTTTTTCCTGCTCCTCTTAGCATGATAAAGAAGATTCAAAGAGAGTGAGATGCCAGCTCCTTTCATTCAGTCAGTAGCTTCAATCATTTCTGGACGTTTTTCAATGGCAAAAATCAATGAATATTGTAAATGCACAAACAGTAATTTCTCCGCATTGCAAGGTGCAATTCTGAAATTTTTTGCTTTTTCCTGCTCCTCTTAGCATGATAAAGAAGATTCAAAGAGAGTTAGATGCCAGCTCCTTTCATTCAGTCAGTAGCTTCAAACATTTCTGGTATATGAATAACATGATGTTTTTCAATGGCAAAAATCAATGAATATTGTAAAAGCACAAACAGTAATTTCTCCGCATTGCAAGGTGCAATTCTGAAATTTTTTGCTTTTTCCTGCTCCTCTTAGCATGATAAAGAAGATTCAAAGAGAGTGAGATGCCAGCTCCTTTCATTCAGTCAGTAGCTTCAATCATTTCTGGACGTTTTTCAATGGCAAAAATCAATGAATATTGTAAATGCACAAACAGTAATTTCTCCGCATTGCAAGGTGCAATTCTGAAATTTTTTGCTTTTTCCTGCTCCTCTTAGCATGATAAAGAAGATTCAAAGAGAGTGAGATGCCAGCTCCTTTCATTCAGTCAGTAGCTTCAATCATTTCTGGTATATGAATAACATGATGTTTTTCAATGGCAAAAATCAATGAATATTGTAAATGCACAAACAGTAATTTCTCCACATTGCAAGGTGCAATTCTGAAATTTTTTGCTTTTTCCTGCTCCTCTTAGCATGATAAAGAAGATTCAAAGAGAGTGAGATGCCAGCTCCTTTCATTCAGTCAGTAGCTTCAATCATTTCTGGACGTTTTTCAATGGCAAAAATCAATGAATATTGTAAATGCACAAACAGTAATTTCTCCGCATTGCAAGGTGCAATTCTGAAATTTTTTGCTTTTTCCTGCTCCTCTTAGCATGATAAAGAAGATTCAAAGAGAGCGAGATGCCAGCTCCTTTCATTCAGTCAGTAGCTTCAATCATTTCTGGTATATGAATAACATGATGTTTTTCAATGGCAAAAATCAATGAATATTGTAAATGCACAAACAGTAATTTCTCCGCATTGCAAGGTGCAATTCTGAAATTTTTTGCTTTTTCCTGCTCCTCTTAGCATGATAAAGAAGATTCAAAGAGAGTGAGATGCCAGCTCCTTTCATTCAGTCAGTAGCTTCAATCATTTCTGGACGTTTTTCAATGGCAAAAATCAATGAATATTGTAAATGCACAAACAGTAATTTCTCCGCATTGCAAGGTGCAATTCTGAAATTTTTTGCTTTTTCCTGCTCCTCTTAGCATGATAAAGAAGATTCAAAGAGAGTGAGATGCCAGCTCCTTTCATTCAGTCAGTAGCTTCAAACATTTCTGGTATATGAATAACATGATGTTTTTCAATGGCAAAAATCAATGAATATTGTAAATGCACAAACAGTAATTTCTCCGCATTGCAAGGTGCAATTCTGAAATTTTTTGCTTTTTCCTGCTCCTCTTAGCATGATAAAGAAGATTCAAAGAGAGTGAGATGCCAGCTCCTTTCATTCAGTCAGTAGCTTCAATCATTTCTGGACGTTTTTCAATGGCAAAAATCAATGAATATTGTAAATGCACAAACAGTAATTTCTCCGCATTGCAAGGTGCAATTCTGAAATTTTTTGCTTTTTCCTGCTCCTCTTAGCATGATAAAGAAGATTCAAAGAGAGTGAGATGCCAGCTCCTTTCATTCAGTCAGTAGCTTCAATCATTTCTGGTATATGAATAACATGATGTTTTTCAATGGCAAAAATCAATGAATATTGTAAATGCACAAACAGTAATTTCTCCGCATTGCAAGGTGCAATTCTGAAATTTTTTGCTTTTTCCTGCTCCTCTTAGCATGATAAAGAAGATTCAAAGAGAGTGAGATGCCAGCTCCTTTCATTCAGTCAGTAGCTTCAAACATTTCTGGTATATGAATAACATGATGTTTTTCAAAGGCAAAAATCAATGAATATTGTAAATGCACAAACAGTAATTTCTCCGCATTGCAAGGTGCAATTCTGAAATTTTTTGCTTTTTCCTGCTCCTCTTAGCATGATAAAGAAGATTCAAAGAGAGTGAGATGCCAGCTCCTTTCATTCAGTCAGTAGCTTCAATCATTTCTGGACGTTTTTCAATGGCAAAAATCAATGAATATTGTAAATGCACAAACAGTAATTTCTCCGCATTGCAAGGTGCAATTCTGAAATTTTTTGCTTTTTCCTGCTCCTCTTAGCATGATAAAGAAGATTCAAAGAGAGTGAGATGTCAGCTCCTTTCATTCAGTCAGTAGCTTCAAACATTTCTGGTATATGAATAACATGATGTTTTTCAATGGCAAAAATCAATGAATTTTGTAAATGCACAAACAGTAATTTCTCCGCATTGCAAGGTGCAATTCTGAAATTTTTTGCTTTTTCCTGCTCCTCTTAGCATGATAAAGAAGATTCAAAGAGAGTGAGATGCCAGTTCCTTTCATTCAGTCAGTAGCTTCAATCATTTCTGGACGTTTTTCAATGGCAAAAATCAATGAATATTGTAAATGCACAAACAGTAATTTCTCCGCATTGCAAGGTGCAATTCTGAAATTTTTTGCTTTTTCCTGCTCCTCTTAGCATGATAAAGAAGATTCAAAGAGAGTGAGATGCCAGCTCCTTTCATTCAGTCAGTAGCTTCAATCATTTCTGGACGTTTTTCAATGGCAAAAATCAATGAATATTGTAAATGCACAAACAGTAATTTCTCCGCATTGCAAGGTGCAATTCTGAAATTTTTTGCTTTTTCCTGCTCCTCTTAGCATGATAAAGAAGATTCAAAGAGAGTGAGATGCCAGCTCCTTTCATTCAGTCAGTAGCTTCAAACATTTCTGGTATATGAATAACATGATGTTTTTCAATGGCAAAAATCAATGAATATTGTAAATGCACAAACAGTAATTTCTCCGCATTGCAAGGTGCAATTCTGAAATTTTTTGCTTTTTCCTGCTCCTCTTAGCATGATAAAGAAGATTCAAAGAGAGTGAGATGCCAGCTCCTTTCATTCAGTCAGTAGCTTCAATCATTTCTGGACGTTTTTCAATGGCAAAAATCAATGAATATTGTAAATGCACAAACAGTAATTTCTCCGCATTGCCAGGTGCAATTCTGAAATTTTTTGCTTTTTCCTGCTCCTCTTAGCATGATAAAGAAGATTCAAAGAGAGTGAGATGTCAGCTCCTTTCATTCAGTCAGTAGCTTCAAACATTTCTGGTATATGAATAACATGATGTTTTTCAATGGCAAAAATCAATGAATTTTGTAAATGCACAAACAGTAATTTCTCCGCATTGCAAGGTGCAATTCTGAAATTTTTTGCTTTTTCCTGCTCCTCTTAGCATGATAAAGAAGATTCAAAGAGAGTGAGATGCCAGTTCCTTTCATTCAGTCAGTAGCTTCAATCATTTCTGGACGTTTTTCAATGGCAAAAATCAATGAATATTGTAAATGCACAAACAGTAATTTCTCCGCATTGCAAGGTGCAATTCTGAAATTTTTTGCTTTTTCCTGCTCCTCTTAGCATGATAAAGAAGATTCAAAGAGAGTGAGATGCCAGCTCCTTTCATTCAGTCAGTAGCTTCAATCATTTCTGGACGTTTTTCAATGGCAAAAATCAATGAATATTGTAAATGCACAAACAGTAATTTCTCCGCATTGCAAGGTGCAATTCTGAAATTTTTTGCTTTTTCCTGCTCCTCTTAGCATGATAAAGAAGATTCAAAGAGAGTGAGATGCCAGCTCCTTTCATTCAGTCAGTAGCTTCAAACATTTCTGGTATATGAATAACATGATGTTTTTCAATGGCAAAAATCAATGAATATTGTAAATGCACAAACAGTAATTTCTCCGCATTGCAAGGTGCAATTCTGAAATTTTTTGCTTTTTCCTGCTCCTCTTAGCATGATAAAGAAGATTCAAAGAGAGTGAGATGCCAGCTCCTTTCATTCAGTCAGTAGCTTCAATCATTTCTGGACGTTTTTCAATGGCAAAAATCAATGAATATTGTAAATGCACAAACAGTAATTTCTCCGCATTGCAAGGTGCAATTCTGAAATTTTTTGCTTTTTCCTGCTCCTCTTAGCATGATAAAGAAGATTCAAAGAGAGTGAGATGCCAGCTCCTTTCATTCAGTCGGTAGCTTCAAACATTTCTGGTATATGAATAACATGATGTTTTTCAATGGCAAAAATCAATGAATATTGTAAATGCACAAACAGTAATTTCTCCGCATTGCAAGGTGCAATTCTGAAATTTTTTGCTTTTTCCTGCTCCTCTTAGCAT
The DNA here is from genome assembly GCF_046119375.1 of Phyllobates terribilis. Classification (NCBI taxonomy): domain Eukaryota; kingdom Metazoa; phylum Chordata; class Amphibia; order Anura; family Dendrobatidae; genus Phyllobates; species Phyllobates terribilis. The sequence continues at coordinate 55,494 of NW_027363814.1, read as the reverse complement.
GATAAAGAAGATTCAAAGAGAGTGAGATGCCAGCTCCTTTCATTCAGTCAGTAGCTTCAATCATTTCTGGACGTTTTTCAATGGCAAAAATCAATGAATATTGTAAATGCACAAACAGTAATTTCTCCGCATTGCAAGGTGCAATTCTGAAATTTTTTGCTTTTTCCTGCTCCTCTTAGCATGATAAAGAAGATTCAAAGAGAGTGAGATGCCAGCTCCTTTCATTCAGTCAGTAGCTTCAAACATTTCTTGTATATGAATAACATGATGTTTTTCAATGGCAAAAATCAATGAATATTGTAAAAGCACAAACAGTAATTTCTCCGCATTGCAAGGTGCAATTCTGAAATTTTTTGCTTTTTCCTGCTCCTCTTAGCATGATAAAGAAGATTCAAAGAGAGTGAGATGCCAGCTCCTTTCATTCAGTCAGTAACTTCAATCATTTCTGGACGTTTTTCAATGGCAAAAATCAATGAATATTGTAAATGCACAAACAGTAATTTCTCCGCATTGCAAGGTGCAATTCTGAAATTTTTTGCTTTTTCCTGCTCCTCTTAGCATGATAAAGAAGATTCAAAGAGAGTGAGATGCCAGCTCCTTTCATTCAGTCAGTAGCTTCAATCATTTCTGGTATATGAATAACATGATGTTTTTCAATGGCAAAAATCAATGAATATTGTAAAAGCACAAACAGTAATTTCTCCGCATTGCAAGTTGCAATTCTGAAATTTTTTGCTTTTTCCTGCTCCTCTTAGCATGATAAAGAATATTCAAAGAGAGTGAGATGCCAGCTCCTTTCATTCAGTCAGTAGCTTCAATCATTTCTGGACGTTTTTCAATGGCAAAAATCAATGAATATTGTAAATGCACAAACAGTAATTTCTCCGCATTGCAAGGTGCAATTCTGAAATTTTTTGCTTTTTCCTGCTCCTCTTAGCATGATAAAGAAGATTCAAAGAGAGTGAGATGCCAGCTCCTTTCATTCAGTCAGTAGCTTCAATCATTTCTGGACGTTTTTCAATGGCAAAAATCAATGAATATTGTAAATGCACAAACAGTAATTTCTCCGCATTGCAAGGTGCAATTCTGAAATTTTTTGCTTTTTCCTGCTCCTCTTAGCATGATAAAGAAGATTCAAAGAGAGTTAGATGCCAGCTCCTTTCATTCAGTCAGTAGCTTCAAACATTTCTGGTATATGAATAACATGATGTTTTTCAATGGCAAAAATCAATGAATATTGTAAAAGCACAAACAGTAATTTCTCCGCATTGCAAGGTGCAATTCTGAAATTTTTTGCTTTTTCCTGCTCCTCTTAGCATGATAAAGAAGATTCAAAGAGAGTGAGATGCCAGCTCCTTTCATTCAGTCAGTAGCTTCAATCATTTCAGGACGTTTTTCAATGGCAAAAATCAATGAATATTGTAAATGCACAAACAGTAATTTCTCCGCATTGCAAGGTGCAATTCTGAAATTTTTTGCTTTTCCCTGCTCCTCTTAGCATGATAAAGAAGATTCAAAGAGAGTGAGATGCCAGCTCCTTTCATTCAGTCAGTACCTTCAATCATTTCTGGATGTTTTTCAATGGCAAAAATCAATGAATATTGTAAATGCACAAACAGTAATTTCTCCGCATTGCAAGGTGCAATTCTGAAATTTTTTGCTTTTTCCCGCTCCTCTTAGCATGATAAAGAAGATTCAAAGAGAGTGAGGTGCCAGCTCCTTTCATTCAGTCAGTAGCTTCAAACATTTCTGGTATATGAATAACATGTTTTTCAATGGCAAAAATCAATGAATATTGTAAATGCACAAACAGTAATTTCTCCGCATTGCAAGGTGCAATTCTGAAATTTTTTGATTTTTCCTGCTCCTCTTAGCATGATAAAGAAGATTCAAAGAGAGTGAGATGCCAGCTCCTTTCATTCAGTCAGTAGCTTCAATCATTTCTGGACGTTTTTCAATGGCAAAAATCAATGAATATTGTAAATGCACAAACAGTAATTTCTCCGCATTGCAAGGTGCAATTCTGAAATTTTTTGCTTTTTCCTGCTCCTCTTAGCATGATAAAGAAGATTCAAAGAGAGTGAGATGCCAGCTCCTTTCATTCAGTCAGTAGCTTCAATCATTTCTGGACGTTTTTCAATGGCAAAAATCAATGAATATTGTAAATGCACAAACAGTAATTTCTCCGCATTGCAAGGTGCAATTCTGAAATTTTTTGCTTTTTCCTGCTCCTCTTAGCATGATAAAGAAGATTCAAAGAGAGTGAGATGCCAGCTCCTTTCATTCAGTCAGTAGCTTCAAACATTTCTGGTATATGAATAACATGATGTTTTTCAATGGCAAAAATCAATGAATATTGTAAATGCACAAACAGTAATTTCTCCGCATTGCAAGGTGCAAGTCTGAAATTTTTTGCTTTTTCCTGCTCCTCTTAGCATGATAAAGAAGATTCAAAGAGAGTGAGATGCCAGCTCCTTTCATTCAGTCAGTAGCTTCAATCATTTCTGGACGTTTTTCAATGGCAAAAATCAATGAATATTGTAAATGCACAAACAGTAATTTCTCCGCATTGCAAGGTGCAATTCTGAAATTTTTTGCTTTTTCCTGCTCCTCTTAGCATGATAAAGAAGATTCAAAGAGAGTGAGATGCCAGCTCCTTTCATTCAGTCAGTAGCTTCAAACATTTCTGGTATATGAAAAACATGATGTTTTTCAATGGCAAAAATCAATGAATATTGTAAATGCACAAACAGTAATTTCTCCGCATTGCAAGGTGCAATTCTGAAATTTTTTGCTTTTTCCTGCTCCTCTTAGCATGATAAAGAAGATTCAAAGAGAGTGAGATGTCAGCTCCTTTCATTCAGTCAGTAGCTTCAAACATTTCTGGTATATGAATAACATGATGTTTTTCAATGGCAAAAATCAATGAATTTTGTAAATGCACAAACAGTAATTTCTCCGCATTGCAAGGTGCAATTCTGAAATTTTTTGCTTTTTCCTGCTCCTCTTAGCATGATAAAGAAGATTCAAAGAGAGTGAGATGCCAGTTCCTTTCATTCAGTCAGTAGCTTCAATCATTTCTGGACGTTTTTCAATGGCAAAAATCAATGAATATTGTAAATGCACAAACAGTAATTTCTCCGCATTGCAAGGTGCAATTCTGAAATTTTTTGCTTTTTCCTGCTCCTCTTAGCATGATAAAGAAGATTCAAAGAGAGTGAGATGCCAGCTCCTTTCATTCAGTCAGTAGCTTCAATCATTTCTGGTATATGAATAACATGATGTTTTTCAATGGCAAAAATCAATGAATATTGTAAATGCACAAACAGTAATTTCTCCGCATTGCAAGGTGCAATTCTGAATTTTTTTGCTTTTTCCTGCTCCTCTTAGCATGATAAAGAAGATTCAAAGAGAGTGAGATGCCAGCTCCTTTCATTCAGTCAGTAGCTTCAATCATTTCTGGACGTTTTTCAATGGCAAAAATCAATGAATATTGTAAATGCACAAACAGTAATTTCTCCGCATTGCAAGGTGCAATTCTGAATTTTTTTGCTTTTTCCTGCTCCTCTTAGCATGATAAAGAAGATTCAAAGAGAGTGAGATGCCAGCTCCTTTCATTCAGTCAGTAGCTTCAATCATTTCTGGACGTTTTTCAATGGCAAAAATCAATGAATATTGTAAATGCACAAACAGTAATTTCTCCGCATTGCAAGGTGCAATTCTGAAATTTTTTGCTTTTTCCTGCTCCTCTTAGCATGATAAACAAGATTCAAAGAGAGTGAGATGCCAGCTCCTTTCATTCAGTCAGTAGCTTCAATCATTTCTGGACGTTTTTCAATGGCAAAAATCAATGAATATTGTAAATGCACAAACAGTAATTTCTCCGCATTGCAAGGTGCAATTCTGAAATTTTTTGCTTTTTCCTGCTCCTCTTAGCATGATAAAGAAGATTCAAAGAGAGTGAGATGCCAGCTCCTTTCATTCAGTCAGTAGCTTCAAACATTTCTGGTATATGAATAACATGATGTTTTTCAATGGCAAAAATCAATGAATATTGTAAATGCACAAACAGTAATTTCTCCGCATTGCAAGGTGCAAGTCTGAAATTTTTTGCTTTTTCCTGCTCCTCTTAGCATGATAAAGAAGATTCAAAGAGAGTGAGATGCCAGCTACTTTCATTCAGTCAGTAGCTTCAATCATTTCTGGACGTTTTTCAATGGTAAAAATCAATGAATATTGTAAATGCACAAACAGTAATTTCTCCACATTGCAAGGTGCAATTCTGAAATTTTTTGCTTTTTCCTGCTCCTCTTAGCATGATAAAGAAGATTCAAAGAGAGTGAGATGCCAGCTCCTTTCATTCAGTCAGTAGCTTCAATCATTTCTGGTATATGAATAACATGATGTTTTTCAATGGCAAAAATCAATGAATATTGTAAATGCACAAACAGTAATTTCTCCGCATTGCAAGGTGCAATTCTGAAATTTTTTGCTTTTTCCTGCTCCTCTTAGCATGATAAAGAAGATTCAAAGAGAGTGAGATGCCAGCTCCTTTCATTAAGTCAGTAGCTTCAATCATTTCTGGACGTTTTTCAATGGCAAAAATCAATGAATATTGTAAATGCACAAACAGTAATTTCTCCGCATTGCAAGGTGCAATTCTGAAATTTTTTGCTTTTTCCTGCTCCTCTTAGCATGATAAAGAAGATTCAAAGAGAGTGAGATGTCAGCTCCTTTCATTCAGTCAGTAGCTTCAAACATTTCTGGTATATGAATAACATGATGTTTTTCAATGGCAAAAATCAATGAATTTTGTAAATGCACAAACAGTAATTTCTCCGCATTGCAAGGTGCAATTCTGAAATTTTTTGCTTTTTCCTGCTCCTCTTAGCATGATAAAGAAGATTCAAAGAGAGTGAGATGCCAGTTCCTTTCATTCAGTCAGTAGCTTCAATCATTTCTGGACGTTTTTCAATGGCAAAAATCAATGAATATTGTAAATGCACAAACAGTAATTTCTCCGCATTGCAAGGTGCAATTCTGAAATTTTTTGCTTTTTCCTGCTCCGCTTAGCATGATAAAGAAGATTCAAAGAGAGTGAGATGCCAGCTCCTTTCATTCAGTCAGTAGCTTCAATCATTTCTGGTATATGAATAACATGATGTTTTTCAATGGCAAAAATCAATGAATATTGTAAATGCACAAACAGTAATTTCTCCGCATTGCAAGGTGCAATTCTGAAATTTTTTGCTTTTTCCTGCTCCTCTTAGCATGATAAAGAAGATTCAAAGAGAGTGAGATGCCAGCTCCTTTCATTCAGTCAGTAGCTTCAATCATTTCTGGACGTTTTTCAATGGCAAAAATCAATGAATATTGTAAATGCACAAACAGTAATTTCTCCGCATTGCAAGGTGCAATTCTGAAATTTTTTGCTTTTTCCTGCTCCTCTTAGCATGATAAAGAAGATTCAAAGAGAGTGAGATGCCAGCTCCTTTCATTCAGTCAGTAGCTTCAATCATTTCTGGACGTTTTTCAATGGCAAAAATCAATGAATATTGTAAATGCACAAACAGTAATTTCTCCGCATTGCAAGGTGCAATTCTGAAATTTTTTGCTTTTTCCTGCTCCTCTTAGCATGATAAAGAAGATTCAAAGAGAGTGAGATGTCAGCTCCTTTCATTCAGTCAGTAGCTTCAAACATTTCTGGTATATGAATAACATGATGTTTTTCAATGGCAAAAATCAATGAATTTTGTAAATGCACAAACAATAATTTCTCCGCATTGCAAGGTGCAATTCTGAAATTTTTTGCTTTTTCCTGCTCCTCTTAGCATGATAAAGAAGATTCAAAGAGAGTGAGATGCCAGTTCCTTTCATTCAGTCAGTAGCTTCAATCATTTCTGGACGTTTTTCAATGGCAAAAATCAATGAATATTGTAAATGCACAAACAGTAATTTCTCCGCATTGCAAGGTGCAATTCTGAAATTTTTTGCTTTTTCCTGCTCCTCTTAGCATGATAAAGAAGATTCAAAGAGAGTGAGATGCCAGCTCCTTTCATTCAGTCAGTAGCTTCAATCATTTCTGGTATATGAATAACATGATGTTTTTCAATGGCAAAAATCAATGAATATTGTAAATGCACAAACAGTAATTTCTCCGCATTGCAAGGTGCAATTCTGAAATTTTTTGCTTTTTCCTGCTCCTCTTAGCATGATAAAGAAGATTCAAAGAGAGTGAGATGCCAGCTCCTTTCATTCAGTCAGTAGCTTCAATCATTTCTGGACGTTTTTCAATGGCAAAAATCAATGAATATTGTAAATGCACAAACAGTAATTTCTCCGCATTGCAAGGTGCAATTCTGAAATTTTTTGCTTTTTCCTGCTCCTCTTAGCATGATAAAGAAGATTCAAAGAGAGTGAGATGCCAGCTCCTTTCATTCAGTCAGTAGCTTCAATCATTTCTGGACGTTTTTCAATGGCAAAAATCAATGAATATTGTAAATGCACAAACAGTAATTTCTCCGCATTGCAAGGTGCAATTCTGAAATTTTTTGCTTTTTCCTGCTCCTCTTAGCATGATAAAGAAGATTCAAAGAGAGTGAGATGCCAGCTCCTTTCATTCAGTCAGTAGCTTCAAACATTTCTGGTATATGAATAACATGATGTTTTTCAATGGCAAAAATCAATGAATATTGTAAATGCACAAACAGTAATTTCTCCGCATTGCAAGGTGCAAGTCTGAAATTTTTTGCTTTTTCCTGCTCCTCTTAGCATGATAAAGAAGATTCAAATAGAGTGAGATGCCAGCTACTTTCATTCAGTCAGTAGCTTCAATCATTTCTGGACGTTTTTCAATGGTAAAAATCAATGAATATTGTAAATGCACAAACAGTAATTTCTCCACATTGCAAGGTGCAATTCTGAAATTTTTTGCTTTTTCCTGCTCCTCTTAGCATGATAAAGAAGATTCAAAGAGAGTGAGATGCCAGCTCCTTTCATTCAGTCAGTAGCTTCAAACATTTCTGGTATATGAATAACATGATGTTTTTCAATGGCAAAAATCAATGAATATTGTAAATGCACAAACAGTAATTTCTCTGCATTGCAAGGTGCAATTCTGAAATTTTTTGCTTTTTCCTGCTCCTCTTAGCATGATAAAGAAGATTCAAAGAGAGTGAGATGCCAGCTACTTTCATTCAGTCAGTAGCTTCAATCATTTCTGGACGTTTTTCAATGGTAAAAATCAATGAATATTGTAAATGCACAAACAGTAATTTCTCCACATTGCAAGGTGCAATTCTGAAATTTTTTGCTTTTTCCTGCTCCTCTTAGCATGATAAAGAAGATTCAAAGAGAGTGAGATGCCAGCTCCTTTCATTCAGTCAGTAGCTTCAAACATTTCTGGTATATGAATAACATGATGTTTTTCAATGGCAAAAATCAATGAATATTGTAAATGCACAAACAGTAATTTCTCCGCATTGCAAGGTGCAATTCTGAAATTTTTTGCTTTTTCCTGCTCCTCTTAGCATGATAAAGAAGATTCAAAGAGAGTGAGATGCCAGCTCCTTTCATTCAGTCAGTAGCTTCAAACATTTCTGGTATATGAATAACATGATGTTTTTCAATGGCAAAAATCAATGAATATTGTAAATGCACAAACAGTAATTTCTCCGCATTGCAAGGTGCAATTCTGAAATTTTTTGCTTTTTCCTGCTCCTCTTAGCATGATAAAGAATATTCAAAGAGAGTGAGATGCCAGCTCCTTTCATTCAGTCAGTAGCTTCAATCATTTCTGGATGTTTTTCAATGGCAAAAATCAATGAATATTGTAAATGCACAAACTGTAATTTCTCCGCATTGCAAGGTGCAATTCTGAAATTTTTGGCTTTTTCCTGCTCCTCTTAGCATGATAAAGAAGATTCAAAGAGAGTGAGATGCCAGCTCCTTTCATTCAGTCAGTAGCTTCAATCATTTCTGGACGTTTTTCAATGGCAAAAATCAATGAATATTGTAAATGCACAAACAGTAATTTCTCCGCATTGCAAGGTGCAATTCTGAAATTTTTTGCTTTTTCCTGCTCCTCTTAGCATGATAAAGAAGATTCAAAGAGAGTGAGATGCCAGCTCCTTTCATTCAGTCAGTAGCTTCAATCATTTCTGGATGTTTTTCAATGGCAAAAATCAATGAATATTGTAAATGCACAAACAGTAATTTCTCCGCATTGCAAGGTGCAATTCTGAAATTTTTTGCTTTTTCCCGCTCCTCTTAGCATGATAAAGAAGATTCAAAGAGAGTGAGGTGCCAGCTCCTTTCATTCAGTCAGTAGCTTCAAACATTTCTGGTATATGAATAACATGTTTTTCAATGGCAAAAATCATTGAATATTGTAAATGCACAAACAGTAATTTCTCCGCATTGCAAGGTGCAATTCTGAAATTTTTTGATTTTTCCTGCTCCTCTTAGCATGATAAAGAAGATTCAAAGAGAGTGAGATGCCAGCTCCTTTCATTCAGTCAGTAGCTTCAATCATATCTGGACGTTTTTCAATGGCAAAAATCAATGAATATTGTAAATGCACAAACAGTAATTTCTCCGCATTGCAAGGTGCAATTCTGAAATTTTTTGCTTTTTCCTGCTCCTCTTAGCATGATAAAGAAGATTCAAAGAGAGTGAGATGCCAGCTCCTTTCATTCAGTCAGTAGCTTCAATCATTTCTGGACGTTTTTCAATGGCAAAAATCAATGAATATTGTAAATGCACAAACAGTAATTTCTCCGCATTGCAAGGTGCAATTCTGAAATTTTTTGCTTTTTCCTGCTCCTCTTAGCATGATAAAGAAGATTCAAAGAGAGTGAGATGCCAGCTCCTTTCATTCAGTCAGTAGCTTCAAACATTTCTGGTATATGAATAACATGATGTTTTTCAATGGCAAAAATCAATGAATATTGTAAATGCACAAACAGTAATTTCTCCGCATTGCAAGGTGCAAGTCTGAAATTTTTTGCTTTTTCCTGCTCCTCTTAGCATGATAAAGAAGATTCAAAGAGAGTGAGATGCCAGCTACTTTCATTCAGTCAGTAGCTTCAATCATTTCTGGACGTTTTTCAATGGTAAAAATCAATGAATATTGTAAATGCACAAACAGTAATTTCTCCACATTGCAAGGTGCAATTCTGAAATTTTTTGCTTTTTCCTGCTCCTCTTAGCATGATAAAGAAGATTCAAAGAGAGTGAGATGCCAGCTCCTTTCATTCAGTCAGTAGCTTCAAACATTTCTGGTATATGAATAACATGATGTTTTTCAATGGCAAAAATCAATGAATATTGTAAATGCACAAACAGTAATTTCTCCGCATTGCAAGGTGCAATTCTGAAATTTTTTGCTTTTTCCTGCTCCTCTTAGCATGATAAAGAAGATTCAAAGAGAGTGAGATGCCAGCTCCTTTCATTCAGTCAGTAGCTTCAAACATTTCTGGTATATGAATAATATGATGTTTTTCAATGGCAAAAATCAATGAATATTGTAAATGCACAAAGAGTAATTTCTCCGCATTGCAAGGTGCAATTCTGAAATTTTTTGCTTTTTCCTGCTCCTCTTAGCATGATAAAGAAGATTCAAAGAGAGTGAGATGCCAGCTCCTTTCATTCAGTCAGTAGCTTCAATCATTTCTGGACGTTTTTCAATGGCAAAAATCAATGAATATTGTAAATGCACAAACAGTAATTTCTCCGCATTGCAAGGTGCAATTCTGAAATTTTTTGCTTTTTCCTGCTCCTCTTAGCATGATAAAGAAGATTCAAAGAGAGTGAGATGCCAGCTCCTTTCATTCAGTCAGTAGCTTCAATCATTTCTGGACGTTTTTCAATGGCAAAAATCAATGAATATTGTAAATGCACAAACAGTAATTTCTCCGCATTGCAAGGTGCAATTCTGAAATTTTTTGCTTTTTCCTGCTCCTCTTAGCATGATAAAGAAGATTCAAAGAGAGTGAGATGCCAGCTCCTTTCATTCAGTCAGTAGCTACAAACATTTCTGGTATATGAATAACATGATGTTTTTCAATGGCAAAAATCAATGAATATTGTAAATGCACAAACAGTAATTTCTCCGCATTGCAAGGTGCAATTCTGAAATTTTTTGCTTTTTCCTGCTCCTCTTAGCATGATAAAGAAGATTCAAAGAGAGTGAGATGCCAGCTCCTTTCATTCAGTCAGTAGCTTCAATCATTTCTGGACGTTTTTCAATGGCAAAAATCAATGAATATTGTAAATGCACAAACAGTAATTTCTCCGCATTGCAAGGTGCAATTCTGAAATTTTTTGCTTTTTCCTGCTCCTCTTAGCATGATAAAGAAGATTCAAAGAGAGTGAGATGCCAGCTCCTTTCATTCAGTCAGTAGCTTCAAACATTTCTGGTATATGAATAACATGATGTTTTTCAATGGCAAAAATCAATGAATATTGTAAATGCACAAACAGTAATTTCTCCGCATTGCAAGGTGCAAGTCTGAAATTTTTTGCTTTTTCCTGCTCCTCTTAGCATGATAAAGAAGATTCAAAGAGAGTGAGATGCCAGCTACTTTCATTCAGTCAGTAGCTTCAATCATTTCTGGACGTTTTTCAATGGTAAAAATCAATGAATATTGTAAATGCACAAACAGTAATTTCTCCACATTGCAAGGTGCAATTCTGAAATTTTTTGCTTTTTCCTGCTCCTCTTAGCATGATAAAGAAGATTCAAAGAGAGTGAGATGCCAGCTCCTTTCATTCAGTCAGTAGCTTCAAACATTTCTGGTATATGAATAACATGATGTTTTTCAATGGCAAAAATCAATGAATATTGTAAATGCACAAACAGTAATTTCTCCGCATTGCAAGGTGCAATTCTGAAATTTTTTGCTTTTTCCTGCTCCTCTTAGCATGATAAAGAAGATTCAAAGAGAGTGAGATGCCAGCTCCTTTCATTCAGTCAGTAGCTTCAAACATTTCTGGTATATTAATAACATGATGTTTTTCAATGGCAAAAATCAATGAATATTGTAAATGCACAAAGAGTAATTTCTCCGCATTGGAAGGTGCAATTCTGAAATTTTTTGCTTTTTCCTGCTCCTCTTAGCATGATAAAGAAGATTCAAAGAGAGTGAGATGCCAGCTCCTTTCATTCAGTCAGTAGCTTCAATCATTTCTGGACGTTTTTCAATGGCAAAAATCAATGAATATTGTAAATGCACAAACAGTAATTTCTCCGCATTGCAAGGTGCAATTCTGAAATTTTTTGCTTTTTCCTGCTCCTCTTAGCATGATAAAGAAGATTCAAAGAGAGTGAGATGCCAGCTCCTTTCATTCAGTCAGTAGCTTCAATCATTTCTGGACGTTTTTCAATGGCAAAAATCAATGAATATTGTAAATGCACAAACAGTAATTTCTCCGCATTGCAAGGTGCAATTCTGAAATTTTTTGCTTTTTCCTGCTCCTCTTAGCATGATAAAGAAGATTCAAAGAGAGTGAGATGCCAGCTCCTTTCATTCAGTCAGTAGCTACAAACATTTCTGGTATATGAATAACATGATGTTTTTCAATGGCAAAAATCAATGAATATTGTAAATGCACAAACAGTAATTTCTCCGCATTGCAAGGTGCAATTCTGAAATTTTTTGCTTTTTCCTGCTCCTCTTAGCATGATAAAGAAGATTCAAAGAGAGTGAGATGCCAGCTCCTTTCATTCAGTCAGTAGCTTCAATCATTTCTGGACGTTTTTCAATGGCAAAAATCAATGAATATTGTAAATGCACAAACAGTAATTTCTCCGCATTGCAAGGTGCAATTCTGAAATTTTTTGCTTTTTCCTGCTCCTTTTAGCATGATAAAGAAGATTCAAAGAGAGTGAGATGTCAGCTCCTTTCATTCAGTCAGTAGCTTCAAACATTTCTGGTATATGAATAACATGATGTTTTTCAATGGCAAAAATCAATGAATTTTGTAAATGCACAAACAGTAATTTCTCCGCATTGCAAGGTGCAATTCTGAAATTTTTTGCTTTTTCCTGCTCCTCTTAGCATGATAAAGAAGATTCAAAGAGAGTGAGATGCCAGTTCCTTTCATTCAGTCAGTAGCTTCAATCATTTCTGGACGTTTTTCAATGGCAAAAATCAATGAATATTGTAAATGCACAAACAGTAATTTCTCCGCATTGCAAGGTGCAATTCTGAAATTTTTTGCTTTTTCCTGCTCCTCTTAGCATGATAAAGAAGATTCAAAGAGAGTGAGATGCCAGCTCCTTTCATTCAGTCAGTAGCTTCAATCATTTCTGGTATATGAATAACATGATGTTTTTCAATGGCAAAAATCAATGAATATTGTAAATGCACAAACAGTAATTTCTCCGCATTGCAAGGTGCAATTCTGAAATTTTTTGCTTTTTCCTGCTCCTCTTAGCATGATAAAGAAGATTCAAAGAGAGTGAGATGCCAGCTCCTTTCATTCAGTCAGTAGCTTCAATCATTTCTGGACGTTTTTCAATGGCAAAAATCAATGAATATTGTAAATGCACAAACAGTAATTTCTCCGCATTGCAAGGTGCAATTCTGAAATTTTTTGCTTTTTCCTGCTCTTCTTAGCATGATAAACAAGATTCAAAGAGAGTGAGATGCCAGCTCCTTTCATTCAGTCAGTAGCTTCAATCATTTCTGGACGTTTTTCAATGGCAAAAATCAATGAATATTGTAAATGCACAAACAGTAATTTCTCCGCATTGCAAGGTGCAATTCTGAAATTTTTTGCTTTTTCCTGCTCCTCTTAGCATGATAAAGAAGATTCAAAGAGAGTGAGATGCCAGCTCCTTTCATTCAGTCAGTAGCTTCAAACATTTCTGGTATATGAATAACATGATGTTTTTCAATGGCAAAAATCAATGAATATTGTAAATGCACAAACAGTAATTTCTCCGCATTGCAAGGTGCAAGTCCGAAATTTTTTGCTTTTTCCTGCTCCTCTTAGCATGATAAAGAAGATTCAAAGAGAGTGAGATGCCAGCTACTTTCATTCAGTCAGTAGCTTCAATCATTTCTGGACGTTTTTCAATGGTAAAAATCAATGAATATTGTAAATGCACAAACAGTAATTTCTCCACATTGCAAGGTGCAATTCTGAAATTTTTTGCTTTTTCCTGCTCCTCTTAGCATGATAAAGAAGATTCAAAGAGAGTGAGATGCCAGCTCCTTTCATTCAGTCAGTAGCTTCAAACATTTCTGGTTTATGAATAACATGATGTTTTTCAATGGCAAAAATCAATGAATATTGTAAATGCACAAACAGTAATTTCTCTGCATTGCAAGGTGCAATTCTGAAATTTTTTGCTTTTTCCTGCTCCTCTTAGCATGATAAAGAAGATTCAAAGAGAGTGAGATGCCAGCTACTTTCATTCAGTCAGTAGCTTCAATCATTTCTGGACGTTTTTCAATGGTAAAAATCAATGAATATTGTAAATGCACAAACAGTAATTTCTCCACATTGCAAGGTGCAATTCTGAAATTTTTTGCTTTTTCCTGCTCCTCTTAGAATGATAAAGAAGATTCAAAGAGAGTGAGATGCCAGCTCCTTTCATTCAGTCAGTAGCTTCAAACATTTCTGGTATATGAATAACATGATGTTTTTCAATGGCAAAAATCAATGAATATTGTAAATGCACAAACAGTAATTTCTCCGCATTGCAAGGTGCAATTCTGAAATTTTTTGCTTTTTCCTGCTCCTCTTAGCATGATAAAGAAGATTCAAAGAGAGTGAGATGCCAGCTCCTTTCATTCAGTCAGTAGCTTCAAACATTTCTGGTATATGAATAACATGATGTTTTTCAATGGCAAAAATCAATGAATATTGTAAATGCACAAACAGTAATTTCTCCGCATTGCAAGGTGCAATTCTGAAATTTTTTGCTTTTTCCTGCTCCTCTTAGCATGATAAAGAATATTCAAAGAGAGTGAGATGCCAGCTCCTTTCATTCAGTCAGTAGCTTCAATCATTTCTGGATGTTTTTCAATGGCAAAAATCAATGAATATTGTAAATGCACAAACTGTAATTTCTCCGCATTGCAAGGTGCAATTCTGAAATTTTTGGCTTTTTCCTGCTCCTCTTAGCATGATAAAGAAGATTCAAAGAGAGTGAGATGCCAGCTCCTTTCATTCAGTCAGTAGCTTCAATCATTTCTGGACGTTTTTCAATGGCAAAAATCAATGAATATTGTAAATGCACAAACAGTAATTTCTCCGCATTGCAAGGTGCAATTCTGAAATTTTTTGCTTTTTCCTGCTCCTCTTAGCATGATAAAGAAGATTCAAAGAGAGTGAGATGCCAGCTCCTTTCATTCAGTCAGTAGCTTCAATCATTTCTGGATGTTTTTCAATGGCAAAAATCAATGAATATTGAAAATGCACAAACAGTAATTTCTCCGCATTGCAAGGTGCAATTCTGAAATTTTTTGCTTTTTCCCGCTCCTCTTAGCATGATAAAGAAGATTCAAAGAGAGTGAGGTGCCAGCTCCTTTCATTCAGTCAGTAGCTTCAAACATTTCTGGTATATGAATAACATGTTTTTCAATGGCAAAAATCATTGAATATTGTAAATGCACAAACAGTAATTTCTCCGCATTGCAAGGTGCAATTCTGAAATTTTTTGATTTTTCCTGCTCTTCTTAGCATGATAAACAAGATTCAAAGAGAGTGAGATGCCAGCTACTTTCATTCAGTCAGTAGCTTCAATCATTTCTGGACGTTTTTCAATGGTAAAAATCAATGAATATTGTAAATGCACAAACAGTAATTTCTCCACATTGCAAGGTGCAATTCTGAAATTTTTTGCTTTTTCCTGCTCCTCTTAGCATGATAAAGAAGATTCAAAGAGAGTGAGATGCCAGCTCCTTTCATTCAGTCAGTAGCTTCAAACATTTCTGGTTTATGAATAACATGATGTTTTTCAATGGCAAAAATCAATGAATATTGTAAATGCACAAACAGTAATTTCTCTGCATTGCAAGGTGCAATTCTGAAATTTTTTGCTTTTTCCTGCTCCTCTTAGCATGATAAAGAAGATTCAAAGAGAGTGAGATGCCAGCTACTTTCATTCAGTCAGTAGCTTCAATCATTTCTGGACGTTTTTCAATGGTAAAAATCAATGAATATTGTAAATGCACAAACAGTAATTTCTCCACATTGCAAGGTGCAATTCTGAAATTTTTTGCTTTTTCCTGCTCCTCTTAGAATGATAAAGAAGATTCAAAGAGAGTGAGATGCCAGCTCCTTTCATTCAGTCAGTAGCTTCAAACATTTCTGGTATATGAATAACATGATGTTTTTCAATGGCAAAAATCAATGAATATTGTAAATGCACAAACAGTAATTTCTCCGCATTGCAAGGTGCAATTCTGAAATTTTTTGCTTTTTCCTGCTCCTCTTAGCATGATAAAGAAGATTCAAAGAGAGTGAGATGCCAGCTCCTTTCATTCAGTCAGTAGCTTCAAACATTTCTGGTATATGAATAACATGATGTTTTTCAATGGCAAAAATCAATGAATATTGTAAATGCACAAACAGTAATTTCTCCGCATTGCAAGGTGCAATTCTGAAATTTTTTGCTTTTTCCTGCTCCTCTTAGCATGATAAAGAATATTCAAAGAGAGTGAGATGCCAGCTCCTTTCATTCAGTCAGTAGCTTCAATCATTTCTGGATGTTTTTCAATGGCAAAAATCAATGAATATTGTAAATGCACAAACTGTAATTTCTCCGCATTGCAAGGTGCAATTCTGAAATTTTTGGCTTTTTCCTGCTCCTCTTAGCATGATAAAGAAGATTCAAAGAGAGTGAGATGCCAGCTCCTTTCATTCAGTCAGTAGCTTCAATCATTTCTGGACGTTTTTCAATGGCAAAAATCAATGAATATTGTAAATGCACAAACAGTAATTTCTCCGCATTGCAAGGTGCAATTCTGAAATTTTTTGCTTTTTCCTGCTCCTCTTAGCATGATAAAGAAGATTCAAAGAGAGTGAGATGCCAGCTCCTTTCATTCAGTCAGTAGCTTCAATCATTTCTGGATGTTTTTCAATGGCAAAAATCAATGAATATTGAAAATGCACAAACAGTAATTTCTCCGCATTGCAAGGTGCAATTCTGAAATTTTTTGCTTTTTCCCGCTCCTCTTAGCATGATAAAGAAGATTCAAAGAGAGTGAGGTGCCAGCTCCTTTCATTCAGTCAGTAGCTTCAAACATTTCTGGTATATGAATAACATGTTTTTCAATGGCAAAAATCATTGAATATTGTAAATGCACAAACAGTAATTTCTCCGCATTGCAAGGTGCAATTCTGAAATTTTTTGATTTTTCCTGCTCCTCTTAGCATGATAAAGAAGATTCAAAGAGAGTGAGATGCCAGCTCCTTTCATTCAGTCAGTAGCTTCAATCATTTCTGGACGTTTTTCAATGGCAAAAATCAATGAATATTGTAAATGCACAAACAGTAATTTCTCCGCATTGCAAGGTGCAATTCTGAAATTTTTTGCTTTTTCCTGCTCCTCTTAGCATGATAAAGAAGATTCAAAGAGAGTGAGATGCCAGCTCCTTTCATTCAGTCAGTAGCTTCAATCATTTCTGGACGTTTTTCAATGGCAAAAATCAATGAATATTGTAAATGCACAAACAGTAATTTCTCCGCATTGCAAGGTGCAATTCTGAAATTTTTTGCTTTTTCCTGCTCCTCTTAGCATGATAAAGAAGATTCAAAGAGAGTGAGATGCAAGCTCCTTTCATTCAGTCAGTAGCTTCAAACATTTCTGGTATATGAATAACATGATGTTTTTCAATGGCAAAAATCAATGAATATTGTAAATGCACAAACAGTAATTTCTCCGCATTGCAAGGTGCAAGTCTGAAATTTTTTGCTTTTTCCTGCTCCTCTTAGCATGATAAAGAAGATTCAAAGAGAGTGAGATGCCAGCTCCTTTCATTCAGTCAGTAGCTTCAATCATTTCTGGACGTTTTTCAATGGCAAAAATCAATGAATATTGTAAATGCACAAACAGTAATTTCTCCGCATTGCAAGGTGCAATTCTGAAATTTTTTGCTTTTTCCTGCTCCTCTTAGCATGATAAAGAAGATTCAAAGAGAGTGAGATGCCAGCTCCTTTCATTCAGTCAGTAGCTACAAACATTTCTGGTATATGAATAACATGATGTTTTTCAATGGCAAAAATCAATGAATATTGTAAATGCACAAACAGTAATTTCTCCGCATTGCAAGGTGCAATTCTGAAATTTTTTGCTTTTTCCTGCTCCTCTTAGCATGATAAAGAAGATTCAAAGAGAGTGAGATGCCAGCTCCTTTCATTCAGTCAGTAGCTTCAATCATTTCTGGACGTTTTTCAATGGCAAAAATCAATGAATATTGTAAATGCACAAACAGTAATTTCTCCGCATTGCAAGGTGCAATTCTGAAATTTTTTGCTTTTTCCTGCTCCTCTTAGCATGATAAAGAAGATTCAAAGAGAGTGAGATGCCAGCTCCTTTCATTCAGTCAGTAGCTTCAAACATTTCTGGTATATGAATAACATGATGTTTTTCAATGGTAAAAATCAATGAATATTGTAAATGCACAAAGAGTAATTTCTCCGCATTGCAAGGTGCAATTCTGAAATTTTTTGCTTTTTCCTGCTCCTCTTAGCATGATAAAGAAGATTCAAAGAGAGTGAGATGCCAGCTCCTTTCATTCAGTCAGTAGCTTCAATCATTTCTGGACGTTTTTCAATGGCAAAAATCAATGAATATTGTAAATGCACAAACAGTAATTTCTCCGCATTGCAAGGTGCAATTCTGAAATTTTTTGCTTTTTCCTGCTCCTCTTAGCATGATAAAGAAGATTCAAAGAGAGTGAGATGCCAGCTCCTTTCATTCAGTCAGTAGCTTCAATCATTTCTGGACGTTTTTCAATGGCAAAAATCAATGAATATTGTAAATGCACAAACAGTAATTTCTCCGCATTGCAAGGTGCAATTCTGAAATTTTTTGCTTTTTCCTGCTCCTCTTAGCATGATAAAGAAGATTCAAAGAGAGTGAGATGCCAGCTCCTTTCATTCAGTCAGTAGCTACAAACATTTCTGGTATATGAATAACATGATGTTTTTCAATGGCAAAAATCAATGAATATTGTAAATGCACAAACAGTAATTTCTCCGCATTGCAAGGTGCAATTCTGAAATTTTTTGCTTTTTCCTGCTCCTCTTAGCATGATAAAGAAGATTCAAAGAGAGTGAGATGCCAGCTCCTTTCATTCAGTCAGTAGCTTCAATCATTTCTGGACGTTTTTCAATGGCAAAAATCAATGAATATTGTAAATGCACAAACAGTAATTTCTCCGCATTGCAAGGTGCAATTCTGAAATTTTTTGCTTTTTCCTGCTCCTCTTAGCATGATAAAGAAGATTCAAAGAGAGTGAGATGCCAGCTCCTTTCATTCAGTCAGTAGCTTCAATCATTTCTGGACGTTTTTCAATGGCAAAAATCAATGAATATTGTAAATGCACAAACAGTAATTTCTCCGCATTGCAAGGTGCAATTCTGAAATTTTTTGGTTTTTCCTGCTCCTCTTAGCATGACAAAGAAGATTCAAAGAGAGTAAGATGCCAGCTCCTTTCATTCAGTCAGTAGCTTCAATCATTTATGGTATATGAATAACATGATGTTTTTCAATGGCAAAAATCAATGAATATTGTAAATGCACAAACAGTAATTTCTCCGCATTGCAAGGTGCAATTCTGAAATTTTTTGCTTTTTCCTGCTCCTCTTAGCATGATAAAGAAGATTCAAAGAGAGTGAGATGCCAGCTCCTTTCATTCAGTCAGTAGCTTCAATCATTTCTGGACGTTTTTCAATGGCAAAAATCAATGAATATTGTAAATGCACAAACAGTAATTTCTCCGCATTGCAAGGTGCAATTCTGAAATTTTTTGCTTTTTCCTGCTCCTCTTAGCATGATAAAGAAGATTCAAAGAGAGTGAGATGCCAGCTCCTTTCATTCAGTCAGTAGCTTCAATCATTTCTGGACGTTTTTCAATGGCAAAAATCAATGAATATTGTAAATGCACAAACAGTAATTTCTCCGCATTGCAAGGTGCAATTCTGAAATTTTTTGCTTTTTCCTGCTCCTCTTAGCATGATAAAGAAGATTCAAAGAGAGTGAGATGCCAGCTCCTTTCATTCAGTCAGTAGCTTCAAACATTTCTGGTATATGAATAATATGATGTTTTTCAATGGCAAAAATCAATGAATATTGTAAAAGCACAAACAGTAATTTCTCCGCATTGCAAGGTGCAATTCTGAAATTTTTTGCTTTTTCCTGCTCCTCTTAGCATGATAAAGAAGATTCAAAGAGAGTGAGATGCCAGCTCCTTTCATTCAGTCAGTAGCTTCAATCATTTCTGGACGTTTTTCAATGGCAAAAATCAATGAATATTGTAAATGCACAAACAGTAATTTCTCCGCATTGCAAGGTGCAATTCTGAAATTTTTTGCTTTTTCCTGCTCCTCTTAGCATGATAAAGAAGATTCAAAGAGAGTGAGATGCCAGCTCCTTTCATTCAGTCAGTAGCTTCAATCATTTCTGGTATATGAATAACATGATGTTTTTCAATGGCAAAAATCAATGAATATTGTAAATGCACAAACAGTAATTTCTCCGCATTGCAAGTTGCAATTCTGAAATTTTTTGCTTTTTCCTGCTCCTCTTAGCATGATAAAGAAGATTCAAAGAGAGTGAGATGCCAGCTCCTTTCATTCAGTCAGTAGCTTCAATCATTTCTGGACGTTTTTCAATGGCAAAAATCAATGAATATTGTAAATGCACAAACAGTAATTTCTCCGCATTGCAAGGTGCAATTCTGAAATTTTTTGCTTTTTCCTGCTCCTCTTAGCATGATAAAGAAGATTCAAAGAGAGTGAGATGTCAGCTCCTTTCATTCAGTCAGTAGCTTCAAACATTTCTGGTATATGAATAACATGATGTTTTTCAATGGCAAAAATCAATGAATTTTGTAAATGCACAAACAGTAATTTCTCCGCATTGCAAGGTGCAATTCTGAAATTTTTTGCTTTTTCCTGCTCCTCTTAGCATGATAAAGAAGATTCAAAGAGAGTGAGATGCCAGTTCCTTTCATTCAGTCAGTAGCTTCAATCATTTCTGGTCATTTTTCAATGGCAAAAATCAATGAATATTGTAAATGCACAAACAGTAATTTCTCCGCATTGCAAGGTGCAATTCTGAAATTTTTTGCTTTTTCCTGCTCCTCTTAGCATGATAAAGAAGATTCAAAGAGAGTGAGATGCCAGCTCCTTTCATTCAGTCAGTAGCTTCAATCATTTCTGGTATATGAATAACATGATGTTTTTCAATGGCAAAAATCAATGAATATTGTAAATGCACAAACAGTAATTTCTCCGCATTGCAAGGTGCAATTCTGAATTTTTTTGCTTTTTCCTGCTCCTCTTAGCATGATAAAGAAGATTCAAAGAGAGTGAGATGCCAGCTCCTTTCATTCAGTCAGTAGCTTCGATCATTTCTGGACGTTTTTCAATGGCAAAAATCAATGAATATTGTAAATGCACAAACAGTAATTTCTCCGCATTGCAAGGTGCAATTCTGAAATTTTTTGCTTTTTCCTGCTCCTCTTAGCATGATAAACAAGATTCAAAGAGAGTGAGATGCCAGCTCCTTTCATTCAGTCAGTAGCTTCAATCATTTCTGGACGTTTTTCAATGGCAAAAATCCATGAATATTGTAAATGCACAAACAGTAATTTCTCCGCATTGCAAGGTGCAATTCTGAAATTTTTTGCTTTTTCCTGCTCCTCTTAGCATGATAAAGAAGATTCAAAGAGAGTGAGATGCCAGCTCCTTTCATTCAGTCAGTAGCTTCAAACATTTCTGGTATATGAATAACATGATGTTTTTCAATGGCAAAAATCAATGAATATTGTAAATGCACAAACAGTAATTTCTCCGCATTGCAAGGTGCAAGTCTGAAATTTTTTGCTTTTTCCTGCTCCTCTTAGCATGATAAAGAAGATTCAAAGAGAGTGAGATGCCAGCTACTTTCATTCAGTCAGTAGCTTCAATCATTTCTGGACGTTTTTCAATGGTAAAAATCAATGAATATTGTAAATGCACAAACAGTAATTTCTCCACATTGCAAGGTGCAATTCTGAAATTTTTTGCTTTTTCCTGCTCCTCTTAGCATGATAAAGAAGATTCAAAGAGAGTGAGATGCCAGCTCCTTTCATTCAGTCAGTAGCTTCAATCATTTCTGGTATATGAATAACATGATGTTTTTCAATGGCAAAAATCAATGAATATTGTAAATGCACAAACAGTAATTTCTCCGCATTGCAAGGTGCAATTCTGAAATTTTTTGCTTTTTCCTGCTCCTCTTAGCATGATAAAGAAGATTCAAAGAGAGTGAGATGCCAGCTCCTTTCATTCAGTCAGTAGCTTCAATCATTTCTGGACGTTTTTCAATGGCAAAAATCAATGAATATTGTAAATGCACAAACAGTAATTTCTCCGCATTGCAAGGTGCAATTCTGAAATTTTTTGCTTTTTCCTGCTCCTCTTAGCATGATAAAGAAGATTCAAAGAGAGTGAGATGTCAGCTCCTTTCATTCAGTCAGTAGCTTCAAACATTTCTGGTATATGAATAACATGATGTTTTTCAATGGCAAAAATCAATGAATTTTGTAAATGCACAAACAGTAATTTCTCCGCATTGCAAGGTGCAATTCTGAAATTTTTTGCTTTTTCCTGCTCCTCTTAGCATGATAAAGAAGATTCAAAGAGAGTGAGATGCCAGTTCCTTTCATTCAGTCAGTAGCTTCAATCATTTCTGGACGTTTTTCAATGGCAAAAATCAATGAATATTGTAAATGCACAAACAGTAATTTCTCCGCATTGCAAGGTGCAATTCTGAAATTTTTTGCTTTTTCCTGCTCCTCTTAGCATGATAAAGAAGATTCAAAGAGAGTGAGATGCCAGCTCCTTTCATTCAGTCAGTAGCTTCAATCATTTCTGGTATATGAATAACATGATGTTTTTCAATGGCAAAAATCAATGAATATTGTAAATGCACAAACAGTAATTTCTCCGCATTGCAAGGTGCAATTCTGAAATTTTTTGCTTTTTCCTGCTCCTCTTAGCATGATAAAGAAGATTCAAAGAGAGTGAGATGCCAGCTCCTTTCATTCAGTCAGTAGCTTCAATCATTTCTGGACGTTTTTCAATGGCAAAAATCAATGAATATTGTAAATGCACAAACAGTAATTTCTCCGCATTGCAAGGTGCAATTCTGAAATTTTTTGCTTTTTCCTGCTCCTCTTAGCATGATAAAGAAGATTCAAAGAGAGTGAGATGCCAGCTCCTTTCATTCAGTCAGTAGCTTCAATCATTTCTGGACGTTTTTCAATGGCAAAAATCAATGAATATTGTAAATGCACAAACAGTAATTTCTCCGCATTGCAAGGTGCAATTCTGAAATTTTTTGCTTTTTCCTGCTCCTCTTAGCATGATAAAGAAGATTCAAAGAGAGTGAGATGTCAGCTCCTTTCATTCAGTCAGTAGCTTCAAACATTTCTGGTATATGAATAACATGATGTTTTTCAATGGCAAAAATCAATGAATTTTGTAAATGCACAAACAGTAATTTCTCCGCATTGCAAGGTGCAATTCTGAAATTTTTTGCTTTTTCCTGCTCCTCTTAGCATGATAAAGAAGATTCAAAGAGAGTGAGATGCCAGTTCCTTTCATTCAGTCAGTAGCTTCAATCATTTCTGGACGTTTTTCAATGGCAAAAATCAATGAATATTGTAAATGCACAAACAGTAATTTCTCCGCATTGCAAGGTGCAATTCTGAAATTTTTTGCTTTTTCCTGCTCCTCTTAGCATGATAAAGAAGATTCAAAGAGAGTGAGATGCCAGCTCCTTTCATTCAGTCAGTAGCTTCAATCATTTCTGGTATATGAATAACATGATGTTTTTCAATGGCAAAAATCAATGAATATTGTAAATGCACAAACAGTAATTTCTCCGCATTGCAAGGTGCAATTCTGAAATTTTTTGCTTTTTCCTGCTCCTCTTAGCATGATAAAGAAGATTCAAAGAGAGTGAGATGCCAGCTCCTTTCATTCAGTCAGTAGCTTCAATCATTTCTGGACGTTTTTCAATGGCAAAAATCAATGAATATTGTAAATGCACAAACAGTAATTTCTCCGCATTGCAAGGTGCAATTCTGAAATTTTTTGCTTTTTCCTGCTCCTCTTAGCATGATAAACAAGATTCAAAGAGAGTGAGATGCCAGCTCCTTTCATTCAGTCAGTAGCTTCAATCATTTCTGGACGTTTTTCAATGGCAAAAATCAATGAATATTGTAAATGCACAAACAGTAATTTCTCCGCATTGCAAGGTGCAATTCTGAAATTTTTTGCTTTTTCCTGCTCCTCTTAGCATGATAAAGAAGATTCAAAGAGAGTGAGATGCCAGCTCCTTTCATTCAGTCAGTAGCTTCAAACATTTCTGGTATATGAATAACATGATGTTTTTCAATGGCAAAAATCAATGAATATTGTAAATGCACAAACAGTAATTTCTCCGCATTGCAAGGTGCAAGTCTGAAATTTTTTGCTTTTTCCTGCTCCTCTTAGCATGATAAAGAAGATTCAAAGAGAGTGAGATGCCAGCTACTTTCATTCAGTCAGTAGCTTCAATCATTTCTGGACGTTTTTCAATGGTAAAAATCAATGAATATTGTAAATGCACAAACAGTAATTTCTCCACATTGCAAGGTGCAATTCTGAAATTTTTTGCTTTTTCCTGCTCCTCTTAGCATGATAAAGAAGATTCAAAGAGAGTGAGATGCCAGCTCCTTTCATTCAGTCAGTAGCTTCAAACATTTCTGGTATATGAATAACATGATGTTTTTCAATGGCAAAAATCAATGAATATTGTAAATGCACAAACAGTAATTTCTCTGCATTGCAAGGTGCAATTCTGAAATTTTTTGCTTTTTCCTGCTCCTCTTAGCATGATAAAGAAGATTCAAAGAGAGTGAGATGCCAGCTCCTTTCATTCAGTCAGTAGCTTCAATCATTTCTGGTATATGAATAACATGATGTTTTTCAATGGCAAAAATCAATGAATATTGTAAATGCACAAACAGTAATTTCTCCGCATTGCAAGGTGCAATTCTGAAATTTTTTGCTTTTTCCTGCTCCTCTTAGCATGATAAAGAAGATTCAAAGAGAGTGAGATGCCAGCTCCTTTCATTCAGTCAGTAGCTTCAATCATTTCTGGACGTTTTTCAATGGCAAAAATCAATGAATATTGTAAATGCACAAACAGTAATTTCTCCGCATTGCAAGGTGCAATTCTGAAATTTTTTGCTTTTTCCTGCTCCTCTTAGCATGATAAACAAGATTCAAAGAGAGTGAGATGCCAGCTCCTTTCATTCAGTCAGTAGCTTCAATCATTTCTGGACGTTTTTCAATGGCAAAAATCAATGAATATTGTAAATGCACAAACAGTAATTTCTCCGCATTGCAAGGTGCAATTCTGAAATTTTTTGCTTTTTCCTGCTCCTCTTAGCATGATAAAGAAGATTCAAAGAGAGTGAGATGCCAGCTCCTTTCATTCAGTCAGTAGCTTCAAACATTTCTGGTATATGAATAACATGATGTTTTTCAATGGCAAAAATCAATGAATATTGTAAATGCACAAACAGTAATTTCTCCGCATTGCAAGGTGCAAGTCTGAAATTTTTTGCTTTTTCCTGCTCCTCTTAGCATGATAAAGAAGATTCAAAGAGAGTGAGATGCCAGCTACTTTCATTCAGTCAGTAGCTTCAATCATTTCTGGACGTTTTTCAATGGTAAAAATCAATGAATATTGTAAATGCACAAACAGTAATTTCTCCACATTGCAAGGTGCAATTCTGAAATTTTTTGCTTTTTCCTGCTCCTCTTAGCATGATAAAGAAGATTCAAAGAGAGTGAGATGCCAGCTCCTTTCATTCAGTCAGTAGCTTCAAACATTTCTGGTATATGAATAACATGATGTTTTTCAATGGCAAAAATCAATGAATATTGTAAATGCACAAACAGTAATTTCTCTGCATTGCAAGGTGCAATTCTGAAATTTTTTGCTTTTTCCTGCTCCTCTTAGCATGATAAAGAAGATTCAAAGAGAGTGAGATGCCAGCTACTTTCATTCAGTCAGTAGCTTCAATCATTTCTGGACGTTTTTCAATGGTAAAAATCAATGAATATTGTAAATGCACAAACAGTAATTTCTCCACATTGCAAGGTGCAATTCTGAAATTTTTTGCTTTTTCCTGCTCCTCTTAGCATGATAAAGAAGATTCAAAGAGAGTGAGATGCCAGCTCCTTTCATTCAGTCAGTAGCTTCAATCATTTCTGGTATATGAATAACATGATGTTTTTCAATGGCAAAAATCAATGAATTTTGTAAATGCACAAACAGTAATTTCTCCGCATTGCAAGGTGCAATTCTGAAATTTTTTGCTTTTTCCTGCTCCTCTTAGCATGATAAAGAAGATTCAAAGAGAGTGAGATGCCAGTTCCTTTCATTCAGTCAGTAGCTTCAATCATTTCTGGACGTTTTTCAATGGCAAAAATCAATGAATATTGTAAATGCACAAACAGTAATTTCTCCGCATTGCAAGGTGCAATTCTGAAATTTTTTGCTTTTTCCTGCTCCTCTTAGCATGATAAAGAAGATTCAAAGAGAGTGAGATGCCAGCTCCTTTCATTCAGTCAGTAGCTTCAATCATTTCTGGTATATGAATAACATGATGTTTTTCAATGGCAAAAATCAATGAATATTGTAAATGCACAAACAGTAATTTCTCCGCATTGCAAGGTGCAATTCTGAAATTTTTTGCTTTTTCCTGCTCCTCTTAGCATGATAAAGAAGATTCAAAGAGAGTGAGATGCCAGCTCCTTTCATTCAGTCAGTAGCTTCAATCATTTCTGGACGTTTTTCAATGGCAAAAATCAATGAATATTGTAAATGCACAAACAGTAATTTCTCCGCATTGCAAGGTGCAATTCTGAAATTTTTTGCTTTTTCCTGCTCCTCTTAGCATGATAAACAAGATTCAAAGAGAGTGAGATGCCAGCTCCTTTCATTCAGTCAGTAGCTTCAATCATTTCTGGACGTTTTTCAATGGCAAAAATCAATGAATATTGTAAATGCACAAACAGTAATTTCTCCGCATTGCAAGGTGCAATTCTGAAATTTTTTGCTTTTTCCTGCTCCTCTTAGCATGATAAAGAAGATTCAAAGAGAGTGAGATGCCAGCTCCTTTCATTCAGTCAGTAGCTTCAAACATTTCTGGTATATGAATAACATGATGTTTTTCAATGGCAAAAATCAATGAATATTGTAAATGCACAAACAGTAATTTCTCCGCATTGCAAGGTGCAAGTCTGAAATTTTTTGCTTTTTCCTGCTCCTCTTAGCATGATAAAGAAGATTCAAAGAGAGTGAGATGCCAGCTACTTTCATTCAGTCAGTAGCTTCAATCATTTCTGGACGTTTTTCAATGGTAAAAATCAATGAATATTGTAAATGCACAAACAGTAATTTCTCCACATTGCAAGGTGCAATTCTGAAATTTTTTGCTTTTTCCTGCTCCTCTTAGCATGATAAAGAAGATTCAAAGAGAGTGAGATGCCAGCTCCTTTCATTCAGTCAGTAGCTTCAAACATTTCTGGTATATGAATAACATGATGTTTTTCAATGGCAAAAATCAATGAATATTGTAAATGCACAAACAGTAATTTCTCTGCATTGCAAGGTGCAATTCTGAAATTTTTTGCTTTTTCCTGCTCCTCTTAGCATGATAAAGAAGATTCAAAGAGAGTGAGATGCCAGCTACTTTCATTCAGTCAGTAGCTTCAATCATTTCTGGACGTTTTTCAATGGTAAAAATCAATGAATATTGTAAATGCACAAACAGTAATTTCTCCACATTGCAAGGTGCAATTCTGAAATTTTTTGCTTTTTCCTGCTCCTCTTAGCATGATAAAGAAGATTCAAAGAGAGTGAGATGCCAGCTCCTTTCATTCAGTCAGTAGCTTCAATCATTTCTGGACGTTTTTCAATGGCAAAAATCAATGAATATTGTAAATGCACAAACAGTAATTTCTCCGCATTGCAAGGTGCAATTCTGAAATTTTTTGCTTTTTCCTGCTCCTCTTAGCATGATAAAGAAGATTCAAAGAGAGTGAGATGCCAGCTCCTTTCATTCAGTCAGTAGCTTCAAACATTTCTGGTATATGAATAACATGATGTTTTTCAATGGCAAAAATCAATGAATATTGTAAATGCACAAACAGTAATTTCTCCGCATTGCAAGGTGCAATTCTGAAATTTTTTGCTTTTTCCTGCTCCTCTTAGCATGATAAAGAAGATTCAAAGAGAGTGAGATGCCAGCTCCTTTCATTCAGTCAGTAGCTTCAATCATTTCTGGACGTTTTTCAATGGCAAAAATCAATGAATATTGTAAATGCACAAACAGTAATTTCTCCGCATTGCAAGGTGCAATTCTGAAATTTTTTGCTTTTTCCTGCTCCTCTTAGCATGATAAAGAAGATTCAAAGAGAGTGAGATGCCAGCTCCTTTCATTCAGTCAGTAGCTTCAATCATTTCTGGTATATGAATAACATGATGTTTTTCAATGGCAAAAATCAATGAATATTGTAAATGCACAAACAGTAATTTCTCCACATTGCAAGGTGCAATTCTGAAATTTTTTGCTTTTTCCTGCTCCTCTTAGCATGATAAAGAAGATTCAAAGAGAGTGAGATGCCAGCTCCTTTCATTCAGTCAGTAGCTTCAATCATTTCTGGACGTTTTTCAATGGCAAAAATCAATGAATATTGTAAATGCACAAACAGTAATTTCTCCGCATTGCAAGGTGCAATTCTGAAATTTTTTGCTTTTTCCTGCTCCTCTTAGCATGATAAAGAAGATTCAAAGAGAGCGAGATGCCAGCTCCTTTCATTCAGTCAGTAGCTTCAATCATTTCTGGTATATGAATAACATGATGTTTTTCAATGGCAAAAATCAATGAATATTGTAAATGCACAAACAGTAATTTCTCAGCATTGCAAGGTGCAATTCTGAAATTTTTTGCTTTTTCCTGCTCCTCTTAGCATGATAAAGAAGATTCAAAGAGAGTGAGATGCCAGCTCCTTTCATTCAGTCAGTAGCTTCAATCATTTCTGGACGTTTTTCAATGGCAAAAATCAATGAATATTGTAAATGCACAAACAGTAATTTCTCCGCATTGCAAGGTGCAATTCTGAAATTTTTTGCTTTTTCCTGCTCCTCTTAGCATGATAAAGAAGATTCAAAGAGAGTGAGATGCCAGCTCCTTTCATTCAGTCAGTAGCTTCAAACATTTCTGGTATATGAATAACATGATGTTTTTCAATGGCAAAAATCAATGAATATTGTAAATGCACAAACAGTAATTTCTCCGCATTGCAAGGTGCAATTCTGAAATTTTTTGCTTTTTCCTGCTCCTCTTAGCATGATAAAGAAGATTCAAAGAGAGTGAGATGCCAGCTCCTTTCATTCAGTCAGTAGCTTCAAACATTTCTGGTATATGAATAACATGATGTTTTTCAATGGCAAAAATCAATGAATATTGTAAAAGCACAAACAGTAATTTCTCCGCATTGCAAGGTGCAATTCTGAAATTTTTTGCTTTTTCCTGCTCCTCTTAGCATGATAAAGAAGATTCAAAGAGAGTGAGATGCCAGCTCCTTTCATTCAGTCAGTAGCTTCAATCATTTCTGGACGTTTTTCAATGGCAAAAATCAATGAATATTGTAAATGCACAAACAGTAATTTCTCCGCATTGCAAGGTGCAATTCTGAAATTTTTTGCTTTTTCCTGCTACTCTTAGCATGATAAAGAAGATTCAAAGAGAGTGATATGCCAGCTCCTTTCATTCAGTCAGTAGCTTCAATCATTTCTGGTATATGAATAACATGATGTTTTTCAATGGCAAAAATCAATGAATATTGTAAATGCACAAACAGTAATTTCTCCGCATTGCAAGTTGCAATTCTGAAATTTTTTGCTTTTTCCTGCTCCTCTTAGCATGATAAAGAAGATTCAAAGAGAGTGAGATGCCAGCTCCTTTCATTCAGTCAGTAGCTTCAATTATTTCTGGACGTTTTTCAATGGCAAAAATCAATGAATATTGTAAATGCACAAACAGTAATTTCTCCGCATTGCAATGTGCAATTCTGAAATTTTTTGCTTTTTCCTGCTCCTCTTAGCATGATAAAGAAGATTCAAAGATAGTGAGATGCCAGCTCCTTTCATTCAGTCAGTTGCTTCAATCATTTCTGGATGTTTTTCAATGGCAAAAATCAATGAATATTGTAAATGCACAAACAGTAATTTCTCCGCATTGCAAGGTGCAATTCTGAAATTTTTTGCTTTTTCCTGCTCCTCTTAGCATGATAAAGAAGATTCAAAGAGAGTGAGATGCCAGCTCCTTTCATTCAGTCAGTAGCTTCAATCATTTCTGGACGTTTTTCAATGGCAAAAATCAATGAATATTGTAAATGCACAAACAGTAATTTCTCCGCATTGCAAGGTGCAATTCTGAAATTTTTTGCTTTTTCCTGCTCCTCTTTGCATGATAAAGAAGATTCAAAGAGAGTGAGATGCCAGCTCCTTTCATTCAGTCAGTAGCTTCAATCATTTCTGGTATATGAATAACATGATGTTTTTCAATGGCAAAAATCAATGAATATTGTAAATGCACAAACAGTAATTTCTCCGCATTGCAAGGTGCAATTCTGAAATTTTTGGCTTTTTCCTGCTCCTCTTAGCATGATAAAGAAGATTCAAAGAGAGTGAGATGCCAGCTCCTTTCATTCAGTCAGTAGCTTCAATCATTTCTGGATGTTTTTCAATGGCAAAAATCAATGAATATTGTAAATGCACAAACAGTAATTTCTCCGCATTGCAAGGTGCAATTCTGAAATTTCTTGCATTTTCCTGCTCCTCTTAGCATGATAAAGAAGATTCAAAGAGAGTGAGATGCCAGCTCCTTTCATTCAGTCAGTAGCTTCAATCATTTCTGGACGTTTTTCAATGGCAAAAATCAATGAATATTGTAAATGCACAAACAGTAATTTCTCCGCATTGCAAGGTGCAATTCTGAAATTTTTTGCTTTTTCCTGCTCCTCTTAGCATGATAAAGAAGATTCAAAGAGAGTGAGATGCCAGCTCCTTTCATTCAGTCAGTAGCTTCAAACATTTCTGGTATATGAATAACATGATGTTTTTCAATGGCAAAAATCAATGAATATTGTAAATGCACAAACAGTAATTTCTCCGCATTGCAAGGTGCAATTCTGAAATTTTTTGCTTTTTCCTGCTCCTCTTAGCATGATAAAGAAGATTCAAAGAGAGTGAGATGCCAGCTCCTTTCATTCAGTCAGTAGCTTCAATCATTTCTGGACGTTTTTCAATGGAAAAAATCAATGAATATTGTAAATGCACAAACAGTAATTTCTCCGCATTGCAAGGTGCAATTCTGAAATTTTTTGCTTTTTCCTGCTCCTCTTAGCATGATAAAGAAGATTCAAAGAGAGTGAGATGCCAGCTTCTTTCATTCAGTCAGTAGCTTCAAACATTTCTGGGATATGAATAACATGATGTTTTTCAATGGCAAAAATTAATGAATATTGTAAATGCACAAACAGTAATTTCTCCGCATTGCAAGGTGCAATTCTGAAATTTTTTGCTTTTTCCTGCTCCTCTTAGCATGATAAAGAAGATTCAAAGAGAGTGAGATGCCAGCTCCTTTCATTCAGTCAGTAGCTTCAATCATTTCTGGACGTTTTTCAATGGCAAAAATCAATGAATATTGTAAATGCACAAACAGTAATTTCTCCGCATTGCAAGGTGCAATTCTGAAATTTTTTGCTTTTTCCTGCTCCTCTTAGCATGATAAAGAAGATTCAAAGAGAGTGAGATGCCAGCTCCTTTCATTCAGTCAGTAGCTTCAATCATTTCTGGTATATGAATAACATGATGTTTTTCAATGGCAAAAATCAATGAATATTGTAAATGCACAAACAGTAATTTCTCCGCATTGCAAGTTGCAATTCTGAAATTTTTTGCTTTTTCCTGCTCCTCTTAGCATGATAAAGAAGATTCAAAGAGAGTGAGATGCCAGCTCCTTTCATTCAGTCAGTAGCTTCAATTATTTCTGGACGTTTTTCAATGGCAAAAATCAATGAATATTGTAAATGCACAAACAGTAATTTCTCCGCATTGCAAGGTGCAATTCTGAAATTTTTTGCTTTTTCCTGCTCCTCTTAGCATGATAAAGAAGATTCAAAGATAGTGAGATGCCAGCTCCTTTCATTCAGTCAGTTGCTTCAATCATTTCTGGACGTTTTTCAATGGCAAAAATCAATGAATATTGTAAATGCACAAACAGTAATTTCTCCGCATTGCAAGGTGCAATTCTGAAATTTTTTGCTTTTTCCTGCTCCTCTTAGCATGATAAAGAAGATTCAAAGAGAGTGAGATGCCAGCTCCTTTCATTCAGTCAGTAGCTTCAATCATTTCTGGACGTTTTTCAATGGCAAAAATCAATGAATATTGTAAATGCACAAACAGTAATTTCTCCGCATTGCAAGGTGCAATTCTGAAATTTTTTGCTTTTTCCTGCTCCTCTTTGCATGATAAAGAAGATTCAAAGAGAGTGAGATGCCAGCTCCTTTCATTCAGTCAGTAGCTTCAATCATTTCTGGTATATGAATAACATGATGTTTTTCAATGGCAAAAATCAATGAATATTGTAAATGCACAAACAGTAATTTCTCCGCATTGCAAGGTGCAATTCTGAAATTTTTGGCTTTTTCCTGCTCCTCTTAGCATGATAAAGAAGATTCAAAGAGAGTGAGATGCCAGCTCCTTTCATTCAGTCAGTAGCTTCAATCATTTCTGGATGTTTTTCAATGGCAAAAATCAATGAATATTGTAAATGCACAAACAGTAATTTCTCCGCATTGCAAGGTGCAATTCTGAAATTTCTTGCATTTTCCTGCTCCTCTTAGCATGATAAAGAAGATTCAAAGAGAGTGAGATGCCAGCTCCTTTCATTCAGTCAGTAGCTTCAATCATTTCTGGACGTTTTTCAATGGCAAAAATCAATGAATATTGTAAATGCACAAACAGTAATTTCTCCGCATTGCAAGGTGCAATTCTGAAATTTTTTGCTTTTTCCTGCTCCTCTTAGCATGATAAAGAAGATTCAAAGAGAGTGAGATGCCAGCTCCTTTCATTCAGTCAGTAGCTTCAAACATTTCTGGTATATGAATAACATGATGTTTTTCAATGGCAAAAATCAATGAATATTGTAAATGCACAAACAGTAATTTCTCCGCATTGCAAGGTGCAATTCTGAAATTTTTTGCTTTTTCCTGCTCCTCTTAGCATGATAAAGAAGATTCAAAGAGAGTGAGATGCCAGCTCCTTTCATTCAGTCAGTAGCTTCAATCATTTCTGGACGTTTTTCAATGGCAAAAATCAATGAATATTGTAAATGCACAAACAGTAATTTCTCCGCATTGCAAGGTGCAATTCTGAAATTTTTTGCTTTTTCCTGCTCCTCTTAGCATGATAAAGAAGATTCAAAGAGAGTGAGATGCCAGCTTCTTTCATTCAGTCAGTAGCTTCAAACATTTCTGGGATATGAATAACATGATGTTTTTCAATGGCAAAAATTAATGAATATTGTAAATGCACAAACAGTAATTTCTCCGCATTGCAAGGTGCAATTCTGAAATTTTTTGCTTTTTCCTGCTCCTCTTAGCATGATAAAGAAGATTCAAAGAGAGTGAGATGCCAGCTCCTTTCATTCAGTCAGTAGCTTCAATCATTTCTGGACGTTTTTCAATGGCAAAAATCAATGAATATTGTAAATGCACAAACAGTAATTTCTCCGCATTGAAAGGTGCAATTCTGAAATTTTTTGCTTTTTCCTGCTCCTCTTAGCATGATAAAGAAGATTCAAAGAGAGTGAGATGCCAGCTCCTTTCATTCAGTCAGTAGCTTCAATCATTTCTGGATGTTTTTCAATGGCAAAAATCAATGAATATTGTAAATGCACAAACAGTAATTTCTCCGCATTGCAAGGTGCAATTCTGAAATTTCTTGCATTTTCCTGCTCCTCTTAGCATGATAAAGAAGATTCAAAGAGAGTGAGATGCCAGCTCCTTTCATTCAGTCAGTAGCTTCAATCATTTCTGGACGTTTTTCAATGGCAAAAATCAATGAATATTGTAAATGCACAAACAGTAATTTCTCCGCATTGCAAGGTGCAATTCTGAAATTTTTTGCTTTTTCCTGCTCCTCTTAGCATGATAAAGAAGATTCAAAGAGAGTGAGATGCCAGCTCCTTTCATTCAGTCAGTAGCTTCAAACATTTCTGGTATATGAATAACATGATGTTTTTCAATGGCAAAAATCAATGAATATTGTAAATGCACAAACAGTAATTTCTCCGCATTGCAAGGTGCAATTCTGAAATTTTTTGCTTTTTCCTGCTCCTCTTAGCATGATAAAGAAGATTCAAAGAGAGTGAGATGCCAGCTCCTTTCATTCAGTCAGTAGCTTCAATCATTTCTGGACGTTTTTCAATGGCAAAAATCAATGAATATTGTAAATGCACAAACAGTAATTTCTCCGCATTGCAAGGTGCAATTCTGAAATTTTTTGCTTTTTCCTGCTCCTCTTAGCATGATAAAGAAGATTCAAAGAGAGTGAGATGCCAGCTTCTTTCATTCAGTCAGTAGCTTCAAACATTTCTGGGATATGAATAACATGATGTTTTTCAATGGCAAAAATTAATGAATATTGTAAATGCACAAACAGTAATTTCTCCGCATTGCAAGGTGCAATTCTGAAATTTTTTGCTTTTTCCTGCTCCTCTTAGCATGATAAAGAAGATTCAAAGAGAGTGAGATGCCAGCTCCTTTCATTCAGTCAGTAGCTTCAATCATTTCTGGACGTTTTTCAATGGCAAAAATCAATGAATATTGTAAATGCACAAACAGTAATTTCTCCGCATTGAAAGGTGCAATTCTGAAATTTTTTGCTTTTTCCTGCTCCTCTTAGCATGATAAAGAAGATTCAAAGAGAGTGAGATGCCAGCTCCTTTCATTCAGTCAGTAGCTTCAATCATTTCTGGTATATGAATAACATGATGTTTTTCAATGGCAAAAATCAATGAATATTGTAAATGCACAAACAGTAATTTCTCCGCATTGCAAGTTGCAATTCTGAAATTTTTTGCTTTTTCCTGCTCCTCTTAGCATGATAAAGAAGATTCAAAGAGAGTGAGATGCCAGCTCCTTTCATTCAGTCAGTAGCTTCAATCATTTCTGGACGTTTTTCAATAGCAAAAATCAATGAATATTGTAAATGCACAAACAGTAATTTCTCCGCATTGCAAGGTGCAATTCTGAAATTTTTTGCTTTTTCCTGCTCCTCTTAGCATGATAAAGAAGATTCAAAGAGAGTGAGATGCCAGCTCCTTTCATTCAGTCAGTAGCTTCAATCATTTCTGGACGTTTTTCAATGGCAAAAATCAATGAATATTGTAAATGCACAAACAGTAATTTCTCCGCATTGCAAGGTGCAATTCTGAAATTTTTTGCTTTTTCCTGCTCCTCTTAGCATGATAAAGAAGATTCAAAGAGAGTGAGATGCCAGCTCCTTTCATTCAGTCAGTAGCTTCAAACATTTCTGGTATATGAATAACATGATGTTTTTCAATGGCAAAAATCAATGAATATTGTAAAAGCACAAACAGTAATTTCTCCGCATTGCAAGGTGCAATTCTGAAATTTTTTGCTTTTTCCTGCTCCTCTTAGCATG
This sequence comes from Phyllobates terribilis, assembly GCF_046119375.1. Taxonomy (NCBI): domain Eukaryota; kingdom Metazoa; phylum Chordata; class Amphibia; order Anura; family Dendrobatidae; genus Phyllobates; species Phyllobates terribilis. Next base: position 20,468 of record NW_027363814.1, on the reverse strand, counting down.
ATAAAGAAGATTCAAAGAGAGTGAGATGCCAGCTCCTTTCATTCAGTCAGTAGCTTCAAACATTTCTGGTATATGAATAACATGATGTTTTTCAATGGCAAAAATCAATGAATATTGTAAATGCACAAACAGTAATTTCTCCGCATTGCAAGGTGCAATTCTGAAATTTTTTGCTTTTTCCTGCTCCTCTTAGCATGATAAAGAAGATTCAAAGAGAGTGAGATGCCAGCTCCTTTCATTCAGTCAGTAGCTTCAATCATTTCTGGACGTTTTTCAATGGCAAAAATCAATGAATATTGTAAATGCACAAACAGTAATTTCTCCGCATTGCAAGGTGCAATTCTGAAATTTTTTGCTTTTTCCTGCTCCTCTTAGCATGATAAAGAAGATTCAAAGAGAGTGAGATGCCAGCTCCTTTCATTCAGTCAGTAGCTTCAATCATTTCTGGACATTTTTCAATGGCAAAAATCAATGAATATTGTAAATGCACAAACAGTAATTTCTCCGCATTGCAAGGTGCAATTCTGAAATTTTTTGCTTTTTCCTGCTCCTCTTAGCATGATAAAGAAGATTCAAAGAGAGTGAGATGCCAGCTCCTTTCATTCAGTCAGTAGCTTCAATCATTTCTGGTATATGAATAACATGATGTTTTTCAATGGCAAAAATCAATGAATATTGTAAATGCACAAACAGTAATTTCTCCGCATTGCAAGTTGCAATTCTGAAATTTTTTGCTTTTTCCTGCTCCTCTTAGCATGATAAAGAAGAATCAAAGAGAGTGAGATGCCAGCTCCTTTCATTCAGTCAGTAGCTTCAATCATTTCTGGACGTTTTTCAATGGCAAAAATCAATGAATATTGTAAATGCACAAACAGTAATTTCTCCGCATTGCAAGGTGCAATTCTGAAATTTTTTGCTTTTTCCTGCTCCTCTTAGCATGATAAAGAAGATTCAAAGAGAGTGAGATGCCAGCTCCTTTCATTCAGTCAGTAGCTTCAATCATTTCTGGACGTTTTTCAATGGCAAAAATCAATGAATATTGTAAATGCACAAACAGTAATTTCTCCGCATTGCAAGGTGCAATTCTGAAATTTTTTGCTTTTTCCTGCTCCTCTTAGCATGATAAAGAAGATTCAAAGAGAGTGAGATGCCAGCTCCTTTCATTCAGTCAGTAGCTTCAAACATTTCTGGTATATGAATAACATGATGTTTTTCAATGGCAAAAATCAATGAATATTGTAAAAGCACAAACAGTAATTTCTCCGCATTGCAAGGTGCAATTCTGAAATTTTTTGCTTTTTCCTGCTCCTCTTAGCATGATAAAGAAGATTCAAAGAGAGTGAGATGCCAGCTCCTTTCATTCAGTCAGTAGCTTCAATCATTTCTGGACGTTTTTCAATGGCAAAAATCAATGAATATTGTAAATGCACAAACAGTAATTTCTCCGCATTGCAAGGTGCAATTCTGAAATTTTTTGCTTTTTCCTGCTCCTCTTAGCATGATAAAGAAGATTCAAAGAGAGTGAGATGCCAGCTCCTTTCATTCAGTCAGTAGCTTCAATCATTTCTGGTATATGAATAACATGATGTTTTTCAATGGCAAAAATCAATGAATATTGTAAATGCACAAACAGTAATTTCTCCACATTGCAAGGTGCAATTCTGAAATTTTTTGCTTTTTCCTGCTCCTCTTAGCATGATAAAGAAGATTCAAAGAGAGTGAGATGCCAGCTCCTTTCATTCAGTCAGTAGCTTCAATCATTTCTGGACGTTTTTCAATGGCAAAAATCAATGAATATTGTAAATGCACAAACAGTAATTTCTCCGCATTGCAAGGTGCAATTCTGAAATTTTTTGCTTTTTCCTGCTCCTCTTAGCATGATAAAGAAGATTCAAAGAGAGCGAGATGCCAGCTCCTTTCATTCAGTCAGTAGCTTCAATCATTTCTGGTATATGAATAACATGATGTTTTTCAATGGCAAAAATCAATGAATATTGTAAATGCACAAACAGTAATTTCTCAGCATTGCAAGGTGCAATTCTGAAATTTTTTGCTTTTTCCTGCTCCTCTTAGCATGATAAAGAAGATTCAAAGAGAGTGAGATGCCAGCTCCTTTCATTCAGTCAGTAGCTTCAATCATTTCTGGACGTTTTTCAATGGCAAAAATCAATGAATATTGTAAATGCACAAACAGTAATTTCTCCGCATTGCAAGGTGCAATTCTGAAATTTTTTGCTTTTTCCTGCTCCTCTTAGCATGATAAAGAAGATTCAAAGAGAGTGAGATGCCAGCTCCTTTCATTCAGTCAGTAGCTTCAAACATTTCTGGTATATGAATAACATGATGTTTTTCAATGGCAAAAATCAATGAATATTGTAAATGCACAAACAGTAATTTCTCCGCATTGCAAGGTGCAATTCTGAAATTTTTTGCTTTTTCCTGCTCCTCTTAGCATGATAAAGAAGATTCAAAGAGAGTGAGATGCCAGCTCCTTTCATTCAGTCAGTAGCTTCAAACATTTCTGGTATATGAATAACATGATGTTTTTCAATGGCAAAAATCAATGAATATTGTAAAAGCACAAACAGTAATTTCTCCGCATTGCAAGGTGCAATTCTGAAATTTTTTGCTTTTTCCTGCTCCTCTTAGCATGATAAAGAAGATTCAAAGAGAGTGAGATGCCAGCTCCTTTCATTCAGTCAGTAGCTTCAATCATTTCTGGACGTTTTTCAATGGCAAAAATCAATGAATATTGTAAATGCACAAACAGTAATTTCTCCGCATTGCAAGGTGCAATTCTGAAATTTTTTGCTTTTTCCTGCTCCTCTTAGCATGATAAAGAAGATTCAAAGAGAGTGATATGCCAGCTCCTTTCATTCAGTCAGTAGCTTCAATCATTTCTGGTATATGAATAACATGATGTTTTTCAATGGCAAAAATCAATGAATATTGTAAATGCACAAACAGTAATTTCTCCGCATTGCAAGTTGCAATTCTGAAATTTTTTGCTTTTTCCTGCTCCTCTTAGCATGATAAAGAAGATTCAAAGAGAGTGAGATGCCAGCTCCTTTCATTCAGTCAGTAGCTTCAATTATTTCTGGACGTTTTTCAATGGCAAAAATCAATGAATATTGTAAATGCACAAACAGTAATTTCTCCGCATTGCAATGTGCAATTCTGAAATTTTTTGCTTTTTCCTGCTCCTCTTAGCATGATAAAGAAGATTCAAAGATAGTGAGATGCCAGCTCCTTTCATTCAGTCAGTTGCTTCAATCATTTCTGGACGTTTTTCAATGGCAAAAATCAATGAATATTGTAAATGCACAAACAGTAATTTCTCCGCATTGCAAGGTGCAATTCTGAAATTTTTTGCTTTTTCCTGCTCCTCTTAGCATGATAAAGAAGATTCAAAGAGAGTGAGATGCCAGCTCCTTTCATTCAGTCAGTAGCTTCAATCATTTCTGGACGTTTTTCAATGGCAAAAATCAATGAATATTGTAAATGCACAAACAGTAATTTCTCCGCATTGCAAGGTGCAATTCTGAAATTTTTTGCTTTTTCCTGCTCCTCTTTGCATGATAAAGAAGATTCAAAGAGAGTGAGATGCCAGCTCCTTTCATTCAGTCAGTAGCTTCAATCATTTCTGGTATATGAATAACATGATGTTTTTCAATGGCAAAAATCAATGAATATTGTAAATGCACAAACAGTAATTTCTCCGCATTGCAAGGTGCAATTCTGAAATTTTTGGCTTTTTCCTGCTCCTCTTAGCATGATAAAGAAGATTCAAAGAGAGTGAGATGCCAGCTCCTTTCATTCAGTCAGTAGCTTCAATCATTTCTGGATGTTTTTCAATGGCAAAAATCAATGAATATTGTAAATGCACAAACAGTAATTTCTCCGCATTGCAAGGTGCAATTCTGAAATTTCTTGCATTTTCCTGCTCCTCTTAGCATGATAAAGAAGATTCAAAGAGAGTGAGATGCCAGCTCCTTTCATTCAGTCAGTAGCTTCAATCATTTCTGGACGTTTTTCAATGGCAAAAATCAATGACTATTGTAAATGCACAAACAGTAATTTCTCCGCATTGCAAGGTGCAATTCTGAAATTTTTTGCTTTTTCCTGCTCCTCTTAGCATGATAAAGAAGATTCAAAGAGAGTGAGATGCCAGCTCCTTTCATTCAGTCAGTAGCTTCAAACATTTCTGGTATATGAATAACATGATGTTTTTCAATGGCAAAAATCAATGAATATTGTAAATGCACAAACAGTAATTTCTCCGCATTGCAAGGTGCAATTCTGAAATTTTTTGCTTTTTCCTGCTCCTCTTAGCATGATAAAGAAGATTCAAAGAGAGTGAGATGCCAGCTCCTTTCATTCAGTCAGTAGCTTCAATCATTTCTGGACGTTTTTCAATGGAAAAAATCAATGAATATTGTAAATGCACAAACAGTAATTTCTCCGCATTGCAAGGTGCAATTCTGAAATTTTTTGCTTTTTCCTGCTCCTCTTAGCATGATAAAGAAGATTCAAAGAGAGTGAGATGCCAGCTTCTTTCATTCAGTCAGTAGCTTCAAACATTTCTGGGATATGAATAACATGATGTTTTTCAATGGCAAAAATTAATGAATATTGTAAATGCACAAACAGTAATTTCTCCGCATTGCAAGGTGCAATTCTGAAATTTTTTGCTTTTTCCTGCTCCTCTTAGCATGATAAAGAAGATTCAAAGAGAGTGAGATGCCAGCTCCTTTCATTCAGTCAGTAGCTTCAATCATTTCTGGACGTTTTTCAATGGCAAAAATCAATGAATATTGTAAATGCACAAACAGTAATTTCTCCGCATTGCAAGGTGCAATTCTGAAATTTTTTGCTTTTTCCTGCTCCTCTTAGCATGATAAAGAAGATTCAAAGAGAGTGAGATGCCAGCTCCTTTCATTCAGTCAGTAGCTTCAATCATTTCTGGTATATGAATAACATGATGTTTTTCAATGGCAAAAATCAATGAATATTGTAAATGCACAAACAGTAATTTCTCCGCATTGCAAGTTGCAATTCTGAAATTTTTTGCTTTTTCCTGCTCCTCTTAGCATGATAAAGAAGATTCAAAGAGAGTGAGATGCCAGCTCCTTTCATTCAGTCAGTAGCTTCAATTATTTCTGGACGTTTTTCAATGGCAAAAATCAATGAATATTGTAAATGCACAAACAGTAATTTCTCCGCATTGCAAGGTGCAATTCTGAAATTTTTTGCTTTTTCCTGCTCCTCTTAGCATGATAAAGAAGATTCAAAGATAGTGAGATGCCAGCTCCTTTCATTCAGTCAGTTGCTTCAATCATTTCTGGACGTTTTTCAATGGCAAAAATCAATGAATATTGTAAATGCACAAACAGTAATTTCTCCGCATTGCAAGGTGCAATTCTGAAATTTTTTGCTTTTTCCTGCTCCTCTTAGCATGATAAAGAAGATTCAAAGAGAGTGAGATGCCAGCTCCTTTCATTCAGTCAGTAGCTTCAATCATTTCTGGACGTTTTTCAATGGCAAAAATCAATGAATATTGTAAATGCACAAACAGTAATTTCTCCGCATTGCAAGGTGCAATTCTGAAATTTTTTGCTTTTTCCTGCTCCTCTTTGCATGATAAAGAAGATTCAAAGAGAGTGAGATGCCAGCTCCTTTCATTCAGTCAGTAGCTTCAATCATTTCTGGTATATGAATAACATGATGTTTTTCAATGGCAAAAATCAATGAATATTGTAAATGCACAAACAGTAATTTCTCCGCATTGCAAGGTGCAATTCTGAAATTTTTGGCTTTTTCCTGCTCCTCTTAGCATGATAAAGAAGATTCAAAGAGAGTGAGATGCCAGCTCCTTTCATTCAGTCAGTAGCTTCAATCATTTCTGGATGTTTTTCAATGGCAAAAATCAATGAATATTGTAAATGCACAAACAGTAATTTCTCCGCATTGCAAGGTGCAATTCTGAAATTTCTTGCATTTTCCTGCTCCTCTTAGCATGATAAAGAAGATTCAAAGAGAGTGAGATGCCAGCTCCTTTCATTCAGTCAGTAGCTTCAATCATTTCTGGACGTTTTTCAATGGCAAAAATCAATGAATATTGTAAATGCACAAACAGTAATTTCTCCGCATTGCAAGGTGCAATTCTGAAATTTTTTGCTTTTTCCTGCTCCTCTTAGCATGATAAAGAAGATTCAAAGAGAGTGAGATGCCAGCTCCTTTCATTCAGTCAGTAGCTTCAAACATTTCTGGTATATGAATAACATGATGTTTTTCAATGGCAAAAATCAATGAATATTGTAAATGCACAAACAGTAATTTCTCCGCATTGCAAGGTGCAATTCTGAAATTTTTTGCTTTTTCCTGCTCCTCTTAGCATGATAAAGAAGATTCAAAGAGAGTGAGATGCCAGCTCCTTTCATTCAGTCAGTAGCTTCAATCATTTCTGGACGTTTTTCAATGGCAAAAATCAATGAATATTGTAAATGCACAAACAGTAATTTCTCCGCATTGCAAGGTGCAATTCTGAAATTTTTTGCTTTTTCCTGCTCCTCTTAGCATGATAAAGAAGATTCAAAGAGAGTGAGATGCCAGCTTCTTTCATTCAGTCAGTAGCTTCAAACATTTCTGGGATATGAATAACATGATGTTTTTCAATGGCAAAAATTAATGAATATTGTAAATGCACAAACAGTAATTTCTCCGCATTGCAAGGTGCAATTCTGAAATTTTTTGCTTTTTCCTGCTCCTCTTAGCATGATAAAGAAGATTCAAAGAGAGTGAGATGCCAGCTCCTTTCATTCAGTCAGTAGCTTCAATCATTTCTGGACGTTTTTCAATGGCAAAAATCAATGAATATTGTAAATGCACAAACAGTAATTTCTCCGCATTGCAAGGTGCAATTCTGAAATTTTTTGCTTTTTCCTGCTCCTCTTAGCATGATAAAGAAGATTCAAAGAGAGTGAGATGCCAGCTCCTTTCATTCAGTCAGTAGCTTCAATCATTTCTGGTATATGAATAACATGATGTTTTTCAATGGCAAAAATCAATGAATATTGTAAATGCACAAACAGTAATTTCTCCGCATTGCAAGTTGCAATTCTGAAATTTTTTGCTTTTTCCTGCTCCTCTTAGCATGATAAAGAAGATTCAAAGAGAGTGAGATGCCAGCTCCTTTCATTCAGTCAGTAGCTTCAATCATTTCTGGACGTTTTTCAATAGCAAAAATCAATGAATATTGTAAATGCACAAACAGTAATTTCTCCGCATTGCAAGGTGCAATTCTGAAATTTTTTGCTTTTTCCTGCTCCTCTTAGCATGATAAAGAAGATTCAAAGAGAGTGAGATGCCAGCTCCTTTCATTCAGTCAGTAGCTTCAATCATTTCTGGACGTTTTTCAATGGCAAAAATCAATGAATATTGTAAATGCACAAACAGTAATTTCTCCGCATTGCAAGGTGCAATTCTGAAATTTTTTGCTTTTTCCTGCTCCTCTTAGCATGATAAAGAAGATTCAAAGAGAGTGAGATGCCAGCTCCTTTCATTCAGTCAGTAGCTTCAAACATTTCTGGTATATGAATAACATGATGTTTTTCAATGGCAAAAATCAATGAATATTGTAAAAGCACAAACAGTAATTTCTCCGCATTGCAAGGTGCAATTCTGAAATTTTTTGCTTTTTCCTGCTCCTCTTAGCATGATAAAGAAGATTCAAAGAGAGTGAGATGCCAGCTCCTTTCATTCAGTCAGTAGCTTCAATCATTTCTGGACGTTTTTCAATGGCAAAAATCAATGAATATTGTAAATGCACAAACAGTAATTTCTCCGCATTGCAAGGTGCAATTCTGAAATTTTTTGCTTTTTCCTGCTCCTCTTAGCATGATAAAGAAGATTCAAAGAGAGTGAGATGCCAGCTCCTTTCATTCAGTCAGTAGCTTCAATCATTTCTGGTATATGAATAACATGATGTTTTTCAATGGCAAAAATCAATGAATATTGTAAATGCACAAACAGTAATTTCTCCACATTGCAAGGTGCAATTCTGAAATTTTTTGCTTTTTCCTGCTCCTCTTAGCATGATAAAGAAGATTCAAAGAGAGTGAGATGCCAGCTCCTTTCATTCAGTCAGTAGCTTCAATCTCTTCTGGACGTTTTTCAATGGCAAAAATCAATGAATATTGTAAATGCACAAACAGTAATTTCTCCGCATTGCAAGGTGCAATTCTGAAATTTTTTGCTTTTTCCTGCTCCTCTTAGCATGATAAAGAAGATTCAAAGAGAGCGAGATGACAGCTCCTTTCATTCAGTCAGTAGCTTCAATCATTTCTGGTATATGAATAACATGATGTTTTTCAATGGCAAAAATCAATGAATATTGTAAATGCACAAACAGTAATTTCTCCGCATTGCAAGGTGCAATTCTGAAATTTTTTGCTTTTTCCTGCTCCTCTTAGCATGATAAAGAAGATTCAAAGAGAGTGAGATGCCAGCTCCTTTCATTCAGTCAGTAGCTTCAATCATTTCTGGACGTTTTTCAATGGCAAAAATCAATGAATATTGTAAATGCACAAACAGTAATTTCTCCGCATTGCAAGGTGCAATTCTGAAATTTTTTGCTTTTTCCTGCTCCTCTTAGCATGATAAAGAAGATTCAAAGAGAGTGAGATGCCAGCTTCTTTCATTCAGTCAGTAGCTTCAAACATTTCTGGGATATGAATAACATGATGTTTTTCAATGGCAAAAATTAATGAATATTGTAAATGCACAAACAGTAATTTCTCCGCATTGCAAGGTGCAATTCTGAAATTTTTTGCTTTTTCCTGCTCCTCTTAGCATGATAAAGAAGATTCAAAGAGAGTGAGATGCCAGCTCCTTTCATTCAGTCAGTAGCTTCAATCATTTCTGGACGTTTTTCAATGGCAAAAATCAATGAATATTGTAAATGCACAAACAGTAATTTCTCCGCATTGCAAGGTGCAATTCTGAAATTTTTTGCTTTTTCCTGCTCCTCTTAGCATGATAAAGAAGATTCAAAGAGAGTGAGATGCCAGCTCCTTTCATTCAGTCAGTAGCTTCAATCATTTCTGGTATATGAATAACATGATGTTTTTCAATGGCAAAAATCAATGAATATTGTAAATGCACAAACAGTAATTTCTCCGCATTGCAAGTTGCAATTCTGAAATTTTTTGCTTTTTCCTGCTCCTCTTAGCATGATAAAGAAGATTCAAAGAGAGTGAGATGCCAGCTCCTTTCATTCAGTCAGTAGCTTCAATCATTTCTGGACGTTTTTCAATAGCAAAAATCAATGAATATTGTAAATGCACAAACAGTAATTTCTCCGCATTGCAAGGTGCAATTCTGAAATTTTTTGCTTTTTCCTGCTCCTCTTAGCATGATAAAGAAGATTCAAAGAGAGTGAGATGCCAGCTCCTTTCATTCAGTCAGTAGCTTCAATCATTTCTGGACGTTTTTCAATGGCAAAAATCAATGAATATTGTAAATGCACAAACAGTAATTTCTCCGCATTGCAAGGTGCAATTCTGAAATTTTTTGCTTTTTCCTGCTCCTCTTAGCATGATAAAGAAGATTCAAAGAGAGTGAGATGCCAGCTCCTTTCATTCAGTCAGTAGCTTCAAACATTTCTGGTATATGAATAACATGATGTTTTTCAATGGCAAAAATCAATGAATATTGTAAAAGCACAAACAGTAATTTCTCCGCATTGCAAGGTGCAATTCTGAAATTTTTTGCTTTTTCCTGCTCCTCTTAGCATGATAAAGAAGATTCAAAGAGAGTGAGATGCCAGCTCCTTTCATTCAGTCAGTAGCTTCAATCATTTCTGGACGTTTTTCAATGGCAAAAATCAATGAATATTGTAAATGCACAAACAGTAATTTCTCCGCATTGCAAGGTGCAATTCTGAAATTTTTTGCTTTTTCCTGCTCCTCTTAGCATGATAAAGAAGATTCAAAGAGAGTGAGATGCCAGCTCCTTTCATTCAGTCAGTAGCTTCAATCATTTCTGGTATATGAATAACATGATGTTTTTCAATGGCAAAAATCAATGAATATTGTAAATGCACAAACAGTAATTTCTCCACATTGCAAGGTGCAATTCTGAAATTTTTTGCTTTTTCCTGCTCCTCTTAGCATGATAAAGAAGATTCAAAGAGAGTGAGATGCCAGCTCCTTTCATTCAGTCAGTAGCTTCAATCTCTTCTGGACGTTTTTCAATGGCAAAAATCAATGAATATTGTAAATGCACAAACAGTAATTTCTCCGCATTGCAAGGTGCAATTCTGAAATTTTTTGCTTTTTCCTGCTCCTCTTAGCATGATAAAGAAGATTCAAAGAGAGCGAGATGCCAGCTCCTTTCATTCAGTCAGTAGCTTCAATCATTTCTGGTATATGAATAACATGATGTTTTTCAATGGCAAAAATCAATGAATATTGTAAATGCACAAACAGTAATTTCTCCGCATTGCAAGGTGCAATTCTGAAATTTTTTGCTTTTTCCTGCTCCTCTTAGCATGATAAAGAAGATTCAAAGAGAGTGAGATGCCAGCTCCTTTCATTCAGTCAGTAGCTTCAATCATTTCTGGACGTTTTTCAATGGCAAAAATCAATGAATATTGTAAATGCACAAACAGTAATTTCTCCGCATTGCAAGGTGCAATTCTGAAATTTTTTGCTTTTTCCTGCTCCTCTTAGCATGATAAAGAAGATTCAAAGAGAGTGAGATGCCAGCTCCTTTCATTCAGTCAGTAGCTTCAATCATTTCTGGTATATGAATAACATGATGTTTTTCAATGGCAAAAATCAATGAATATTGTAAATGCACAAACAGTAATTTCTCCGCATTGCAAGGTGCAATTCTGAAATTTTTTGCTTTTTCCTGCTCCTCTTAGCATGATAAAGAAGATTCAAAGAGAGTGAGATGCCAGCTCCTTTCATTCAGTCAGTAGCTTCAATCATTTCTGGACGTTTTTCAATGGCAAAAATCAATGAATATTGTAAATGCACAAACAGTAATATCTCCACATTGCAAGGTGCAATTCTGAAATTTTTAGCTTTTTCCTGTTAATCCTAGCATGATAAAGAAGATTCAAAGAGAGTGAGATGCCAGCTCCTTTCATTCAGTCAGTAGCTTCAATCATTTCTGGACGTTTTTCAATGGCAAAAATCAATGAATATTGTAAATGCACAAACAGTAATTTCTCCGCATTGCAAGGTGCAATTCTGAAATTTTTTGCTTTTTCCTGCTCCTCTTAGCATGATAAAGAAGATTCAAAGAGAGTGAGATGCCAGCTCCTTTCATTCAGTCAGTAGCTTCAAACATTTCTGGTATATGAATAACATGATGTTTTTCAATGGCAAAAATCAATGAATATTGTAAAAGCACAAACAGTAATTTCTCCGCATTGCAAGGTGCAATTCTGAAATTTTTTGCTTTTTCCTGCTCCTCTTAGCATGATAAAGAAGATTCAAAGAGAGTGAGATGCCAGCTCCTTTCATTCAGTCAGTAGCTTCAATCATTTCTGGACGTTTTTCAATGGCAAAAATCAATGAATATTGTAAATGCACAAACAGTAATTTCTCCGCATTGCAAGGTGCAATTCTGAAATTTTTTGCTTTTTCCTGCTCCTCTTAGCATGATAAAGAAGATTCAAAGAGAGTGAGATGCCAGCTCCTTTCATTCAGTCAGTAGCTTCAATCATTTCTGGTATATGAATAACATGATGTTTTTCAATGGCAAAAATCAATGAATATTGTAAATGCACAAACAGTAATTTCTCCACATTGCAAGGTGCAATTCTGAAATTTTTTGCTTTTTCCTGCTCCTCTTAGCATGATAAAGAAGATTCAAAGAGAGTGAGATGCCAGCTCCTTTCATTCAGTCAGTAGCTTCAATCATTTCTGGACGTTTTTCAATGGCAAAAATCAATGAATATTGTAAATGCACAAACAGTAATTTCTCCGCATTGCAAGGTGCAATTCTGAAATTTTTTGCTTTTTCCTGCTCCTCTTAGCATGATAAAGAAGATTCAAAGAGAGCGAGATGCCAGCTCCTTTCATTCAGTCAGTAGCTTCAATCATTTCTGGTATATGAATAACATGATGTTTTTCAATGGCAAAAATCAATGAATATTGTAAATGCACAAACAGTAATTTCTCAGCATTGCAAGGTGCAATTCTGAAATTTTTTGCTTTTTCCTGCTCCTCTTAGCATGATAAAGAAGATTCAAAGAGAGTGAGATGCCAGCTCCTTTCATTCAGTCAGTAGCTTCAATCATTTCTGGACGTTTTTCAATGGCAAAAATCAATGAATATTGTAAATGCACAAACAGTAATTTCTCCGCATTGCAAGGTGCAATTCTGAAATTTTTTGCTTTTTCCTGCTCCTCTTAGCATGATAAAGAAGATTCAAAGAGAGTGAGATGCCAGCTCCTTTCATTCAGTCAGTAGCTTCAAACATTTCTGGTATATGAATAACATGATGTTTTTCAATGGCAAAAATCAATGAATATTGTAAATGCACAAACAGTAATTTCTCCGCATTGCAAGGTGCAATTCTGAAATTTTTTGCTTTTTCCTGCTCCTCTTAGCATGATAAAGAAGATTCAAAGAGAGTGAGATGCCAGCTCCTTTCATTCAGTCAGTAGCTTCAATCATTTCTGGACGTTTTTCAATGGCAAAAATCAATGAATATTGTAAATGCACAAACAGTAATTTCTCCGCATTGCAAGGTGCAATTCTGAAATTTTTTGCTTTTTCCTGCTCCTCTTAGCATGATAAAGAAGATTCAAAGAGAGTGAGATGCCAGCTCCTTTCATTCAGTCAGTAGCTTCAATCATTTCTGGACGTTTTTCAATGGCAAAAATCAATGAATATTGTAAATGCACAAACAGTAATTTCTCCGCATTGCAAGGTGCAATTCTGAAATTTTTTGCTTTTTCCTGCTCCTCTTAGCATGATAAAGAAGATTCAAAGAGAGTGAGATGCCAGCTCCTTTCATTCAGTCAGTAGCTTCAATCATTTCTGGTATATGAATAACATGATGTTTTTCAATGGCAAAAATCAATGAATATTGTAAATGCACAAACAGTAATTTCTCCGCATTGCAAGGTGCAATTCTGAAATTTTTTGCTTTTTCCTGCTCCTCTTAGCATGATAAAGAAGATTCAAAGAGAGTGAGATGCCAGCTCCTTTCATTCAGTCAGCAGCTTCAATCATTTCTGGACATTTTTCAATGGCAAAAATCAATGAATATTGTAAATGCACAAACAGTAATTTCTCCGCATTGCAAGGTGCAATTCTGAAATTTTTTGCTTTTTCCTGCTCCTCTTAGCATGATAAAGAAGATTCAAAGAGAGTGAGATGCCAGCTCCTTTCATTCAGTCAGTAGCTTCAAACATTTCTGGTATATGAATAACATGATGTTTTTCAATGGCAAAAATCAATGAATATTGTAAAAGCACAAACAGTAATTTCTCCGCATTGCAAGGTGCAATTCTGAAATTTTTTGCTTTTTCCTGCTCCTCTTAGCATGATAAAGAAGATTCAAAGAGAGTGAGATGCCAGCTCCTTTCATTCAGTCAGTAGCTTCAATCATTTCTGGACGTTTTTCAATGGCAAAAATCAATGAATATTGTAAATGCACAAACAGTAATTTCTCCGCATTGCAAGGTGCAATTCTGAAATTTTTTGCTTTTTCCTGCTCCTCTTAGCATGATAAAGAAGATTCAAAGAGAGTGAGATGCCAGCTCCTTTCATTCAGTCAGTAGCTTCAATCATTTCTGGTATATGAATAACATGATGTTTTTCAATGGCAAAAATCAATGAATATTGTAAATGCACAAACAGTAATTTCTCCGCATTGCAAGTTGCAATTCAGAAATTTTTTGCTTTTTCCTGCTCCTCTTAGCATGATAAAGAAGATTCAAAGAGAGTGAGATGCCAGCTCCTTTCATTCAGTCAGTAGCTTCAATTATTTCTGGACGTTTTTCAATGGCAAAAATCAATGAATATTGTAAATGCACAAACAGTAATTTCTCCGCATTGCAAGGTGCAATTCTGAAATTTTTTGCTTTTTCCTGCTCCTCTTAGCATGATAAAGAAGATTCAAAGAGAGTGAGATGCCAGCTCCTTTCATTCAGTCAGTTGCTTCAATCATTTCTGGACGTTTTTCAATGGCAAAAATCAATGAATATTGTAAATGCACAAACAGTAATTTCTCCGCATTGCAAGGTGCAATTCTGAAATTTTTTGCTTTTTCCTGCTCCTCTTAGCATGATAAAGAAGATTCAAAGAGAGTGAGATGCCAGCTCCTTTCATTCAGTCAGTAGCTTCAATCATTTCTGGACGTTTTTCAATGGCAAAAATCAATGAATATTGTAAATGCACAAACAGTAATTTCTCCGCATTGCAAGGTGCAATTCTGAAATTTTTTGCTTTTTCCTGCTCCTCTTAGCATGATAAAGAAGATTCAAAGAGAGTGAGATGCAAGCTCCTTTCATTCAGTCAGTAGCTTCAATCATTTCTGGTATATGAATAACATGATGTTTTTCAATGGCAAAAATCAATGAATATTGTAAATGCACAAACAGTAATTTCTCCGCATTGCAAGTTGCAATTCAGAAATTTTTTGCTTTTTCCTGCTCCTCTTAGCATGATAAAGAAGATTCAAAGAGAGTGAGATGCCAGCTCCTTTCATTCAGTCAGTAGCTTCAATTATTTCTGGACGTTTTTCAATGGCAAAAATCAATGAATATTGTAAATGCACAAACAGTAATTTCTCCGCATTGCAAGGTGCAATTCTGAAATTTTTTGCTTTTTCCTGCTCCTCTTAGCATGATAAAGAAGATTCAAAGAGAGTGAGATGCCAGCTCCTTTCATTCAGTCAGTTGCTTCAATCATTTCTGGACGTTTTTCAATGGCAAAAATCAATGAATATTGTAAATGCACAAACAGTAATTTCTCCGCATTGCAAGGTGCAATTCTGAAATTTTTTGCTTTTTCCTGCTCCTCTTAGCATGATAAAGAAGATTCAAAGAGAGTGAGATGCCAGCTCCTTTCATTCAGTCAGTAGCTTCAATCATTTCTGGACGTTTTTCAATGGCAAAAATCAATGAATATTGTAAATGCACAAACAGTAATTTCTCCGCATTGCAAGGTGCAATTCTGAAATTTTTTGCTTTTTCCTGCTCCTCTTAGCATGATAAAGAAGATTCAAAGAGAGTGAGATGCCAGCTCCTTTCATTCAGTCAGTAGCTTCAATCATTTCTGGTATATGAATAACATGATGTTTTTCAATGGCAAAAATCAATGAATATTGTAAATGCACAAACAGTAATTTCTCCGCATTGCAAGGTGCAATTCTGAAATTTTTGGCTTTTTCCTGCTCCTCTTAGCATGATAAAGAAGATTCAAAGAGAGTGAGATGCCAGCTCCTTTCATTCAGTCAGTAGCTTCAATCATTTCTGGATGTTTTTCAATGGCAAAAATCAATGAATATTGTAAATGCACAAACAGTAATTTCTCCGCATTGCAAGGTGCAATTCTGAAATTTCTTGCATTTTCCTGCTCCTCTTAGCATGATAAAGAAGATTCAAAGAGAGTGAGATGCCAGCTCCTTTCATTCAGTCAGTAGCTTCAATCATTTCTGGACGTTTTTCAATGGCAAAAATCAATGAATATTGTAAATGCACAAACAGTAATTTCTCCGCATTGCAAGGTGCAATTCTGAAATTTTTTGCTTTTTCCTGCTCCTCTTAGCATGATAAAGAAGATTCAAAGAGAGTGAGATGCCAGCTCCTTTCATTCAGTCAGTAGCTTCAAACATTTCTGGTATATGAATAACATGATGTTTTTCAATGGCAAAAATCAATGAATATTGTAAATGCACAAACAGTAATTTCTCCGCATTGCAAGGTGCAATTCTGAAATTTTTTGCTTTTTCCTGCTCCTCTTAGCATGATAAAGAAGATTCAAAGAGAGTGAGATGGCAGCTCCTTTCATTCAGTCAGTAGCTTCAATCATTTCTGGACGTTTTTCAATGGCAAAAATCAATGAATATTGTAAATGCACAAACAGTAATTTCTCCGCATTGCAAGGTGCAATTCTGAAATTTTTTGTTTTTTCCTGCTCCTCTTAGCATGATAAAGAAGATTCAAAGAGAGTGAGATGCCAGCTTCTTTCATTCAGTCAGTAGCTTCAAACATTTCTGGGATATGAATAACATGATGTTTTTCAATGGCAAAAATTAATGAATATTGTAAATGCACAAACAGTAATTTCTCCGCATTGCAAGGTGCAATTCTGAAATTTTTTGCTTTTTCCTGCTCCTCTTAGCATGATAAAGAAGATTCAAAGAGAGTGAGATGCCAGCTCCTTTCATTCAGTCAGTAGCTTCAATCATTTCTGGACGTTTTTCAATGGCAAAAATCAATGAATATTGTAAATGCACAAACAGTAATTTCTCCGCATTGCAAGGTGCAATTCTGAAATTTTTTGCTTTTTCCTGCTCCTCTTAGCATGATAAAGAAGATTCAAAGAGAGTGAGATGCCAGCTCCTTTCATTCAGTCAGTAGCTTCAATCATTTCTGGACGTTTTTCAATGGCAAAAATCAATGAATATTGTAAATGCACAAACAGTAATTTCTCCGCATTGCAAGGTGCAATTCTGAAATTTTTTGCTTTTTCCTGCTCCTCTTAGCATGATAAAGAAGATTCAAAGAGAGTGAGATGCCAGCTCCTTTCATTCAGTCAGTAGCTTCAATCATTTCTGGTATATGAATAACATGATGTTTTTCAATGGCAAAAATCAATGAATATTGTAAATGCACAAACAGTAATTTCTCCGCATTGCAAGTTGCAATTCTGAAATTTTTTGCTTTTTCCTGCTCCTCTTAGCATGATAAAGAAGATTCAAAGAGATTGAGATGCCAGCTCCTTTCATTCAGTCAGTAGCTTCAATCATTTCTGGACGTTTTTCAATGGCAAAAATCAATGAATATTGTAAATGCACAAACAGTAATTTCTCCGCATTGCAAGGTGCAATTCTGAAATTTTTTGCTTTTTCCTGCTCCTCTTAGCATGATAAAGAAGATTCAAAGAGAGTGAGATGCCAGCTCCTTTCATTCAGTCAGTAGCTTCAATCATTTCTGGACGTTTTTCAATGGCAAAAATCAATGAATATTGTAAATGCACAAACAGTAATTTCTCCGCATTGCAAGGTGCAATTCTGAAATTTTTTGCTTTTTCCTGCTCCTCTTAGCATGATAAAGAAGATTCAAAGAGAGTGAGATGCCAGCTCCTTTCATTCAGTCAGTAGCTTCAAACATTTCTGGTATATGAATAACATGATGTTTTTCAATGGCAAAAATCAATGAATATTGTAAAAGCACAAACAGTAATTTCTCCGCATTGCAAGGTGCAATTCTGAAATTTTTTGCTTTTTCCTGCTCCTCTTAGCATGATAAAGAAGATTCAAAGAGAGTGAGATGCCAGCTCCTTTCATTCAGTCAGTAGCTTCAATCATTTCTGGACGTTTTTCAATGGCAAAAATCAATGAATATTGTAAATGCACAAACAGTAATTTCTCCGCATTGCAAGGTGCAATTCTGAAATTTTTTGCTTTTTCCTGCTCCTCTTAGCATGATAAAGAAGATTCAAAGAGAGCGAGATGCCAGCTCCTTTCATTCAGTCAGTAGCTTCAATCATTTCTGGTATATGAATAACATGATGTTTTTCAATGGCAAAAATCAATGAATATTGTAAATGCACAAACAGTAATTTCTCCGCATTGCAAGGTGCAATTCTGAAATTTTTTGCTTTTTCCTGCTCCTCTTAGCATGATAAAGAAGATTCAAAGAGAGTGAGATGCCAGCTCCTTTCATTCAGTCAGTAGCTTCAATCATTTCTGGACGTTTTTCAATGGCAAAAATCAATGAATATTGTAAATGCACAAACAGTAATTTCTCCGCATTGCAAGGTGCAATTCTGAAATTTTTTGCTTTTTCCTGCTCCTCTTAGCATGATAAAGAAGATTCAAAGAGAGTGAGATGCCAGCTCCTTTCATTCAGTCAGTAGCTTCAAACATTTCTGGTATATGAATAACATGATGTTTTTCAATGGCAAAAATCAATGAATATTGTAAATGCACAAACAGTAATTTCTCCGCATTGCAAGGTGCAATTCTGAAATTTTTGGCTTTTTCCTGCTCCTCTTAGCATGATAAAGAAGATTCAAAGAGAGTGAGATGCCAGCTCCTTTCATTCAGTCAGTAGCTTCAATCATTTCTGGATGTTTTTCAATGGCAAAAATCAATGAATATTGTAAATGCACAAACAGTAATTTCTCCGCATTGCAAGGTGCAATTCTGAAATTTCTTGCATTTTCCTGCTCCTCTTAGCATGATAAAGAAGATTCAAAGAGAGTGAGATGCCAGCTCCTTTCATTCAGTCAGTAGCTTCAATCATTTCTGGACGTTTTTCAATGGCAAAAATCAATGAATATTGTAAATGCACAAACAGTAATTTCTCCGCATTGCAAGGTGCAATTCTGAAATTTTTTGCTTTTTCCTGCTCCTCTTAGCATGATAAAGAAGATTCAAAGAGAGTGAGATGCCAGCTCCTTTCATTCAGTCAGTAGCTTCAAACATTTCTGGTATATGAATAACATGATGTTTTTCAATGGCAAAAATCAATGAATATTGTAAATGCACAAACAGTAATTTCTCCGCATTGCAAGGTGCAATTCTGAAATTTTTTGCTTTTTCCTGCTCCTCTTAGCATGATAAAGAAGATTCAAAGAGAGTGAGATGGCAGCTCCTTTCATTCAGTCAGTAGCTTCAATCATTTCTGGACGTTTTTCAATGGCAAAAATCAATGAATATTGTAAATGCACAAACAGTAATTTCTCCGCATTGCAAGGTGCAATTCTGAAATTTTTTGTTTTTTCCTGCTCCTCTTAGCATGATAAAGAAGATTCAAAGAGAGTGAGATGCCAGCTTCTTTCATTCAGTCAGTAGCTTCAAACATTTCTGGGATATGAATAACATGATGTTTTTCAATGGCAAAAATTAATGAATATTGTAAATGCACAAACAGTAATTTCTCCGCATTGCAAGGTGCAATTCTGAAATTTTTTGCTTTTTCCTGCTCCTCTTAGCATGATAAAGAAGATTCAAAGAGAGTGAGATGCCAGCTCCTTTCATTCAGTCAGTAGCTTCAATCATTTCTGGACGTTTTTCAATGGCAAAAATCAATGAATATTGTAAATGCACAAACAGTAATTTCTCCGCATTGCAAGGTGCAATTCTGAAATTTTTTTGCTTTTTCCTGCTCCTCTTAGCATGATAAAGAAGATTCAAAGAGAGTGAGATGCCAGCTCCTTTCATTCAGTCAGTAGCTTCAATCATTTCTGGACGTTTTTCAATGGCAAAAATCAATGAATATTGTAAATGCACAAACAGTAATTTCTCCGCATTGCAAGGTGCAATTCTGAAATTTTTTGCTTTTTCCTGCTCCTCTTAGCATGATAAAGAAGATTCAAAGAGAGTGAGATGCCAGCTCCTTTCATTCAGTCAGTAGCTTCAATCATTTCTGGTATATGAATAACATGATGTTTTTCAATGGCAAAAATCAATGAATATTGTAAATGCACAAACAGTAATTTCTCCGCATTGCAAGTTGCAATTCTGAAATTTTTTGCTTTTTCCTGCTCCTCTTAGCATGATAAAGAAGATTCAAAAAGAGTGAGATGCCAGCTCCTTTCATTCAGTCAGTAGCTTCAATCATTTCTGGACGTTTTTCAATGGCAAAAATCAATGAATATTGTAAATGCACAAACAGTAATTTCTCCGCATTGCAAGGTGCAATTCTGAAATTTTTTGCTTTTTCCTGCTCCTCTTAGCATGATAAAGAAGATTCAAAGAGAGTGAGATGCCAGCTCCTTTCATTCAGTCAGTAGCTTCAATCATTTCTGGACGTTTTTCAATGGCAAAAATCAATGAATATTGTAAATGCACAAACAGTAATTTCTCCGCATTGCAAGGTGCAATTCTGAAATTTTTTGCTTTTTCCTGCTCCTCTTAGCATGATAAAGAAGATTCAAAGAGAGTGAGATGCCAGCTCCTTTCATTCAGTCAGTAGCTTCAAACATTTCTGGTATATGAATAACATGATGTTTTTCAATGGCAAAAATCAATGAATATTGTAAAAGCACAAACAGTAATTTCTCCGCATTGCAAGGTGCAATTCTGAAATTTTTTGCTTTTTCCTGCTCCTCTTAGCATGATAAAGAAGATTCAAAGAGAGTGAGATGCCAGCTCCTTTCATTCAGTCAGTAGCTTCAATCATTTCTGGACGTTTTTCAATGGCAAAAATCAATGAATATTGTAAAATGCACAAACAGTAATTTCTCCGCATTGCAAGGTGCAATTCTGAA